>NC_065436.1:7789782-8120978 GCF_024364675.1 Aethina tumida | reverse complement strand
AATATATATATATATAATATATAATATACTATTAATACTATAATATATATTATATATTATTATATATTATATACATATATAAATATATATAATATATAATATATAATATATAATATATATAATATATAATATATAATATATTAATATATAATATATAATATATAATATATATATATAATATATAATATATAATATATTAATATATAATATATAATATATAATATATAATATATAATATAATATATAATATATAAATATATAATATATAATATATAATATATAATTATATAATATATATATATATAATATATAATATATAATATATAATATATAATATAATAATATATAATATATATTCTATAAATTCTAATAGTTTTTTATTTTTTCTCTTTCTTAATTTCTATATCTTTGACTATATTTTTAAAATCCTTAATAATATTTGTACAATTAGAAAAAAGTATTCTTGGATATATTTTGACTATCTGAATTGTTTTCGAAATATTTTTATTTTTAATGTTTGAAAAAAGTTGAAATAAATACAAAATCAACTAAGTATAATTAGATACTTTTGATTAGTTTTTATAAAAATAAACGTTTATTATATCTTTTAATTGATTTAATATAATTTTTATTCACCATTTCAAAAAACTTACTATTTCCATTAATGCTTAAATTTATTCTTTTTTGAAGGGAAATTGTTATTCACCATCTATTTTAGAAACTCCTTGTATATGTTTATAAGATATATATATATGTTATTGTATATGACACATATTGAGTTCCGGACATCGAAGTCAGTTTTTCTGAATTACCAAAAAAAAAAGAAATGAAAATTGACAACTTATTTTATAAATACACATAAATATACCAATCGAAAACCGTTTGATCCGACTGAATTTTGAGAGAGACATCATGAACAACAGAGACAGTAAAGTTTTTAAAGTTGCTTTATAGTGGTAATCTTTTATTGCCTCTGTCATGCATGATGTCTCTCTCAGAATTCAGTAGGATCAAAAGCTTTCCAATCGGTGTACAATGACTCAAGATTGTTGACTTTGGTAATATGAATATTTTTGGATTAAAGAGAAAAAAACTGAATTAAATATCTATACATTAGGGTGGGCCAAAAATATCGATTTTTTTTAACTTCTGACACTGAAAAATTGGTTCCTAGACACCTATAAAAAATGCTCTTCAAAAAAAAAAATCTACTAATTCTAGTAGGAAGGTCTTCTGTATATAAACTTTTTCCATATCTCACCATTACTTGATTGTACAGAAAATTTATATCTACATTTTTTGTAGGAATATGAACACTCTACAAAAAAAGTATCTTACAATTATTTCATAAATCTTACAGTTTAGGAGGTCAAATTTTGAAGAATTTAATAAGAATTTCTTTTTTACTTCTGAATATTATAACTCGTAGATAAGTAAATATCATAAAATGCCCAATATATATTTTTGTAGTAAATTAAATGGTTTACAAAAAAGGTCTCCTGTGGTTAATCGATTATTTTAACCATTTAGTGCGGAGCTACATAAACAAATTTAGTTGTCTGATCGTAAGTAAGTGATTGATAATATGTTTTTGATTGGTCAGTCGTTCCCCAAAAAATATATCTTATTAAAATGGATCAATAATATTGCTTGTAACTTTCTTATTTCAAATGGAAACCATAATTGAACAATGGTCACGAAAGCCTTAACCTTTACAATTGAATTTGACTCTAAAATATTTCACAAAATCTGAAATATGTAATTTGTTTTACTTTTAGGTAAGATGTTTGACAAAAATTGAGCCCTGGACACTGGGGTAAGTTTTTTTTATATATAATTTTTAAAAAAGGAATTAATTTTTGTATTTGTGTGTATTGAATTGTGAATAAAAATGTATTAAATATCTTAAACTATGATAGATGTTTGGTATTTAATTTTGCTGTCAATTTTAAAAAAGCCAGTCGAGAATAGAATTTCGCTTCAGCATTACTTTAAATTTATTTTTCGCTCTAGACGGGAATGTCAATACGAAATAAATTTAAATATACGTCATTCTAGAAGGACATAATATAAACATATATGTTTATATTATCCCATAACCGTAAAAGAGACTCTCTGAACGGAAATAGTAAAAATATTTGTGATACTCTTGGGATAATTGCCTGGGTAGATCGAAGGATAAATACAAAATAAATAAAACAAACTTCCGTGACTGCAACTCTACCTGTCGGCTCAAAATAATTTATAACCAACAATGAATTGCATTGACTTCATATTTTGACATAAATAATAATTATTGTTAACTAAGTTCGAAAAATATTTTTAATACTATTGTTTATTGAACATCCTGGTTAATAATCTGTTGTATTACACAATTTCTTTAGAATTTAGAAAAATAAATGATAAAAAAGCTCAGACTTCAGTAATACGAGTTTCTACGAGTAGTACAGCATTTATAAAATAAATTTGAATCGGACAAAAACTGACTTAAAGAACTGGGTTAAAATTGTATATAAGTTTTGTTAAAAGTTTTAACCTAGTTGTTTTGATTAGATTTTGACCATTTAGAAAAATAGACACTGTGAGTTGCAGGACATAAATTTTAACATAGTCGAACAGTATATTGGAGAAGTTTCTATTTTCGATTTATGTATAATAAATGTTTGAAAAGCAAGACAAATTTCCGGCTTATTGTAAAAGTTCAATCTGTCCTACCTGAATGTGAAAATATTCAAATGTCAGATAGGAAATAAAACTCTGACATTTAATTGAAATTTTATGTAATAATCAATAAAATCAAAGGCCATTTGGTTAAAGTTTATTGGAAGCTGACGGTTTTGGTATTAAAAATTAATCAACAAAATGAATACAAATTTTGATTTAATGTTTTATTCCACACACTAGTTTAGTTGATATTTAAATATTGTTGTTTTAAAAGTCTAAATAATAGATAATTTTTGTGTACCAAGTATATAGAGTTATTTATTATATTATATCTTCTCTATTATTTAATTACTTATAAAATTAAATTAAATTAAATAAGTTTTAAATAGGTATCAGTATTCACTGTAATTTTTAAAAGAAAGATTTGATTTAAATAAGGCATTCATAGAAGCTAAATAAATCTTACACAACTGAGTTTAACAGTTGATCTTATCAAAATAGCCATTAAAAGTGGAATCCTCCTTTTCATTGTCAGTAATTCCTTTACCACAGCAATTTTATCAAGTTTGGAAATAAATTTAGTCAATAGGGTGCATGAAATGGGTGTTATAATGAGACAACATTCTCCTTTTTGTCAAATGCGTCTGCTTTTTATTGATCATGTCACTCAAAAGCTGCTTCAAGTTAGCATAATGCTCACCACTCATTGTTTTTTCTTTTTTTCTAAGATAATCAATGAAAATAATCGCATTCCCATCACAAAAACTTACGCCATAATATTCCAGCAGCTGGAAGTGAGTTCGAATTCAGTCAATTTTCCCTTTACAATTCATTCTTTTCACTGTTCCTTCGTCTCAAGTGGTGAACCCATCCTGGCGACACATTGTTTTGTCTCTAAATTATATTAAAATTTCCTGTCAATGTGGGATGTTCAGAAAAATTTTGAATTGGGAGGAATAATGTTCTTCTTTTTACATTTATTTTGGTAAATTGTACAAAATGAGCATAACTAATTTTTAACTTTAACTGCAATAACCTATCTACTCCTTTAGTTACTTTGGGTTAAAAATAAGTAATCTATAAAGTTTGAAAAACTCCAAACTTCCCGGTTTATTTTCACAACTGTTATACGACTCCCACCATTTTATTTAATTTAATTTGGCTTGATCAATCAAAATAGAAAGGTTCGATATTCGCAGCCTTGGCTTTTAATGAACTTGAACATGCAAGTCCTAATTGACCGGATTTATATGTGGTACACTTTATTTTCTCATTGCATGTGCTGATATTGTGGGTGGAGCAGTCACGCTGATAAATTTAGCATACAATAGGAGCATATATTCTGATAGTATTCGTCTTAAAAATCGATTTCATAATAGCAATGACCTTACAGTACACGCGTGCGACAAGAATCGGTTTTATGTTACACATTAAATTTTAATTAAAGTTATGGTTACATTATTATGTATGTAGAATGATATGAAGTTTTTAATTTGTATTTTATTTGAACCAATATATCTCATTTGTGATGTCAGATGTGGCTTTAGTAAATGGAAATTTTGTAATATTAAAATTAATTTCAAGAGTTCAAAAAGGTTGACTTGAACTGAGAAGTTCTGTGACTTTAACACAAGGTGACTATTTTTTGAGGTAGCACAATTCTGTTGATAGTTCTCATAATTAATATCCTATTTGTGATGCCAGATGTGGCTTTAGTAAGTGAAAATTTTGATATTAAAAATTAAAATTAATTTCATGAAAAGTTCAAAACGCTTGACTTGAACTGAAAAGTTCTGTGACTTTAATACAAAGTGACTATTTCCTGAGATAGCCCAATTCTGTGGATAGTTCTCATGATTAATATCTCATTTGTGGTACCAGATGTGGCTTTAGAAACTGGAAATTTTGCAATATTAAAATTAATTTCAAGAAAAGTTCAAAAAGCTTGACTTGAACTTAAAAGTTCTGTGACTTTAATACATAGTGACTATTTCCTGAGGTAGCCCAATTTTGTGGATACTTCTCATGATTAATATCCCATTTGTGATACCAGATGTGGCTTTAGTAAGTGGAAATTTTGTAATACTAAAATTAATTTCAAGAAAAGTTCAAAAATCTTGACTTGCTCTGAAAAGTTTTGTGACTTTAATACATAGTGACTATTTCCTGAGATTCTGTGGATAGTTCTCATGATTAATATCATATTTGTGATGCTAGATGTGGCTTTAGTAAGTGGAAATTTTGTAATAATAAAATTAATTTCAAGAAAAGTTCAAAAATATCGACTTGAAATGAATAGTTCTGTGACTTCAATACATAGTGACTATTTTCTGAGGTAGTCTAATCCTGTGGATAGTTGTCATGATTAATATATATTAAGTGGAAATTTTGTAATATTAAAATTAACTTCAAGAAAAGTTCAAAAAGCTTGACTTGAAATGAAAAGTTCTGTACCTTTAATATATAGTGACTATTTTCTGAGGTAGCCCAATTCTGTGGATAGTTCTCATGATTAATATTCCATATGTGATACGAGATGTGGCTTTAGTAAGAGGAAATTTTGCAATATTAAAATTAATTTCAAGGAAAGTTCAAAAAGCTTGACTTGAAGTGAAAAGTTCTGTGCCTTTAATACATAGTGACTATTTCCTGAGGTAGCCCAATTCTGTGGATAGTTCTCATGATTAATATTCCATATGTGATGCCAGATGTGGCTTTAGTAAAAGGAAATTTTGCAATATTAAAATTAATTTCAAGAAAAGTTCAAAACACTTGTCTTGAACTGAAAAGTTCTGTGACTTTAATACATAGTGACTATTTCCTGAGGTAGCCCAATTCTGTGGATACTTCTCATGATTAATATTCCATTTTTGATGCCATATGTGGCTTCAGTAAATGTATATATATATATATATATATATATATATATATATATACTAAATTTTGAGAGTAGTACTCATATCTAATATCCCATTTGTGATGCTAGATTAGGCTTTAAAAGAAGAAGAAAAGTTCAAAAAGTTTGACATGAAATACTTCAACATAACTTTTAATCGATACTGTTGGTTTTATAACGTTGAAAGCACAAAATAAACAGTACAAAATGAATGTGTTAGAAAAAGGTAATTAGGTAAAGTTATAAATTGCTGTGAACATGTATTTTATATCAATAATTGCATTTAAAAAAGGAAATTAATATAAAACATACATTTTTATTGCTGGGTAAACATTTGAATGTACTTTAAAAGAGACCTTGTACCATAAAACTATAAATAATTAGCTATTTTCATTTGGCGAAGTGTTTATTTTTATAGTAATTTATATGTATATGAAACTGTCCATAAATCACTTTTAACATCTTTCAATATTATACAATTTAAAAGAAGATGTTTCAATAGGTGTTGTTTAACTTAGTATATAAATCTTAACCAAATTAAGTACTTTGATTTTATATAAATATTAGAAAGTATATAAATGTAATGTCTTGTATGTGTGGAAATGAAGTTCAAGGCGTTCATTTTGTTTTCAAAATAGCTTCCTTTGGTTCTAATATTGTCCTATATTACATTTATAGTTTCATGCAAGTCGGACTAGATAAACCCAATAAAAATAGAACATACTGTTGTCTATGTTTAGACCAGGTAAATAATAATGTTTTTGCCCAATACATAATTAAACAATACAAGCTATAAATCTGAGCAACATAAATATAACTTCATTTGAATTCCTCACTCATGCTTTTGTCAAAATATTTGAATATTCTACTTCCATTTCTATGTTTAAGTGAATCAAACCAGTATAGTAAGTAGTCGTAATCAGTTCCTCCATTTCTCTAAAAATATAAATATTTTATAAAACATTTCTATACAAAGTGTGATGAAATGTGCAATGTGGATACCACACAACTGACGCATATCCCAAATTACTTCTGACTAAACTGAAAAATGAAGTCCTTGCAGTGGAGACATTTTTAAACTCTCAATAAGATCTCATAAAAGAACTCACAGATGCGGATTTTACTGCATAATTTATGTGGTGATGAATTAATTTTTAAATAGATGCTAAGATCATCAGCGTAATTTAAGTCTATGTGCAGTAAACTAAATAAATCATTTACGATTTTACTTCAATATATTGAAATGAAGTGATCTTATATATAATAATATCTTAATATAATATATAATGTATTTAAGTTTTGACAATAAAAATTGGTCAGAACTTTAAAATTTTCTTCGCTTTCAGCATTTCTCTAATTTTCCATTCACTGTTGATTTAATGAAATGTTAAGATAATCAGTGTAATTTATTGAGTCTATGTGCAGTAAATTAAGTAAATCATTTACTGTCTCTTCTCAACAAGATATATTGAGAAGAAGTTGTTTCTAACTTTATCCCTGGAGAACATCAGAAGTTGCAATAACATGGTTTGACAGGAAATCATTATATGTTACAATGGAGGATCTATTTCCCAAATATTAAAGTTTTGACAATAACAATTGGTCAAGACTGTCAAGTACTTTATTAGTTTTCTGTGTGAAGAACGTGAAAATGTTCTTTGCTTTCAACATTTCTTTATTATCTTCATTAATCAATGATCAATTATGGGTTTAATGAAATCATGTTAGTGTAAAGACATTTTTGGTTTTGCACTGATACATCAAATTTTCGAAATATTTACAAAATTTGATAAAATTGCTTTTGGACTGAGGTTGTTTATTTGAAAATCTGCCGGTAAAAATCTGTAATTTTTGAGGAAAGCAACTAATTTTTATTGCAAAATTAAAAATAATCTGTCCTAATTTTGGTAAAAATATAGATATAGTAATATTATAACGTATTTTACAACAATTTTCAAGATTTGGTAATGTGGAAGGAAAAAATAAGACCAAGAAAAACCAATAGGTTTGCTGGAACTCAGGAAAGGATCTTGAGACACAACTTGGAATTAAGAAGGAACGTAAGAGATAGATTACTGCGTAAGTCCAAGAAAAATCAATAGGTTTCAGGACAAACAAATTTTATTCTACTCCAAAAAGATCCTTACTTGAGTTCCATCAAAATAAAACGTAAGAGGGAGATTATAAAATATATTACATAAATTACAAGAACCTTGTAAGAACTCCTCTATTTTCTAAAATAGATTTTTCGGCTTTAAAAGGGTATTTTAAAAAAAGTTATTTCATTGTTTTAAAGTTTCAAGAGTTATTGAAATATAATTGAGTGTGAATATGAAAATCATCACCATGAGAGTTATTTAAATTTTAAATTGATCAGTTTCTCCTTAGATGTAGTGCAGTCTCAAATAAAATGGCAAGTTTGCCAAGTTTCCAAATGTTTTATAATCAACACCTACTTCAACAGACACTTTGCAGATAAAGGATGTAGCGACAATCGGAAAGGATGGCTTAATACCTATTACAATAAAACGCAGTTCTAATATGCATTATGTTCGTATGACAGATAAATATTTTCTTGGCAACGGTAAATATAATCTGCAATTACAAAAGATATAAGCGGAATACAAATTTTGGTTGGGTTGCCAAATAGTGGAACTTTTGGCAACTGGGCAAGGACATCTCAAGACCCTGCGAAATGTTATTCAAGGAAATCTGACTAGGTATACTTACACCTATTGTATATAGTTAAAGCTACAATGACTAATTTATGTAGTCAATAATTGTAAAAAATTAACATTGAGTTGTGCTCTGAAGAATATTAATTTTGGAACTTATTTAAATTTATCTAAAAAAATTTTTATTTGTATGTTTTTATTTTTATTTTTTATTAAATTTCTGGAAAAAGATAAACAACATTTAAATATTATATAAACAAAAAGAGATGGGAGAATCAATTATTATTATTATTTTATAAATTTTGCAAGACTTTAGTTAATTAAAATTAATGTAAACATTAAGAAATATGAAATAAAACAATTAAAATATTGGTTTACTTAAATGTTTTTTTTAAATTATTTAAATAAATTAACAATTTTTTAAAATTCCAATGAAATACTTTTAATATAAAAATAAATGTGATTGTGACTATTTAAATTTTTATATAATTTTAATAAATATCTTCCATTAACTTAAATAACCATATTTTTGTCATAAAATTTTAATGCACCAATGACAGGAAATTGTGAATAAATTAAACAAAATTCACCTAGTGAATAAATTACAACAAATGTCGTGTTACAATAAAGGCTATTTGATCAAATTAATGCAATTTGTGGTTGCGTGAGTCTACCAAGGATATAATTTCTGTTTTATTCGATTAGAACTTTTTGTCAGGAAACGAGCTCTATTAAAAACCTGTATATTTTTGAGCCCTCCGTTATGTAAATTTTATTAGGTTATATAACTATAATTATTAAAGTAATTAGTAAGGTATTTTCATCCAATTGATTAGATTTTTTTTTAAATTTAAAAACTTGACCAGGCATGTTAATTAATATTTTTAGCACATTGCACAATCTGGTAAAATAAAAATGTGAAAAATAAATGAGTTAGTTATTTTTGACAATTTAAAAAAGTAAACTTTGGTACATACCCAATGTTGAATTTAGTGCGCCTAGATTGTGACGATTAGAAAGATTATTTTTACGTTCTATAGTTCAAAAGCTTTTGACAAATTCGTACGATAAATACATTTATTTGATTAGTGGCTTTCAATTGATTAATCAAAATCGTTCATGTATGGATGTCGAAAATACTAAATTTCCACTTTTCTTTGATATGGAACGTTCCAAGACACTTTATTAAAAATATATAAATGTTAAGCACCTTTTTATCGACATGTTGGCAACTGTACTGTTTGCTTTTACCCAAAAATAACAAACAATCTCCTGAAGGCTAGCAATAATATTTATATTTTATAAGTATTTTTCAGATCAATAGAAGTCGTATTGACTTATCAAGGACAACAACCTATAATAATATTTAGTATAAAATTGTAAATTTTGAAAATTTAATGAATGAAATATTTTGATGTTATTTTATACAGTGTGGACGTAAAAAACCCTGATAACTTTTAAGAGAAAAATGAATAAATCAACTAATAAAAATCATTCAATCATACTATGGACACCTCAAACTATTTTTTTTTAATGGAAAATGACAGCTATTGATTCTGTCATACGAGTTTTGTGATATAAACTATTCCCCTAATCAAGGGGTGTTTAAGGACAACAACCTATAATAAATATTTTTTTATTTAGCATAAAATTGTAAATTTTAAAAATTTAATGAATGAAATATTTTGATGTTATTTTATACAGTGTGGACCTAAAAAACCCTGAAAACTTTTAAGAGGAAAATGAAGAAATCAATTAATAAAAATCATTTAATCATATTATGAACACCTCAAACTATTTTTTTTTAATGGAAAAGGTGGTCTTGTGACAGCTATTGATTCTGTAATACGAGTTTTGTGATATAACCTATTCCCCTAATCAAGCGGTGTTTAAAGACAACAACCTATAATAAATATTTTTTTATGCAGCATAAAATTGTAAATTTTGAAAATTTAATGAATGAAATATTTTGATGTTATTTTATACAGTATGGACGTAAAAACCCTGATAAGTTTTAAGAAGAAAATGAAGAAATCAACTAATAAAAATCATTTAATCATATTATGGACACCTCAAACTATTTTTTTAATGGAAAAGGTGGTCTTGTGACAATTACTGATTTTTGTTCTAAATGTTCAAAATGTTCACCTTGCACTTCTAGGCAATAAAATAGTCTGCTTTGTTTTGAATGAAATATTTTGATGTTATTTTATACCATGTGGGCGTAAAAAACCCTGATAAATTTTAAGAGGAAAATGAAGAAATCAACTAATAAAAATCATTTAATCATATTATGGGCACCTCAAACTATTTTTTTTAATGGAAAAGGTGGTCTTGAGACAGCTATTGATTCTGTCATACGAGTTCTGTGATATAACCTATTCCCCTAATCAAGCGGTGTTTAAGGACAACATTCTATAATAAATATTTTTTTTAATTAGCATAAAATTGTAAATTTTGAAAATATAATGAATGAAATATTTTGATGTTATTGTTATAGCCAAATGTTATAGGTATTATATGAAAACAAATGTTTTTTAGATTCATTTCTGTGATACGAGTTTTGTAATATAATCTATTCCCCTAACAAGCGGTGTTTAAGGACAACAACCTATAATAAATATTTTTTTATTTAGAATAAAATTGTAAATTTAGAAAATTTAATGAATGAAATATTTTGATGTTATTTTATACAGTGTGGACGTAAAAACTCTGATACCTTTTAAGAGGAAAATTGAGAAATCAACTAATAAAAATCATTTATTCATATTACGGACACCTCAATCTATTTTTTTTAATGGAAAAGGTGGTCTTGTGACAGCTATTGATTCTGTCATACGAGTTTTGTGATATAACCTATTCCCCTAATCAAGCGGTGTGTAGGGACAACAACCTAGAAGAAATATTTTTTTGTTTAGCATAAAATTGTAAATTTTGAAAATTTAATGAACGAAATATTTTGATGTTATTTTATACAGTGTGAACGGAAAAAACCCTGATAACTTTTAAGAGGAAAATAAAGAAATCAACTAATAAAAATCATTTCATCATATTATGGACACCTCAAACTATTTTTATTTAAAGAAAAAGTGGTCTTGTGACAGCTATTGATTCTGTCATACGAGTTTTGTGAAATAACCTATTTCCCTAATCAAGCGGTGTTTAAGGACAACAACCTACAATAAATATTTTTTTATCTAGCATAAAATTGTATTTTTTGAAAATTTAATGAATGATGTTATTGATGTTATTTTATAAAGTGTGGACGTAAAAAGCCCTGATAACTTTTAAGAGAAAAATTAAGAAATCAACTAATAAAAATCATTTAATCATACTATGGACACCTTAAACTATTTTTTTTTAATGGAAAAGGTGGTCTTGTGACAGCTATTGATTCTGTCATACGAGTTTTGTGATATAACCTATTCCCCTAATCAAGCGGTGTTTATGGACAACAACCTATAATAAATATTTTTTTATTTAACATAATTGTAAATTTTAAAAATTTAATTAATGAAATATTTTGATGTTATTTTATACAGTGTGGACTTTTGAGAGGAAAATGAAGAAATCAACTAATAAAAATCATTTAATCATATTATGGACACCTCAAACTATTTTTTTAATGGAAAAGGTGGTCTTGTGACAGCTATTGATTCTGTCATACGAGTTTTGTGATATAATCTATTCCCTTAATCAAGCAGTGTTTAAAGACAACAACCTATAAAAAATATTTTTTTATTTAGCATAAAATTGTAAATTTTGAAAATTTAATGAAGGAAATATTTTGATGTTATTTTATGCAGTTTGGACGTAAAAAACCCTGATAACTTTTAAGAGGAAAATGAAGAAATCAACTAATAAAAATCATTTAATCATATTATGGACACCTCAAACTATTTTTTTTAATGGAAAAGGTGGTCTTGTGACAGCTATTGATTCTGTCATACGAGTTTTGTGATATAACCTATTCCCCTAATCAAGCGGTGTTTATGGACAACAACCTATAATAAATATTTTTTTATTTAACATAATTGTAAATTTTAAAAATTTAATTAATGAAATATTTTGATGTTATTTTATACAGTGTGGACTTTTGAGAGGAAAATGAAGAAATCAACTAATAAAAATCATTTAATCATATTATGGACACCTCAAACTATTTTTTTAATGGAAAAGGTGGTCTTGTGACAGCTATTGATTCTGTCATACGAGTTTTGTGATATAATCTATTCCCTTAATCAAGCAGTGTTTAAAGACAACAACCTATAATAAATATTTTTTTATTTAGCATAAAATTGTAAATTTTGAAAATTTAATGAAGGAAATATTTTGATGTAATTTTATGCAGTTTGGACGTAAAAAACCCTGATAACTTTTAAGAAGAAAATGAAGAAATCAACTAATAAAAATCATTTAATCATATTATGGACACCTCAAACTATTTTTTTAATGGAAAAGGTGGTCTTGTGACAGCTATTGATTCTGTCATACGAGTTTTGTGATATAACCTATTCCCCTAATCAAGCGGTGTTTAAGGACATCAACCTATAATAAATAATGTTTTATTTAGTATAAAATTGTAAATTTTGAAAATTTAATGAATGAAATATTTTGATGTTATTTTATACAGTGTGGACGTAAAAAACCTTGTTAACTTTTAAGAGGAAAATGAAGAAATCAATTAATAAAAATCATTTAATCATATTATGGACACCTCAAACTATTTTTTTAATGGAAAAGGTGGTCTTGTGACAATTACTGATTTTTGTTCTAAATGTTCAAAATGTTCACCTTGCACTTCTAGGCAATAAAATAGTCTGCTTTGTTTTGAATGAAATATTTTGATGTTATTTTATACAGTGTGGGCGTAAAAAACCCTGATAAATTTTAAGAGGAAAATGAAGAAATCAACTAATAAAAATCATTTAATCATATTATGGGCACCTCAAACTATTTTTTTTAATGGAAAAGGTGGTCTTGAGACAGCTATTGATTCTGTCATACGAGTTCTGTGATATAACCTATTCCCCTAATCAAGCGGTGTGTAGGGACAACAACCTAGAAGAAATATTTTTTTGTTTAGCATAAAATTGTAAATTTTGAAAATTTAATGAACGAAATATTTTGATGTTATTTTATACAGTGTGAACGGAAAAAACCCTGATAACTTTTAAGAGGAAAATAAAGAAATCAACTAATAAAAATCATTTATTCATATTACGGACACCTCAATCTATTTTTTTTAATGGAAAAGGTGGTCTTGTGACAGCTATTGATTCTGTCATACGAGTTTTGTGATATAACCTATTCCCCTAATCAAGCGGTGTGTAGGGACAACAACCTAGAAGAAATATTTTTTTGTTTAGCATAAAATTGTAAATTTTGAAAATTTAATGAACGAAATATTTTGATGTTATTTTATACAGTGTGAACGGAAAAAACCCTGATAACTTTTAAGAGGAAAATAAAGAAATCAACTAATAAAAATCATTTATTCATATTACGGACACCTCAATCTATTTTTTTTAATGGAAAAGGTGGTCTTGTGACAGCTATTGATTCTGTCATACGAGTTTTGTGATATAACCTATTCCCCTAATCAAGCGGTGTGTAGGGACAACAACCTAGAAGAAATATTTTTTTGTTTAGCATAAAATTGTAAATTTTGAAAATTTAATGAACGAAATATTTTGATGTTATTTTATACAGTGTGAACGGAAAAAACCCTGATAACTTTTAAGAGGAAAATAAAGAAATCAACTAATAAAAATCATTTCATCATATTATGGACACCTCAAACTATTTTTATTTAAAGAAAAAGTGGTCTTGTGACAGCTATTGATTCTGTCATACGAGTTTTGTGAAATAACCTATTTCCCTAATCAAGCGGTGTTTAAGGATAACAACCTACAATAAATATTTTTTTATCTAGCATAAAATTGTATTTTTTGAAAATTTAATGAATGAACTATTTTGATGTTATTTTATACAGTGTGGGCGTAAAAAGCCCTGATAACTTTTAAGAGAAAAATTAAGAAATCAACTAATAAAAATCATTTAATCATACTATGGACACCTCAAACTATTTTTTTTTAATGGAAAAGGTGGTCTTGTGACAGCTATTGATTCTATCATACGAGTTTTGTGATATAACCTATTCCCCTAATCAAGCGGTGTTTATGGACAACAACCTATAATAAATATTTTTTTATTTAACATAATTGTAAATTTTAAAAATTTAATTAATGAAATATTTTGATGTTATTTTATACAGTGTGGACTTTTAAGAGGAAAATGAAGAAATCAACTAATAAAAATCATTTAATCATATTATGGACACCTCAAACTATTTTTTTAATGGAAAAGGTGGTCTTGTGACAGCTATTGATTCTGTCATACGAGTTTTGTGATATAATCTATTCCCTTAATCAAGCAGTGTTTAAAGACAACAACCTATAATAAATATTTTTTTATTTAGCATAAAATTGTAAATTTTGAAAATTTAATGAAGGAAATATTTTGATGTAATTTTATGCAGTTTGGACGTAAAAAACCCTGATAACTTTTAAGAGGAAAATGAAGAAATCAACTAATAAAAATCATTTAATCATATTATGGACACCTCAAACTATTTTTTTTAATGGAAAAGGTGGTCTTGTGACAGCTATTGATTCTGTCATACGAGTTTTGTGATATAACCTATTCCCCTAATCAAGCGGTGTTTAAGGACAACAACCTATAATAAATATTTTTTTATTTAGAATAAAATTGTAAATTTAGAAAATTTAATGAATGAAATATTTTGATGTTATTTTATACAGTGTGAACGTAAAAATCATTTAATAATATTATGGGCCCCTCAAACTAAATGGAAAAGGTGTCTTGTCATAGCTATTAATTTTTGTTCTAATTGTTCAAAATGTTCTCCTTGCACTTCTAGGTAACAAAATAGTCTGCTTTGATTTTTACGTAAATGTTATTGGTGTTTTATGAAAACAAATGTTTTTTCGATTCAGTTCTGTGATACGTTTGTAATTTTGTAATATCTATTCCCCTAATCAAGTGGTGTTGAATCTGCTGAAGAGGTCAGTCGGTCCATTTACCATTCTAACAAAATAAATTTCATTTAGCCAATTTCGTACAAGTCTTAAATATTGTGACATTTGTTAATTTATTGGAGGTTGGAGTTTCTAGTTTAAACATTGACCAGTAATTTCTATTTTTTGTGGAAATATCGAATGATAAACAATATTTTTAAAAGTATATCTCATATATCAAACGAATTATTCATTATTTTGTAACTACTTATTCTCAAATGAGGTATCATAAAACCGCTTCAATCCATAAAAAAAATTATATGTCCATTTAGCTGAGTAATTTGGCACATGTCAACTTTATGGCTAAATTTAGTTACAACATTCAACATGGTTTTTGTTCGAGATCGATATCTCCTCCTTCCAAAGTTATTAGAGGTGTACTGTTTTGACGTCACTCGATGAAGTTTGCAAATACTACAAAGATTCTCAGTATTTTAGTTTGAGTACATTTTCTTTAAATAAAACTTTCTTGATTAATTTAATGTAATCCACTTAATTCAAAAGTAAGAAAATTCTAATTTCTCTGCTTCGAAATAACTTTTTCATCCACCAAATTGACTTTTCCTACTCGAGCACATAAGAAATATGAACGAGAAGTCCAGGAAGAAGAACTACCGAGAAACAAGCGGTCGATGCGTGTTTATGGCACAAGGCCAACCAATAAAGACTAACGAATGACCAAGTAAATTGAAGGCGTAATGCAACGCGTAAAATTTCGGATGTGTCGATAAATGTGCATTAAAACGACGGCCGCACGACGAGAAATGAATTTACAACACCCCTCTACGACCGCATCGCTATTTTTCTCTTTGCGTGAGCAGGATCTATTAACGGAGTAAGCGGATGGTGTTTTATCGAGAGAGGGTCCAACTGGACGTGGTTGCCAAATTGATAGATATTAATGTATATCTATACTTAAACGTAGTGTGTCAGCGGCATTCTGATTTCCTGTAGCTGGACCAGTATGTATTTTTTAATGTGTAATATTTTTAATATTTTGGGCGGCACATATATACAGGGTGTCACAATATTCTCGCCCCACTTACAAGTTACAAATACGTTTTGAAGTGTTACCTATTTAATTTTTCCTAATTTTATTATTAGCACTGATTAGTACTGACAAATTAGGGATTTTTTTCTAAATTAATTTAGTATTTTGTTCTTTATACAACGTGTTTTCGAATGATGAAGTATGAAAGTTAATAATTTATTTTCCATATTTTTTATGGTGTATTATAGAACGGTTTAGGCCAGATCCATTAAATATCCAAGAGGAGACGTTTAAGAGTACAATTTAATTTCGATCAATTTTCTTCTCGAAAATTGGTTGAACAATTCCGTACAGATTTTTAGGGGACACTTTATATATCTACATTTACATGGGTAATGAGTTCCTTCAAGGGGGTGCGCACATACGACCAGGGGTGGTATTATTACATATATGTAACCAAAATATATTTTAAGAAACCTTACTACAAAACGAAATGGTTATGTGATATGTATGGATGTTGGTTATGAATTTTTAAAAATTTAAAAATTATTCTCATTACGGTAATTACATTTATTACAAAAATCAAGGAGATGCTTAAAATTTAATTATTTAAAATTTGAATTTTAATCATATCCAATAGCAATTTTCATTTTAAATTTTTTGGATAAAATTTATTAGGAACTGTTAAAAATGTTTCAGTCGTGTTTGATTAGGTGTCTTAAAACGTTTTTTCTTTGAGATATTATAAATTCTAAAATACAATATTTACTACAAATTAAGAAAAGCATATTCTGGACCCAATAGTGGGCGTGTTTTTCTATTTTTCAGAAACATGTAATGGAAAAGAATATAAGAAATATTAATAATATTTAAAATTTGAATTTTAACTATATCCAACAGAAATTTTAATTTAAATTTTATGAATGAAATTTATTAGGAACTATTAAAAAAGTTTCTGTCGTGTTTGATTAGGTGTCTTAAATCGTTTCTTTTTAGATATTATAAATTCTAACATACAATATTTACTACAAATTAAAAAAATCATATTTTAGACCCAATAGTGGGTGTGTTTTTCAATTTTTCAGAAATATGTAATGGAAAAGAATATAAGAAATATTAATAATATTTAAAATTTGAATTTTAAAGATATCCAACAGTAATTTTTATTTTAAATTTTGTGAATGAAATTTATTAGGAACTATTAAAAATGTTTCTGTCGTGTTTGATTAGGTGTTTTAAAACGTTTTTTTGAGGTCTTATAAATTCTAAGATAAAACATTCACTGCAAATTAAAAAAAGCATATTCTGGAACTAATAGTGGGTGTGTTTTTTTTATTTTTCAGAAACAAGTAATCGAAAAGGATATAAGAAATATTAATAATATTTAAAATTTGAATTTTAAAGATATCCAATAGTAAATTTTATTTTAAATTTTGTGAATGAAATTTATTAGGAACTGTTAAAAATGTTTCTGCCGTGTTTGATTTGGTGTCTTAAATCGTTTCTTTTTAGATATTAAAAATTTTAAAATACAATATTTAATTCAAATTAAGAAAAGCGTATTCTGGACCCAATAGTGGGCGTGTTTTTCTATTTTTCAGAAACATATAATGGAAAAGAATATAAGAAATATTAATACCCAATAGTGGGTGTGTTTTTCTATTTTTCAGAAATAAGTAATAGAAAAGAATGTAAGAAATATTAATAATATTTAAAATTTGAATTTTAAATATGTCCAACAGAAATTTTAATTTTAAATTTTGTGAACGAAATTTATTAGGAACTATTAAAAATATTTCTGTCGTGTTTGATTAGGTGTCTTAAAACGTTTTATTTTTGAGATATTTTAAATTCTAAGATAAAATATTTAATATAAATTAAAAAAAGCATATATTGGACCCAATAGTGGGTGTGTTTTTTCTAGTTTTCAGAAACAAGTAATCCAAAAGAATATAAGAAATAATAATATTTAAAATTTGAATTTTAAAGATATCCAACAGAAATTTTCATTTTAAATTAGTATACAATATTTACTACAAATTAAAAAAAGCATATTCTGGACTCAATAGGGGGTGTATTTTTTTTCTATATTATCTATATATATTATCTATATATAAGAAATATTAATAATATTTAAAATTTGAATTTTAAAGATATTCAACAGAAATTTTCATTTTAAATTTTGTAAATGAAATTTACTAGGAACTATTAAAAATGTTTCTGTCGTGTTTGATTAGGTGTCTTAAATCGTTTCTTTTTAGATATTATAAATTTTAAGATACAATATTTATTACAAATTAAGAAAAGGATAATCTGTACACAATAGTGGGTGTGGTTTTCTATTTTTCAGAAATAAGTAATAGAAAAGAATGTAAGAAATATTAATAATATTTAAAATTTGAATTTTAAATATATCCAACAGAAATTTTAATTTTAAATTTTGTGAACGAAATTTATTAGAAACTATTAAAAATATTTCTGTCGTGTTTGATTGGGTGTCTTAAAACGTTTTATTTTTGAGATATTATAAATTCTAAGATAAAATATTTAATATAAATTAAAAAAGCATATATTGGACCGAATAGTTTTCTAGTTTTCAGAAACAAGTAATCCAAAAGAATATAAGAAATAATAATATTTAAAATTTGAATTTTAAAGATATCCAACAGAAATTTTCATTTTAAATTTTGTGAACGAAATTTATTAGGAACTATTAAAAATATTTCTGTTGTGTTTGATTAGGTGTCTTAAAACGTTTTCTTGGTTGAGATATTATAAATTCTAAGATTCAATATTTACTACAAATTAAGAAAAGCATAGATCCATTTGTGGGTGTGTTTACATATTTTTCAGAAACAATTAATCGAAAAGAATATAAGACATATTAATAATATGTGACTTTGAAAATAAAATGAAATATATTTTTAAGTTTTTAAGATGGGTGCTAGGGTGCTTAACACCTCTGAGATGCAGAAAAATACATTTTTCTTCATAATTTATAAATTAAATGTCTTTTTAAGATATTTTATTTTCTATTTTGAGAACGTTCACTATATTTTTAATTAAAATATTTTTAAAGTAAACTGGTTGTGTTGTTAAAGAATTAAACTGTCCAATTCCTAATGGGAATATTTTAATTCAGTAAGTCTATCTAAACATTTTTTATCTTTTTTAGACAAAGATTTTAATATGAACAAATTTTCAATTTTTTTTTAATCTCAAATGGATATATTTAGGAATCTTAGGATATACGGAATACAAATGAAACCAAAGAAGTAGGTGAACATTTAAACTTTATATCTATTTTACCACCAGAGAACACTATTTTAACCTTCAGTTTATCGACTTTTGTTCAGTCAAACTGAAATTATTGGATTTTATCTTTTCCAATGTTTAATGCGATGCCATTACTTTATTTTAAGACCTGCAGTAAAAAGAATATAAAAGAATATGGCAAATGTTCTCAAGTTATATAGTCAAATATATTAATTACTCTTTTTTCAGTAAATTAGAAAGTCACGTTTATTATTTTTCCACGTTTTGTTTGTCAGGCCCACTATTATTAGGTGAAAAAGAAATTCATTATTTTTACATAAACTTCAAGACTTTCTTTAACAAGTTTCGGATTTTCTGACTTGGGTCAAATATGTACCATTGTGTTCCATAATTTGTTGCCATTCTAAAGGTACCTTCCCTCGTAGAAATATTGGTCCCTATTCGAAAAAACTTTAATAATTGATTTTTACAATCTTTCTTGATGTTAATTTGCCAGGTTTTGACTTTACGGTGGTTACTTCAAAATTTCTCCACCAAGCTCCGGGAATTCCTGGCGAGTGACGTGTGTGGTTGTGGTCTGAGGTTGTACTGATGGAATTGAAGACTTCTGTTGGCCATTTCTGGTCTTTATCAAAGGGAATCTGTAATATCGTGTAACTCTCAAAAGAAACTTTTTAATGATGAATATCACCTTGACACAGAACATAAATTTGAAATTATTTGATCGATTTTATACAAGATATCGATCTACCGAAAAAATAATAGAATTCTTTTTCCCTCAATCTAAATTAATATATATTTTTTCTATTTCTAGTTGTTAGTAATTAACGAAATTTATATTGCATTTTGGATTAATTTTTAAAAATAATAACGTTCGAGTAGTGACGTATAAAATTTGATTAAAATTGAAAATAAGAACAATTTAAAAATTTTCTTAACCACTAATTTTTTTAAATTAAGTTTTGCGTGTACGTATTTATACATATATATTCGGCAAATGAGACTACGCATTCAAATATGCTATTTTAAATTTGCTTTTTATAAAAATAAACATGATTTATAAATAATATTTGTGTGGGTGGTGATACATACTATTCAGTTGTCAATGTTAAGATTTCCTGTTTGCGAATTAGTATATTTATAATCAAGCTGGTCGTAATTGGATCGTGAAGAAAAAACAATATTAGTTATAAATGTAGACGTTACTATATTAAAAAAATAAATAAATAAAAAAGTTTTTGATAATTTTCACAACTTATTAGGTAATATCCAAAATTAACAATTAATTGCTTGATTTTTTTAAGGTCAAACTCAAGTTTTATTTATGAGTAAAATGAAAGGTGCTTACTTTCGTGTTTTCGTGAAAATATAAATATTTCTTTAATGTTTAGGTGACAATCTTAAATCTGAATACATTAAACACGCGAACATTTTCTGTATGAAATGAGCTTCTAATGTAAAGGTAAGAGTGGACACCTTTGAAAAATCAATTTTTTAATATTCTTAGATATGTTACTTAGGATTTTTGGGAACTGTTACATGTTTTTATTAAGCATATCTCAAATTCAGCACCTTCGAGTTATTAGAGAAACACCTATAAGTATTGAAAAACATGTCTAGACAATAATAATACCTTTCATATTTACACAGTAATTACTGCTTTTTGTAAATGTAACTGTAAATTATTAACGTTGGCTAATATTTAAAAATTAGCATTTATTAAAATGAATTATTACCTGAATCATAAAATCAATAAAATGTACAATTCTAACTTGTGAAAGCTTCTCACATATTTGGTACTAAAATAAAACAGTCAAAACTAACCAATTATATTTATTATAATAAATAATCGGAAACACTGATTTTACGTTTAATTAATCAAAATTTCAATTTCGATTTTTATTTTATATATAAATTATTTAAAATACTAACGAGTAATAAAAGCTACAAAATGTAAATAAAATTCAATGACGTACATATACGTCAAATGTTGAAATAACTCTATGAGAAAATTTTTCCGGAAGTGTAAATAAAAGCGAAGTTTCTAAAATTAACAAATCATTTGATATGAACAAAGGACGACCTTTAATGGCACTTAATTATGCATCTACAGTACATCCATTCACCTTATCCTGGTTTAAACTTTACTCAAGGAAAACAAATTGATACAACGTTCATATATAATGTAGTCAATTTAAAAATTGATTCTCTGTAATGACTGGTTTAGTAATTTATCGTTTTAATAACAACTTATTGAATATTATACAATTCAGCTTCCTTTGAAATACAATCCATTCTATATCTGGTGTTTCTTAATGGAACAGTCTGAATATCTGAAGTTGCTGTTGAATTTTAATTGTTCTTAACACCACTGGAATGTAGGAAAATATATTTTTCTTTCTAATTTATAAATTAAACGTGTTTTTAAGATATTTGATTTTTTATTTTGAGAACGTTCACCATATTTTTTATTAAAATATTTTTAAACAAATTGATAGAATGTTCATACATAATGTAGTATAATTTAAAAATTAATTGTTTGTAATGACTTGTTTAGCAAATCATCATTCTAACATAATAACAACTTATTGAATATTATAAAATTTGACTTCCTTTGGAATAGAATCCATTCTAAATCGAGTGTTTCTTAGTGAAACAGTCTGAATATCTGAAGTTGCTGTTGAATTTTATTTGTTTTTTAGAACTTTCTCATTTGTTCATAAAAAATAAGAAATTTTAGATTGTCAGAAACATATAATAGAAAAGAATATAAGAAATATTAATAATATTATGTAGCTTTGAAAATAAAATGGAATATATTTTTAAGTTTTTAAGATGGATGTTAGGGGGCTTAATACCACTGACATTCTTCTTTCTTTTAGAACTTTCTTATTTATTTATAGAAAAAGAAAAAATAAATGTCTTTATAAATTTGGGAGATTTTTTTGAGATTCTTAATTAATAAAATAAAACAGATGTGTAATTTAACTAACTCAGATAAAAATAATTATAAATGCTTTTATTATTGGTTGTAAGAAATTAAAAATGTATTTACTAATTTAAAGAAATAATGCTGCTGTTAAATTTTTTATTTTTGTTGTTTTGGAGACCAATAAAGTTTCTAAAGTTTACAAATCATTGGATATGAACAAAGGGCGACCTTTAATGGCACTTAATTATGCATCTTCACTACAACATCCACCTGATCCTCGTTTAAACCTTACTCAAGAAAAACAATTTGATACAGTGTTCGTATATAATGTAGTATAATTTAAAAATTGATTCCCTGTAGCAAATCATTATTCTAATAACAATTTATCAATATTATAAAATTCAACTTTCTTTGGTATAAAATCCATTCTATTCTTTTCTTTTAGAACTTTCTCATTTATTTATTAATTAATGGAATTACTTGTTAAAAATATAACAGATGTGTAATTTAACTATTTTCAGATAAAAATTTACTGATTTAATGAAATAATGCTGATGTTATATTTTTTATTTTAATTATTATAAAATAGCCTAATATGGCCATTTTTTAAAGTATTTAAAAAATATTAATATTTTAAGTAAACATCAGTACCTTAGATATTTATTTAATTTTCATTTTTTCAGGTATGATATATGATGTGGAACAATCAATTGGAAAAAATTCATTATTTTAATTACTAGGTAAGATTAATAAATAACATTTGACAATTCATTATTCATTGCTATATTGAACCCTCTCTTCATTCTCTATATATATCACAATTGAAATTATTCACGACTGGCTAAAAACTTAATAATACCCTTTAATTCTTTTCGTTTTTAGTAATTCGGGTATATTTGATTATGATTTATAATGTTAATTTTTACAATAAATTTGATATCAAAAACATTTTTGAATGAAGAATGAAGAGACCATTTAAATAATATACCATACAACTTGTAAAAAAAACACAACACCTATTGAAATAAGAAATGATTAAAATTTCAGTCAATGGGAAACCTAACTGTCAGTTTGTTGTTTCCTTTTCTTCATTTCTTTAAGGTATCGCAAACAAGTGTGTACTAATTTTTAGTCATAATTTGTTTTATTCAGTAATTCAGTCTAAAGTATGAGTATTGAACAGAAATATGAGTATTGTGATTCGATGTTGGTAGTCATGGAGTGAAGAGGTCGGAAGAGGTTCCGGGAGACCCAAAGCTAACAAAGAGCTACAAGACCAATGTTTGCTGTTTTTTGTTTGCTCTGTTCAGTTCTGAGTTACTGGGTGTCAAGAATGGAAGTCACCGGAGAGGAAATTCAGTGCTTTTCACATTGTTTCTTCGATAAAGACGAAAATGCAAACCAGGTGATTGAAATTTTCAAGAGTATTTATGGTCCTGATATTGTATTAGCTAACTACAAGTAATTTTGATTCAGGTATTTTCGATATTAAAGATGCACCTCGTCAAAATCACAGATATATTCGAAGTTTTAAGCCATTTACACAAAGCTAAATTCAAAAAGAAGCTTGACATTTGGGTGTCACATCAGAAAACATGTAAATCAAATTTCTATCTTCGTAGTCTCGGCTAAACTAAATGAAATCAATTCATTTCTTAAACGGACGGTGACTGGGGATGAGAAAAGAGTAACAGACGACAGCATTGTATCAAAACCGTCATAGTCAAAGTGCGGTGAAGCAGCTAAGGCAATGACCAAACAAGGACAAACGGCCAGCAAGATTTTGCTCAGCATTTGATGGAACTGTAAACGAATTATTTATTATGAGTTGTTTCCATATGGTCAAACATTCAATTCGGATCTGTATAGGTCAATAACTGGACACTTTGAAGCTGGCCACTGACCAGAAACGGCGGGAATTGGTCAATAGAAGACGTGTTGTGTTCCATCATGACAACCCCAGGCTATACATGTCTGTAGTGACTCGCCTGAAACTCCGGAAGCTTACTTGAGAAGTTTTGATGCATCCATCTGGCACTAATGATTACCTTCTTTTTCTTGTGTTACAAAACTTTCCCCGATTGAAGCCATGACTTCTATGAGAGAAGGTTTTTTAAAATGGCAACAAATTATAGAACAAAACGGCACATTTTGATCCAAATCGAACAATCATGAAGTTCATGAAAAAATAATATATTTTTTTTCTTCAACCTAATATTTTTTTCGTTTGAGGATATCATTACCTAATCTAAAATTAACGTGTTCCATTATTTTTTAATATGCTCATTAGTGACAATAATGAATTAATTCCATATGCCTTTGTATATTCAATTTACCGATGCGGGATTTTAATGCGATTAACTTTAACAAACTGGACGAGTCCTATCACGAAACAATTAGTACATTAACATCAGACAAAAAAAATTTACAAGCGGAAAACATTTCCGACTCCAGTTCGCCAAACGTTATTTATATCGTATCTATTTTCATTTGCGGCGAAATTTATTCGAAAGATAACTTAATTTCTACACATTCGATAAATTAGCACTATTTTGATTCTATCCGATCTAAATCTGGTATGCTGTTAATGCGATTTTATACTAAAATAGATTTATAAGGGGCCAGACTTAATTATTGTGGGCACAATGGTTCGCTGTATTCAATCAAGGCCCGCAAATTTACCCGATCACGCACTACTTAAACCAACTGAAAATAAAACGCTTTTTTATTTCGAGCCGAAGGATTGCTGAATAAAAGGCTTCAAGATTGATGACACGTTGAAAAGAAGATTGTATCATGTTCTTTTTATATTCACCCATGGTAAAAATAATTGACTGAGTATATATTTTTATAAATAGAACACTTTTAGAAATTTAATTATCAAAGAAAAATATTTATTTTAACATTACAAATATCATTTATTTTAAATATACTTTGACTTAATTTGTAAGTCAACATCTATCATGTGATCAAGGACAAGAAACTATTAATAGCATACTTTCTTTTCTGTCAACATATTAAATCATGTTAAAGTTTACATTATATCATTCATAATTTTCACATTTTGTTTTTTATTATTGATTGTTATTTCATGATTTTAGTAAAAGAAAACACCCAAGGACTGTATAAACCAAAGAGATAGCAGAAGAGTTTATTGGAAGTATTAGAATGACAAGAAAGGTCTTGCATTTGGTAACCTTAAAGCTCAGCTGTTTAAACAAAACTTTATTAATCGAAATAAGAACCTGACATTTTTGTCATCAAGAAACAATCTTATTTATACCGGTGGAATAGAAGTCAGAGGGTCTGTAAACGACGAAGTCGTTGAAGGCGTTTTGAGCATCATTTTTAAGACTCTCGTCCACACTTTTGAGTTTTTGGAACCACAACTATAGTATACATTTGTTAGTGGTTCCTGAGCCAGACGCATCTTTGATGACGCGAATTGATTCGTTCATTTTTAGGCCTTGTTTTAGGTGGAGCAAGAACATTATACGAATTAGCTTCTTATACATCCTTCAGGAATCATTTAACCATTCATAGTTAAATGATTTCAAATAAAAACAAGTTTACATGTTTAAATAGAGTGAAGCACGTACATTGAAACTATATCATTCACACATTAAAACTTTGACCGAATATTCATCACTAAGAAAATAAATATAAAAAACTTGACAATCTAATAGAAAGACTTATTTCCGTTACTCTGTTATATTAATACAAATTCAGAATGGGGTATTTAACTGTACAAGAGAACATAGAAATAGTCTGGTTTATGGAGAAGCTGGCAAGAATCTTGATAATGCTATCGATACCAACGCTCACTGTTTCAGGGAATTCGTTCACGTGCTTTAGTTTACGTACTCAATTTACAACTGAAGGAAATGTTCAACAAGAAAAATATAGTCGTAGTTCAACAATTACTGGAGGAAGTATCAAAATTGCTGTATTAGCTCTAGTGGATATTAGTTTTCATGGATTGTATATCTATATTTGTTCGGGTTTATAAGTCCACGTTTGTTCCTGACGTTTCGACAACTTAGGCAACTGATTTTCTAGAAATTTCGTTCTGTTTATTGGCTTTACTTATTTGCTTAGCGATTTTGGTACTTTTGAGTACTAGTGTTTATATTTTATCCACTTTCAATGCTTCTTCTTCCCTGTTGAAGTTGTTTCCGTGTTTATTGAGTTCAATTACTTTCCTAATCATTCTGTGGTAATATCCAGTTGTATACCCATAATCAAAATTAAAAAGACCAGGCTATAATTAAAACAGGTGAGGCAGGAGATAATTTGAAATCTTAAATAGGAATTCATAGTTTTTTATTGCAAATTCGACGATTTTTTTTTTATTCTGTCTCTTAGGAAATTCCAACACACACATTATGAGTAATAACTTTTTCATTGACTAATGATAATTATTTAAAATTTCAGAGAGTTAGATATTTTTAGCCGCAAAATTCGAATCTGCAATTAAAAATAGGGACTCCTATTTAATATTCCAAAGTTATCCCCTGTCTCTGTGGGAAGAGAGGACTAATTTTAGCACTAGTATTCCCCCGCAGAATATTTAAATTTTCATTATGGGTATTTTTTTCACAGAGTCCTTAACTATCGAATTAAGTTTATAAAAGAAAAATTTAAGTTAATTTATATGAATTTTGAGATATAACATATACTGTTGTCTGTTGCCTTTAAATAAATAAGCGTATGGCCAATTATGTTTGACCACATAGTATATAGTAACGGAAGTTGGTTCCAATAAATCTATTTTTACATAAAACGTAACATAAGGATTGTAAAACATAGTATAAACAAAAAATTTACATTTTCAAAATTGTCTAATGCGGAACTATCTTTGTTCTCGAGTAATCTGCCCATCGCTGTTTGGTTAAGTGCGCAGAGGTGGTTAAAACACAGGTTTAATCAAGACAAAGTCAACATTACCTAACTAGAAGTGGGCGATGTTAATTACAATCATTTAGTTGTGAGCTTTTCCTATCTTTAAGTGGATGATGTTTACAATGTTAAATCTGCGAAGACGATACGATATTTATGAATAAATATATTTAAAACAGCTCCATAATTAATTTTAATAAAATCATCAATTTTACAAAATTTTTAGTGTCATATATTTATATTTATTGTATTTATTTATTAATATTTATTTACTATATATAGAGTGGTGGTCAAAAATATGGATAACATTTTAAGAGATTTATATTTATATTTTTGTTAATCGGTTAATCAGTGATGGACAACAAAATCATTATGGTAAAATAATATAAACGAGACTAAAAACGTAAAATCCAAATGAAATTAGTCAGAATTTGTATGTAGAATTTGGTACTATGGAACGATATATAAGTAGTCTCAGATGGTAGACACATGTAAGGAGGCTAGTTGGAACGAGACACGATTTTAAGTACCAAAAATCAACAGTTAAACAAGGTCACCATGATATGGAGTTGTTTTTTGGCATTTAGTATTGGTCCCATAGTACTAATTGAAGACAAAATAAACCATTTTTTCGATAAAAATATCTTGGTAAATCATATGCTGCCCTTTGAGGAAAATAATTAACCTGTAATTTGAATGTTCCCTCATTGCTCTCTCAGAGTTCAGACTTAAATCCACCTGAACATCTAATATCTGGAATTAAAAATACGACAAAAAAGATTACCAACAAGAGCAATTGTAACAAGTTATACAAGAAGAATGGGCAATCATTCCTGTGGAAATGATGTTGAGAAGATATTAAACAAAATAGTGGTTCTAATAAACAATAAATATATAAATTTTTGAAAATTTGTTTTCCATAACCATTTTTTCATTTAAATGTATTTTAATGCAAATATAATTATCCAAATGAATCTGATGAAATAAAAATAAATGTTAAAATTTATTGATAACTACAATGTCAGGACAAAATGTTCCATAAATGGCTTTAAATTTATATTGTTCTTACAAGAAAGAAGAATCATACTATATTTTCTTTTAACTTATACTAAACTATATAGGGTAGAATAATATTTTAATTTTCTTGTTTATATGAAGACCATTCAGGCGTATATTAAGATTTCAATTTGATGAGAATTTTAATTTCCGAAAACTCCGGTTGAAGTATTTTAAAAAATCAATTTCAAATTTTATGTCTATAATACTCCATGCAAATTAGATTCAAACTATGAATATTTAATTGCTTACAATTGGATTGTTAAAGTTGTTATTAGATTTTCCTCGCAGTGAACTTGTCGACGCGCAAGGATATGTTTAACTGTTTAACTGTTTATTTAACAATTATTATTTGTTCACAACAAAACATATTATAAATCACTTCAAATATATTTTATTTTATTAAGTTTTTCATTTATATATTTAATAACATTTTCATATTTACCTTTTGACAATTTATCACAATATGTTGACTGATAAATTTGTACATGTAATTTAATTTCAATTAGTTTATTAATTTAAAAAAATAATCATTGTGAAATATAAATTGAAAATGTCAAGTGCCACTACAAACAAAAATTTAAAAATTAATCAATTTAAAAACTTGGATAATAGGTTTATAACTACAAGAGGGTAAGGCTGTTGTTACATAATTCTCAAATAATCAAACAAATTAAACATTAGGTATTTAAGTACATAAGTTATGCTGTTTATGGAGGTGTACCATTTTATCTAGTACCAATTATTTCCCCAATAAATCTGATAAAAAAAATAAATATTAAAATTAACATATACTGTTCTTACAAGATAGAAGAATCATTATTAAACATGCTATATTTTCTTTTAACTTTAATCAAATAAAATAACTTTTTCCACTTTTATGGATGCATATCATATATTGGGTAGAATATTAGTTTAATTTTCTTGCTTATGTGAAGACCATTCGTTTAAGATTTCAATATAATGAGAATTTTCATTTACTAAAACTCGGTTGAAGTAGTATCAATTTTAAATTATATGGTTATAATGCCCAATGCAAATTAGATTCAATTTGAAACTATGAATATTTAAGAGCTTACAATTAGATTGTTAAGGTTATTATTAGCTTTTCTTAGCTCGAAACTTGTCAACGTACAAAGACATATTGAACTGTTTAATAATTATTAATTTGACCATAACTATACATATTATATATAAATCACTTCAAATATATTTTATTTTATTAAGTTTTTAATTTAAATATTTAATAACAAGTTAAATATGAGGTACATCATATAAAAAATTGTACGAATCCATCCATTAAATTAAGTTAAAGCCTTTAAAACACATGAATTTTGTCATTGAGAGTTATAAAGATCTTCCTCTAACAAATTGTCACACAGTTCAAAATATCATTTGGTTTATTTAATTTTTATTTTTTTTATGTTATGTTATTTATGGAGGTGTACCCTATCACATCAAGATTGATGTTTTCTTCACTTTCCTTTTTTTATTTTCGTCAAGAAGATATTTGTGACTGGAATTGGTCTGTAATTAATTTCATTTTCTAAAATAACAAATATATATCTCTTAAAAATAATATAAATATAATCCCTAATATTTATAGGTCAAATCAGATTTAATAAAAATAAAATTTAAATTTATTTTTATATGTAGACATTAAAAAATGAAATTAATAAATATATGTTTTATTTTGTATTATTATTTAATTTAATTAATTAACATATATTTATGATTTTATGTATAATGTGAAAATCTGCTTGATAGAATTTTATAATTTTTAAATTAAAAATACATTAAATATATTTTACTTATTACTAATTAATCTTTAAAATTATTTAAAAATAATATAAATATATATATTTAATATTCATAAAAATCTAAATAGATTTAATAAAAATAAAATTAAAATATATTTTGATATGTATTTACTTCATTTTAAAGTATCAATGAAAGAAATTTATTTTTACTATTTATATTATTAATATATATTACACTTCTTCAATTAAGAACACATTAAAATCATCAAATCATAAATAATAATAAATAAGGTATTTTATAATATTATTTTATTTCCTTTCAGATTAGTTTTAATTCTCCTTTAATAGAAAAGTTATTATTTAATTTAATTAATTATATTTATAATTTTATGTATAATATGTGTCTTTCCTGCTTGATATAATTTTATCTAATATCAATACATAAATTTTATTTTTACTCCATTTTTGTATAAGTGATCATATTTAAATTAAAAAGACTTCAATTAAGAAGACTTTAAAAAATGGAATACCAAATTAATACATGTAAATAAGGTATTTTATTTTATTATTTGATTTTCTTTCATATTAGTTTTAATACTTTAATAGAAAAGTTATTATTTAATTTAAGTAATTATATTTATGCTTTTATGTATAATCAAAATATATTTTGATATGTATTTACTTCATTTTAGAGTATCAATAAAAACATTTTATTTTTCCTATTTCTATTATTAGTATATATTACACTTTTTCAATTAAGAACATATTAAAATCATCAAATAATAAATATAAATAAGGTATTTCATATTATCATTTGATTTCCTTTCATATTAGTTTTAATACTTTAATAGAAAAGTTATTATTTAATTTAATTAATTATATTTATGCTTTTATGTATAATGTATGACTTTCTGATTTTTGCTTGGTAGGATTTTATCTAATACCAATATATAAATTTTATTTTTTCCCCATTTTTATATAACTAGTAATTTTTAAATTAAAAAGACATTAAAAATATTTTACTTACAATTAGTTAATCTTTAATTTACTTTAAAAATAATACCTAATATTTATAAATGTCAAAACAGATTTACTAAAAATAAAATTAAAACGTATTTTATGTGTATTTACTTCATTTTAAAGTTTCAACGAAAAAAAAAAAAAAAAATAAGATATTTTATATTATTATTTGATTTCCTTTCAGATTAGTTTTAATACTCCATTAACAGAAAAGTTAATGAATTATATTTATGCTTTTATGTATATTGTATGAATTTCTGATTCCTGCTTAGTAGAATTTTATCTAATACCAATTTTTTCATTTTTTTACGGGGGTGGGTTATTCATTTGAGGTTACATTACCTTTTTCAAAGATTTGCAGTTTTGCACAATTTCTTTACACAATATTGATGCTAATACACGATAAAACAAGTAAACTTTGAGTGAAGAAGTGGGTGGATAGTAAGATCTATAGTTAACATCTGTAGGTTTTAATAACCACGTAACACCTGTACAAGAAAAACAAAGTGTGATAATTATTTGGAACCCGATATGTTTTTCAAATATTTTTGATCGTAAGATTGGTTAAGAGCTATTTTTATTAGTTGTGTGAAACGACTGAATCAAAGTGTGATTGTCGACAAAAAAAGAAGTCTAATGTGTGTTCACAAGCGGGTATTAACATGTTTGTGATATTTGTCAGTGTAATTTGGTGGTAGAAACTCCATTTTAAATACAATTACTGTTAGTTAAGTGACATGTCTTACTATCCAACTATACTGTATTCATGTAAGGAACGGAGTGAAGTAAACAATAGTCGTTATTCACGTCACAGTCGTATAGGTGATTGTCGAAACTTGTCACTAAAGCTGTCTAAATAATATAGATATATTAAAAAATATTCTTTTTAACTCAATGAATTGATAATATTTATGGTTATTTTAAATAAATAAATAATAATAAAAATAATAAATAAAATAAATATGTGACAGGAATGGTATGACACTCTTTATGTCCGTATACAGGGAAGTAAATTAAAAGTATGAAGTAGGTATCAACCAACTAATAGGACCATCCCTAACTGACCAATAAGAAACATGTTATCCATTGATCACGTGCTCATACGTAACTAAATTTGTTCACCTAGTTTGAATGGAGTATAGGTAAAAATAATGATTAGAACCCATTTCAGGTCGTTATTAATCGTATGAAAACACCATTTTTAGAGGTGGTTAAGAATTTTCGAAACTACGTAGTTTATGTGGAAAGTATTAAATAATTGCCTTAGCTGCATTCTTAGTAAATCATAATGTAACATAATTTATCGTTTTCACCCTTATCGAACAAAAACAGGTCTGACAAATACTTACGTTCTCCATTTTTAAAGATTTACTGCATGATTAAAAACATATTTTTAAAACGGTGAACTTTAAAAAGTTTTGCTATCAAATCATTAATCTCAATGACCTAATTACCTAAGAAGTTGATTAATAGTGGTAGTATTTTTGAATCCTTTCAACATGTATTTATTGCTACGTAAGGCAATATCCGGTTTAGTGTCAGTGCATATATAACATGCGGCTACCGAATGCAATTTCGTTGTCAGAAACTTATTATTCATTAATTCTCAACTGTAGATCGCATGGGATAAGAAACAAGCAGGTTATTTGTTGCATATCGTGAGCGTATATAATAAAAACACACGTTCACTGAAAGCACACCACTAACGTAATTATTCACTTTGTAAAGATTACTTGTAAGTTCCTTTTACTTTGTGTCCTGGGTGTGCGCTCATTACAGGTGACAATATAAGTGCTTTTTAACTACGCCTTAGGTTACACCTTTATTAAGCTATGTTGTTAGCAGGCTACGGTGTTTGCATGCGTTTGCTAAAATTGATATCAATGTTAAATTAATTGGATTTTTATGTAAATTTATGTGAAATTGTTTTATTTTAAATTCAATCTCTTTATTGATTAAACAATTAATTATTAATGCACTTTTTTTTCAGATACAGAGTGAAGTAAGAGAACCTGACAAATTTTAAAATGATTATAAATAAACGTTCTTACTCTTCACTCTCAATCAATCATTTCTAAAAGGGTTAAATCAAAATTGACCAATTTATTCCCAACTCGTGGAGGATAATGGGATAAATATCTCTCATATGTAGAGCAACAAATTAAAAACTATAATCATTTTATGAAAATAACCATTTTAATTTAAATTAATTTTATTCATATAAGGATATATAGCAACCAATCCTTATATTCAATACGATTAATTTTATATATATTTCGGTATCCGATATGGTTCCTTAAAGTTAAGGTTGCCTAAGGGTGTCCATTTATTGATTTAACAAGAAGAATACAATGGAAGGAGTGTATCGGTGTGTCGGTCTAAAAGAAGCTGGTATCTGTGGTAGAAATTCAGGAAAGAAGCCTTTCATTTCTACGAAAAATAGAGTAAAAGAACATGTAACAGACACATGGAAAATGGAAAACAATTTTGTGTTTCGATGAAAGTTCCAAATCGTTAAATCTGATGACATTTAATGGGTGAGAAGACCAATTAATGAAAGGTATTCTGAAGTATGGTGGAGGAGGCCTTATTGTTTGGGGATGTTTTTCTGGGTTTGACACTGAATAGTGCCATATATAAAAAACGTTTGTTGGTATTAGGACGTTTTATTGAATAATTTAAATAATAATAATTTGAACATCATGGACATCATGATTAAAAAATTTGCAATTTTGGTGACTCTTCATTTTGAACAAATATCTTCACTGATTGCCTTCGTGTATCTGTATGTGTTCTTATTCTATCAATGTCGAACATTTTCTTTACATATGCATCTAAACCTTCTTTATCAGACATTCTATAATTTCTTACTTGTTCTGGACTGCTTAAAAGATCTGTCTAGATTAGACAATAACCAACAGACCATAGGATCCAGTACCAATATTTTTCAAAAGATCCTAAGTCATTTTTTCCTTAAGAAATAGCTGCAGGTGCCCATTTGGTACAGAGCAATTTGGCACATATCAACTTTTGTGGTATAATTTATGATTTTTACTCAAGAGTTATCAGTTGAAAGGGTCATTGTTCAGGTATATAGTTCCAGAAAACAGTTTTTATAAAATTTATCCCGTTAATTGATGTAATTAATTTAATCTATTTCAAAAATTTTTATTCATATCCAGCACATTAAATAATTATTTGGTGTATTAATTAGAAAATTAATGTTAAGAATGTAACTTATTTTAACATCTGATTACATTGAAGACATTTTAGAAATTGTTTTTATATTTATTTTATTTCTTGTTGTTTACATTTCCAAAACCATTTTTTAAAAAATTTAATTCGCAAACTAAATATGTAATTCCAAATTTTTATAAATTTGGGCACCAAAAAACTTTAAAACACGGACGACAGAATAATGAAAATGTGTATATTTTGTTTATTAATAAATTTACATTTTTTTTTTCATTTAACGTTGGTAATAAAATTAATCACATACAATATAAAATAGCCGGATTGGGTTTTTAGAAATGTTATAAAATTTTTCAAGTTGAAAGACATTAACATAGCAGTGTCATATTATCATTATCATCATATTATCATTACGATAAAATCAACTAACAGGACAAAAACTTTGATGCTGTAACCATTGTCCGTATGTAAATTGACTGTTATACCACTATTTCTTAAAAATATAGTTGCTACTGCCCATGTGGTTGGTAGTGGGCAATTTGGCATATTTTAATATTATTGCAAAATTTATAATTTTTATTAGAGGTCGATATCTTGTTACATTCAAGAGTAAGTAGATAGAAAGGATTTTGTCCGTCCATTGCTTTCTACTATGGAGGTCCTAAAAATCTTCTGTACAAAATCTATGCCATTCATGTAATTCGTCTATACCTTTGTTTTATTCTGTATTTGTATGAATTTAGAAATATTCTTTGGATATAATATTTTCAAATTAATTTAATCTGTCTATTTCATAACACTTTTATTTATATTTCTATAACCTTTTTATTAATATCCAGATACTAGATAATTAATTTTAAGAATTTCAGAAATAGTTATTAAATATTTATTTCATTTCTTATAAGAATTATTTACATTTCCAAAAAAATTTTTTCAAAAATTTAATTAGTATACTGAATATGTAATTAATTGCAATTCTCAATTTAACCTCGCCTCTAATTATAGTTATTATAAGCGTGTTTTAAGCCTTTTTTAAAAATTTAGATACCAAAAACCCAAAAGGAACACAAAGTAATAAGTAATGAAAATTTGTATATTTTGTATGCTATATTATGTGAATTTATTAATGATGTTTATTAATAAATTTACATTTTTTTCATTTAATATTGGTAATTAAATTAATCACATAATACATAAAATAGGCGGATTGGGTTTTTAGAAAACTGAAAGTTATAATTTTTTTTAACTTGACAAACGTTGATATAGCAGTGTACATACAAGACAAAAACTTTGATGCTGTAACCACTGTTCATGTAAACTGACTGTTACTCCACTGACTACATTTCTGTCTACCAATATTTTTGAAAGGATCATAAAGTCATTTTTTCCTTAAGAAATAGCTGCATGTGCCCATATGGTACCGAGCAATTTGCCACATAAAAACTTTTGTGGCAAAATTTATGGTTCTGTACAAAATTTAACCCGTCAATTGACCTAATTCTTCTAATTTTTCTGACTCATTCTATTTAGAAACATTCTTAAGAAATAATATTTTCAGTTCGTATTAATCTATTTCAACATTTTTATTCATACTAGCACATTAAATAATTATTTTTAAGAATATAACATATTTTAATATGTGATCATTGAAGACATTTTAGAAGTAGTTATTATACTATTTATCTCATTTCTTGTTGATTACATTTTCAAAAATTTAATTCGTAAACTACCAAAATAAAAAAACAAATGTGTAATTAATAACAATTTCAAATTTAACCTCGTCTCTAACCATAGTTAGAGGATATTTTATAAATTTGGACACCAAAAAAAAAAAAAAAAAACATAAAAATACTACAGAGTAATGAAAATTTGTATATTATGTGAATTTTTTCATAATGTTTATTAATAAATATACATTTTTTTTTTTCAATTAACGTTGGTAATTTTCTACTTAAAAGATAGGATTAAATCAACTTACAAGACAAAAATTTTGATGCCGTAACCATTGTCTTCATGTAAATTGACTGTTACATTATTGACTACATTTCTGTCTCTTTCTTAAAAAAATAGTTGATAGTATTCATTGTTCGGGTACATAGTTCGAGAAAAACTTCTGTACAAAATCTAATTCGTCAATTGACCTAATTCTTCTAATTTTTCTAACTCATTCTTTGGAGATAATATTTTTAGTTTGTATTAATCTATTTCAACATTTTTGTTTATATTAGCACATTAAATAATTATTTGGTGTCTTAATTAGTAAATTAATTTTAGGAATATAACATATTTTAATATCTGATTGAAAAACTTTGATGCTATAACCACTGCCTTCATCTATACTAACTGTTGTTGTATGTTATATATGTAAAATTATTAATAATATTTATTATTTTCAAGAATAATCACATGGCATACAAAATAGTTGGACAGAATTTGTAGAAAACTGTAAATTATAAAATTTTTCAACTTGACAAGTGTTAATGTGATTAAATCAACTTACAAGATCAAAACTTGAACGATGACTGTTGGAGTACTGTATACTTTTTTGTTTCTTCCTTAAAAAAGTAGTTGATAGTGCCCATATGATACTGAGCAATTTGGCACATACCAACTTTATGTTAAAATTTCTGATTTTTATTCGAAGTCGATATTTGGTCCCATTGAAGAATGACCAGTTGGAAAAAATTTTGTCCATCCATTGCTCCTTATTTCGGAGTACATAGACCCTGAAAGTATAAATTTAGAAATTAACTTAACTAATCTATTTTAACATTTTTATTTATATTCAGTAAATTACAATATTAAACAATTAATAATGTATTAATTAGATAATTAATTTAAGAATATAACGTATTTTATTATCTTAGTATTTCTAACTGCAATATATTGAAGACATTATAGATCGCTTGTAATTTTAGTTAGATTATCTAGAGTATTTTTTTTTATAAATTTAGACAAAAAAAACTCTAAAATTCAAAAATACTACAAAATAATTTGTATTTTGTAAGTAATATTACGTAAAATTATTAATAATCTTTATTGTTATTAAAAATAATCACATAGCATATAAAATAGTTGGTTTTTTTGGATTAAGTAGATAAATAATTTCAAGAATACAATATATTTTATTATGTTAATTATTTCTAATTGTAAAATATTTTAGAAATATTTATTTCATTTCCTATAAGATTATTTTACAGTTGCAAAAACATTTTTTTTTCCAAAAATTGAACAAAACTTTGAATATATAATTACTCTACATCATCTCGAATTTTACCTATTATGAGATTATATATCGCGTTTTGAGGCTTTTTATAAATTTAGACACCAAAACACACAAAAAACTCAAAAGAACTAAACATTAGGGCAAATTTTATATATTTTTTATGATATATTACGTGAATTTGTTAATAAACATTATTAATATTTTATTATAAAATTTTTCAACTTGAATTCTCATTTTCTGTCAATGTTTTGTATATTTTTGTATGTTTCATTATACATGAGTATTAATTAGTTACACTCGTTATGCATTTTTAATTGATCATTAGCACTTGTCCTGATTAATTTTGTACCTTGGAACGACAACATTATATTTTACGTACAACTGAATATAACAAAGTTAAATAAAAAAATAATAACAAGACATACTATGCATGCTACGAATTTTTTAATAAGTCACACAATAATAAAAATTAAAACTCTCCTTTTGATATTCCCTTAAGGTGAAGTTTTATGTGTAAGTATACCTGTTTTTCTGTATTCCTTCGACGTCGCACTCATTTTCTCCAGACAATAATGAACGTGCAATAAGTATGGTTTAGTGCTTCCTTACAGTTTTTTAATGACACATTTGACACGTTTAAGGCTCAAATAATGGCTGTCTTACAATGTAACAAAATAAAAACTTTTATAGCTTGAGATCTGCCATTTGATAATAACACTTTTATATTTAATTGTACAGGCTATTAATTTTAGCCAATAAAAGAGAGAAAATAATTAGAGTAAACTTTTTACTACATTAATTTAGTTAAAAAAGGTACAAATCGATATATGCATTAATAATAAATTATCTAATATATAATTATAATTAGAATATGATATAGTTAGTTTATTTGCCCTTTTAAATCTTCATAAACACATGAAAAAATAAAAGGGTGTCATTCGAACTTAAACTTATATTTTATTTCAAGTACAATAATAAAACTGACATGTATATTCTCTTATAAGTAAATCTTCTTGTTTGTGTTTGTTGCATCATAATATATAATATTTATGCGGTCTGTATACTTTACCCTTTTTACTTTTATCCTACTGAATTCAAATAAACACTGTATGTCCGTTTGTATTTTGTATTTATATACATTTTTTATTTTCAGATAATTTAAATATAAGGGCATGAGACTCGTACATTCAGGTAAGTCATATTAAAATTAATAGTTACAAGATACAACCTGTGTATTATATCCAGTGAGACCATTAAATGTTCTCCTGATATTTTTTGAATGAAACGAGATATAAAACCATGTAAAATGTTGTCATAAATTTGGCTTTTTTGATCTCTTTTTTTCCTTTGAAAATTTTCCATTAATTCTTTTAAACAATTTCTACATAATGTGGTGGAAAAAAGTGTGGAATATTTATTCTACTATTTAATAATATATTTATTTTTAGCTGTGTTGTGATTTGAATAATTTAAAACGTATTAAAGGCATTAATATATTATATAAATATGAATTTCTGGCATAATTTAGTAAGTTATTTGGCCTTTCACGACAATACCCCACAGCAGACTGTCATTACACGCTTAAGTCGGTTGCAGTAAATTGCACATGGCACACATATTTGCATAATATTTTTAATTTAAATTATAATCGCCTAATATATTCTTAAAGAGAAAACATTGAAGGCATTTAATTAATCTTCATGTTTATTTCCGTATACCATTTATTTTAACAGACTTTGCCACCATTCAGTCTGCAATCTTAACGTCCAAGATTATTATTTATAGGACAAATCAATACGACACTCTCAGATTGAAATGGTGCAACGAACGTCGGAATTGGAGTAACTGATAGAACAAAGTCAATTTGGGATCTTTATGCAAATTGTTTATGGGCACGTGGTTCATAAAAGGATCATTTTGTAGGGAAATGATCCAACATTACGTTTAAGTTTCCTATTTCAGACCGTATTTTTTAACGAGTCTTTAATTTTCTTAATGTTTTATTAAAGACCAATCGATGGATTTTTTACGGTACAGTCTATTCCCACTAGAATATGTTGCTTAAGTGATCAAATCATAAACCAAAATTTAATTTAAAAATAACGTTGTTTTTAAATTCGTGATTTGGCTTATTAAAAGGGGTAACTTTTTGTACGATATTATCAACGTATGTTGTGTGACTAGTGTTAGTAAAGGTAAAACAGGCACAGCTACTAAAAGGGTTTAAAATTAGACGTCCAATCAATCGTCCACCTTTGCATGATACAATTATTGCAACAATTGTTGCACCGCATGTGGAGTTATCGTACGTCGAAGGGAAATACATTCTCGTGTAGAGTGGTAGTTTGGCAGCAAAATCTGTTGTTTTACGTGTGGCTGACAAATTGGAACGTTTGTAGGCGCCAAATTTATTATGTTTTTTGTAATATTTTCTTTGAATTTTAGATGAATGAAAACATAAATTTCTTTAATAAATTTATAGATGTACTTCTAAGACTTTGATGATGCAAAGTTAGATATATTAGTATAAAAAGAGAAAACTTATCATCAGTCAGTGAAATGTCCTTCACGTGAATAAAGCTTTTCAGCGTTAAAAACTATATACTTTTATACTTCATTTATTTTACAAGATATCATATTGGAACGACATATATGCCAGCAAAACCTTTTAGGAATATTTGAGATGACATTTCTGACATATAGTACCATATACTAAATCATTACCAGTGTAGGTCCTTTGTACTGGGTTTGGCACAGGAAACTGATCAATTTAAAAAATAAATAATATCGAAACAATTTACTAATTGTTATATATTATAAAAAGACTTTCGTACGATGATCTTCATTTCTTTCATATTTTTTTCAGCCTTCTCTTTGTATTACTCTTTTTGTTTAATTTTTATTTTGACCTTAATGTTACTTTTCAACAATTTCGATTTGCATTTGATACTAATGTAAAAATGAGAGTAATATTTTCTATACATTACATTTTGAAAAAGGGGTAAATATTTTATGATCTCATTGGCTTATACTATTAATTTTGTAAGTATTGCCTCTATTGCTTAATATTATTAAGAAATTAAAAAAAATATATACCATGAATCACCGAAACTAGTTAAGATTGTAAATCTCGAAATACTTAATTTAACTATATTTGAAATTTATTTTATTATAACATACTATAATAGCTTAAATAACATTGGAATACACTTCTAATATACGTTTTTTTTGCAAAGTGTCGGTATTTCTGAATTATGGCAATTTTGTTTAGATATCTGTAATTTCTACAATTCTAAATATTTTTTAATAAATAATCTAATAAAATGTCTAGAACATTAAAATATTTTATTGTTATATCATTGATTCGAAGTTTTCTATTCTACTGATAAAGTTGAGCTGAATTTTGTGTCTTCTGACAGTATTTTATTATTTTATACTTGTAACTTAAAATGAATTTAATAAATATAACAAATTAGTAACTTGCAAACATAATTCTGAATTTATGAAATGTCTCAGGTTTTAAAAAATTATACTGCTATATCGATGAGTCGATGTTTTCAGCTACTCTACTGAAAAAGTTGAACTGAATTTCTTAGTAGTACCTTTTTTATTTGTATTCCCTTTGATATTCTTTTGTAAATGTAACTTAAAATAAATTTAATGAATATAATAATTTTGCATCATTCTACAAAATCTTTCTAGTGCTTAATTCTTAATTAAATGTATACGATTTCTATTTATATTTCTAAACTTTTTTACTACATAATATCCAAACATTTATAAAATTTTAATTCTGCTGACAAAGTTGAGTTGAATTTTTTATCTACTTGTTCTATTTTTTTTTTAATTGTAATGTCCATATACTATAATTCTGCCACTTACCTAAATACATTGTCCATACAAAAATTTAATGGTTTAATTAATTTTAGTCATTTTAACTAAATGTTTAAAATCTTTATACATTGAACCTCGCAAAATTTATAAGCTTTTAAACAATTGTTAATCCCACCTTTTAGCTAATTAATTGATAAATTGGAATTGAATTATATCCAAATTCTACCCTAACAATATGAAGTAGGTATCAAGTGAAACCAACGCTTCTGAACAGACCAATAAGGAATAATTTTTATTTTGAGTTCCTACTCTGTAACTTTAACTTATAAATTTAAAGATATTGTCAATATAATACATTAGTATTTTTTTGCAAAATTCATCTGTTTTCTATATTTTTACAAATCCTCGTTAATAATCTAACCTTTTTAACAATTTTTCCATTATCATTGATTCCATCTTTTTAGCTATTTTAATGGTAAAGTTGAATTTAATTTTCTAATATATTTGGAGTTCCTATACGTATACAATAAATTTAATTACTAGTTAATAATGTTGGCCATTTTTATTAAATCTCCATATTTTCCATATTTTTAATATTTTTTTTACAGATTCTCGTAAAAATTCTTAACTTTGCTGTATCATTGATTCCATCTTTTCTATATCTTAAAAATTGAGCACATTTCTAATGTAATAAATTGGATTCTTTTTACAAAATATTAGTTAATTAAATGTCTATGATCCCATACATTTCAATACTCATTAAATAATTTTACTTATGCATCGTTGATTCCATATTTTTAGCTCTTCTACTGATAAAGTTTTTTTAATAGTTTTTTTGTATTTGAAGCTCATAATTCTTTAACCATAGCTTTAAAAAATTGAAAATTATAATAAATTAGTATCTTTTTACAAATTATTGTCTATATTTTTAAGATTATTTATGAAAACTGACTTGTAAAATTAGAACAGCTTCATTGTTAATTTCATCTTTGCAGTCATTTCGTCAATTTTATTGATATTAAAGATATTTTTAAAAATAAATTCTCTGAAAATTTATGAACTTTTAAAAGAATCTACAGCTGCAACTGATTTCCTGTTTTTATATGTTCCACTAACGAAACTGAACTCATTTCAATCTCAACTATGTCATTCCTTTTTACGTAAATCTTTTATAAATTTAATAAATATAATAATAATTTTTTCTCACAGTTTTGGCAATACAGAGTTTCGACAATTTTATTTAATTGTGTATCTATAATTTCTGTATTTTTAAGATTTTTTTTAAAACATACTCTTGTAAAATTAGAACAGCTTCATCGTTAATTTTGTCTTTTCAGTCATTTCGTCAATTTTATTTACCATAAATATTTATGATTTCCACATTTTAAAGATATTTTTAAAAATAAATTTTCTTAATATTAATATTAATATTAATATTATTAATATTAATGATATTAATATTTAAAGTTTTAAAAGAATTTACACCTGTATCTGATTTCCTGTTTTCATCTATACCACTGACGAAGCTGAACGAAGCTTTTATAAATTTAATATATATAATAATAGATTTTTCTCATAGTTTTGTCGGCACAGACTTTCGACAATTTTACTTAATTGTTTATCTATAATTTCTGTATTTTTAAGATTATTTTTGAAAACAGACTCTTGTAAAATTATAACAGCTTCATCGTTAATTTCATCTTTTCAGTCATTTCATCAATTTTATTAAACATAAATGTCTATGATTTCCCCATTTTAAACATATTTTTAAAATAAATTTTCGCAAAATTTATAAAGTTTTAAAAGAATCTACAACTGTAGCTAATTTCCAGTTTTTATTTATTCTACTGTCGATGCTGAAGTCATTTTTGTGTCTCCTAGTAGTATCTTTTTTGGAAATAATTATGTCATTCCTATTTACGTAAATCTTTTAAAATTTTAATAAATATAATAATAATTTTTTCTCATAGTTTTGGTAGTACAGAATTTCAATAATTTTACTTAGACAATTTCCTATGATTTGTGTATTTTAAAGAATATTTTTGAAAACAGATTCTTGTCAAATTCGAACAGTTTCATTGTTAATTTCGCCTTTTCAGTCATTTCGTCAATTTTGTTTATCATAGATTAAAGATATTTTTAAAAATAAATTCTCGTAATATTTATAAAGTTTTAAAAGAATCTACAGCTGTTCCACTGAGCTGATTTTTGTGTCTTCTAGGACTATCCTTTTTGGAACTATATTATTCTTTTTTACGTAAATCGTTTACAAATTTAATAAATATAATAATAATTTCTTTTTATAGTTTTGACACTACAGAATTAAAAAAAAAATTGTAATATTAGAACTGCTTCATCGTTAATTTCGTCTTTTCAGACATTTCCTTCATTTTATTTACCATAAATGTCTATGATTTATACATTCTAAGATATTTTTAAAAATAAGTTCTCGTAAAATTTATAAAGTTTAAAAAAATTCTACTGCTGAATTCTAATATTTTTGTTTGAATTAACTACGTCATTTTTCTTTTTCCAAATTTAATAAGTATAATATTTTTTTTCAAACTTATTTTAATTGCTTATGTATAATTTCTATATTATTAAGATTATTTTAGAAATCAGACTTAAAGTGAATATAGTTTCATCGTTAACTTTATCTTTTCAGTATTCTTATATTTCTTTGTAGTTTTTTTTATTTATCTGCGTACTATAATCCTGTTTTTATGCTTAAATTTTTAATATAATAAATTAGTATCTCTTTGTAAAATTGTTTTAATTCTTAATTTCGCCCATTTTATTTAATAATCTATAATTTATACATTTTTTACAATTTTTTTTTAAACATAAACTCGTAAAATACAATTCTACTACCATGTCAATACTAGAAAAAACGAGAAATAGTTAATATTTTATTAGGATCAATAAAAAATTTCCAATTATAAGTTCCATTATTAATATGTTTACAACTTACAATATAAAAAAGTTTAACTATTTAAATCATATTTTATTTAGAGAAATGATTAACCACCAAATTTCGACCTTTAAAAACGATTTCGTGTCAAGGACGAGTGCGTTCAAGCTCCTGCGAACGTGTTCTTCCATACATCTTACTAACCCCGTCAGAAATACGGTGTTAATCATGGTCAAGTCAGCGCCCTGCACCCACGTACATATTAAATGAAAATAATATTGTACAAGTTTCTTGTTCTGGAGGGCGGAACCCTCACGGTTGCTATGTGTTGCTCCGCGGATCGAAACGCGTTCGGCCCGATGATGCCGAGCTTTCGCGAGAGCTTTTGGGGTTCGGCCAGTCACAAGAACGCAGCTTGATGGGCAGCTCCGCGCTCCGTACGCGGTCTGTTAACTCATACATTCAAAACGGGTATTTCAGTTTTTTCACTTGGCGAAAACCGACAGAACGACGGCCATTCGACTGGTCGTCCCGTGCGAAGCTTCAGCTGCAAGTTTTCGGACGGGTTTCATTCATAAAATTTCGATTCGGACGCTTTGAAGTCCCTTTGTTTCCGCTGTGTTTTTACGCTTGTGTGGTGTTTATCAATATAACTGCGGGATAGTATCATGGTAATTTTTATAAATGTGCGGGAATAATGTTGGAACGTCTGTAATTTAAATAATATGTATTTAATTATTCGGTGACAGAGAGGAACAAGTGATTGTAAACACTAATTTTTAAAATATTACCTTAAAAATACATAATGGAAGGATAAAAAACATTTGTTTAAAATTTGTGATATGAACCTATCGTAGGAATGAGTGTGTAGTTTGTTCAAGGTAATTATTTAATTTAATTAATTAATTTTAATATAAATACAATATTAATAATATAGGGAATATTTAACATAAAGGAACGTTCAACTCAAACATTTTATGGTTGTTAATTTAGAAAGCTTATCATCATTATACTTCAATTAGAAAATTTTTTTGAAACCCTCCGTTTAATTTCATAAATGCATTTTAAAAGTGGGGTGAAAATATAACTAGCCATGGTCGTAAATATTGAATGCCATCCGCTTAATTAAAGTGTAACTTACAGGGGTAAATATCCAGTCTATTAAATCTAACCCCATATCACAATTATTTCAACAAAAAGTTCGTTAAAAAAATGTATTAACTATTTAAAATATAATATTATAATTATGTCTATTAAAGGGTTCTAAAAAATGATCTCATTAATTACCCTTTGACATTTTGTCAATATGTTACCAATTTAGACCTCATGTTCTTTAAACACAAACAAAATTTGGTTAAAACAAATAATATATACAGTATTATTAAATATAGTGTTAGCTTTGATAAGTAATTTAATTTAACAAAAACAATTAAAAAATGTTGTCACAAGGGCGTTAATTAACAACGATTTCATAAACAGAAGTCGTTTAAAGTTATTCTTAGAACAGCATTTTAATTAAAATTCTTTGATAAATAGAAACTGGAGTTCAGGATGGCATATTTTAAAACGAAAATTTTATGTTACAATAAACTTTTTATGACTGACGTATTTTGTGAATAAAGTCTCGGAATTAATTAAGTAAAAGCAATTTTTTATTTTGCTTCGTCCATTCATAACTACCATGTTTCGAAATGTAAATTTTCAATTGTTTAGAATTTTTATAATTGTGTTAGTTGTTCATATTTCTAAAAGTTTTGACAGATGGTCTATTGCTTTTTACAGGAAACTTTTTAAAGAAATATAAGTAATAAATAAAAAGAATAAAATTTGTTATTGGTTAGTAGTTATAAAATATGGGCTATAACTGTCAGAAGTCTTCAAGGCCAAGATGGGCATTGAGCCAATTACTGGACAAAAGAATTAGACATAATTAATGTTGTAATGGCTCCAAAATATAACATTAAATTATAAAAATAATATGTATATGTATAAATAGATTGTCTAAAAATCGTATATTATGGAACTGTACATAATATATGTTAATATATAAATACTGATATCGATTACCAATCCAATTAAAAAATTTGAAGTTTATTTTTTTCAATTTTTATTGTTAGTTTAATATATATCTAAAAAATAGCTATTTAATTAATTTATTAAATTGTTAAAAAATTTGTATGCTTTGTTTGCAGAAAATAAATTAAAATGAAAGCCAGTTCACGTATTTGTTTAATTGTTTATGTTGCTTTTAAAACTATATTTTACGCCAAATATTTCATTCTAATTTTATATACTGTTTTAATTTACTGAAAAATGATTCTGAATATACACATTTGTTGTTACGTATATTTATGGACAAAAATGTTCAAAAAACAAAGTAAACCCACTTATCATCATAATTCATTAATATAAAATTTACTAATTTAACAATTTTTAATTAATTCTACTGCTATATCATTAATTCTATCTATACTGCGTTCTCTAACTACAACTTTACTTTGAAGTCAATGTTAAATATAATAAATGTTTTTGAAAAATTTTGTTGGTTCTGAATTTATTTTAAATTAATATTTATGGTTTCTATATTTTTCAACAGATTTACAATACAGATTTTGTTACAAATTGTATTAATAAAATTACGAAAACTTATATATTATCCATCAATGTAAAAATTAATAACTTAAACACTTTTAAACATTTTTGCTCCTGTATCGTTAATTCTTTCTATATAGTATGTTCAGTAACTATAACTATAATTGTTAAATATTACAAATGTTTTTGAAAATTTTGCTACTTCTAAATTTTTTCAAATAAATATTTATAGTTACTACATTTTTTAATAGCTTTAATATACTATTTGAATATACTGCTAGAAAATAGAGATTTACTGTATGTTTTCTAACTACAACGTTAAATATAATAAATATTTTTGAAAATGTTGCTGTTCTGAATATATTTTAAATTAATAATTATGGCTTCTATATTTTTTAATAACTTTAATATATTATTTACGTAGAAATTTTATTCATTTTCATGAATAAAAAATTAATTCATTTTCATGAGTAAAAAAATTTACTTAATACAATTCAACAATGTAAAAATTAATATTTTATAATACCATAGTAAATAATCCCACTTAACATAATTTATTACTCTGAAAATTAAAAACTTAAACACTTTTGAACAATCTTACTGCTGTATTATTAATTCTATCTATACTGTATGTTCTCTAACTGCAACTTTAATTTGAAGTCAATGTTAAATATAATAAATATTTTTGGAAAATTTGTCTAGTTTTGAATTTATTTTAAATTAATATTTATCGTTTCTATATTTTTTAACTTCTTTAATAGACTATTTTAACAAACTGGTCAAAAATACAGACTTACAGTACTGATTTTGGAAGAAATTTTATTTATAAAAGTAAGAAAATTTACTTAATACAGTTCAACAACATAAAAATTAATATTTCATAATATTATTGTAAATAATTCCACTTAACATAATTTATTAATCTGAAAATTAATAACTTAAACACTTTTGAACAATCTTACTGCTGTATCATTAATTCTATCTATACTGTATGTTCTCTAACTACAACTTTAATTTGAAGTCAATGTTAAATATAATAAATATTTTTGGAAAATTTGTCTACTTTTGAATTTATTTTAAATTAATATTTATCGTTTCTATATTTTTTAACTTCTTTAATAGACTATTTTAACATACTGGTCAAAAATACAGACTTACAGTACTGATTTTGGAAGAAATTTTATTTATAAAAGTAAGAAAATTTACTTAATTACAGTTCAACAACGTAAAAATTAATATTTCATAATACTATAGTAAATAATCCCACTTAACATAATTTATTACTCTGAAAATTAATAACTTAAACACTTTTGAACAATCTTACTGCTGTATCATTAATTCTATCTATACTGTATGTTCTCTAACTGCAACTTTAATTTGAAGTAAGTGTTAAATATAATAAAAGTTTTTGAAAAATTTTGCTAGTTCTGAATTTATTTTAAATTAATATTTATGATTTTTATATTTTTTAACTACTTTAATAAATTATTTTAACACACTGCTTAAAAATACATATTTACAGTACGGATTTTGGTAGAAATTTTATTCATAAAAGTAAGAAAATTTACTTAATACAATTCAACAACGTAAAAAATAATATTTCTCAATATTATAGTAAATAATCCCACTTAACATAATTTATTAATCTGAAAATTAATAATTTAAACACTTTTGAACAATCTTACTGCTGTATCATTAATTCTATCTATCCTGTATGTTCTCTAACTGCAACTTTAATTTGAAGTAAATGTTAAATAAAATAAAGGTTTTTGAAAAATTTTGCTAGGTCTAAATTTATTTTAAATTAATATGGTTTCTACATTTTTTAACCACTTTAATACACTATTTTAATATACTCTTTGAAAAAACATATTACAGTACTGATTCTGATAGAAATTTTATTTATAAAATAAAATTCATCAATGTAAAAATTAACATTTCCCAATACTATAATAAGTAAACCCACAAAACATAATTGATTTATATAAAACTTAAACATAATAACTTTTAAACAATTTTACGCTGTAAATGTTAAATATAATAAATGTGTAAATAAGTTAGTAAATGGCGCAATAATTAAAATGTTCTAAAACGATAAAACAATTTTATTTATATGACATATTTTATTGAACCAACAAAATGAAACCTAGTACATTTTTGATATAGTTTATAATTGTAATTTTATATAAATCATATTTTTAGTTTATTTTAACTTTATCCCTAATTTTCCCATTAAAATTGTTCGTAACAACTGTTATGCATAAAATATAAATTTGAACGTCTATAAATGCTTCATTTTAAATTTGGTTATTATTTTTCTTCTGTGACACTTGAGAGACGTATAAAAGAAAGGTCAAACAAAACGTTCGAAAATGCAACCAGTCTTTACATTTGTCCCACTGGCATGGAAAGCCTTTTGTCATGAACATGTTCTAAATGAAAGCACTTGACAAGAAATTTGTATTCTTACTTCAAGTTTATCTTTTGTTCACGTAACAAAAGATACAAGTTGTTTCTCATTTGAAGTTATCTTGTTGGAAAATGGCTTTTAATGTGTGTATGTATACACTTCCATATGGGCAATTGAAAGCTTGCACATTTGTTATGAATGTGCTCTTTAAAAAAATGATATTGTTTACGTATTAAACTAATTAAACAGCAAGTAACAGTATTGTAATTATACACGGATATGTGTATGTATTTACGTTTATTGTCTCATCTGAGTTTCCAAACATCCAAAACAATTTATCAATGCGCACATTGAAAATAAATATTTACATAAGGATAGGGATTCCAATAATATATTATCATATACTGTAGTAGATTTACGAGTATTGTCTATTTTGGAGGATAGATTTGTGCACATTTATTACAGTGCCCACCATAATATATTATTTTATTTAAAAATTTATTCTCTCATTATAAAACAAAATTTATTACTTGAATTATCGAAACATCAATTTTAGATAATAGTAATTAATTATTAAATGATTCTATAACTTTTGAATGGAATTGTAGTCAAATTAAATTTCTTCATAAAGTTGACCACATTAACTGGGATGTTGAGGCAAAATCATTGATAATTATTTATCCGCCTTTTTTATAACAATTTTAAAACGTAAATTTTTCGTGGCCCTCCCTTTAAAAGGTTAAATCGACGGCATATTATTGATTAAAAATAAGTAATTAAAAATTTATTCGTTTGAATTTAATGTAAAAAAGGGTCACTACTTTCTGGTTCCCTTAATAATTAGATATTGTGTTAAATTTCTGATAATACTATTCTGTTTTTTTTTTTATTTAAAAATTTGATATATTTATAAAAAATGGGTAGTAAAGCTGAATATTTCAGTTCAGTTCAGTTTCGTTTACTTCGAAATTGTTGGTTATGCTTTTATAACTATTATGAGTTATGAGAGGGGTGGGAACTTTACGACCTTCCCGTATATATTTGCAACGAAAAAATTTCGCAACATTAGACCCCTTTAGAGCAGCAACCCTCACATTTTTAAAATGGGAAGTACAGTCTCATCATATTACGTGTAAGGTCTCTTCAATCTCTCTTAAAAAAGTCATTATTCTTTTAAAATGTATTGTAAAACGTTAAATAAAATAAAAGTTTTGGTGCAAAAAATAAACAGATCATTTCATAACGTAAAATTAGGGTGTTTATAAATTTGCCCAATAATTAAAATAATTAATTGATTACATTTATCTGTACCAAACTGAACAAACACGTAAAGCCGAATTAAAATTAATTAATTTGGTTTATTATATATTTCATTTAAACAAGATAATTTATTAGATAAATTCATAATTAAATTTAATATAAATCATCATATTTTATTGAAATGAAATAAATTAAATATACATTTAATTACACATAAAATTTGTGTACTTTTATTATTTTTATCATATTTACAATACAGATTATGGTTCAAATTTTATTAATACATTTACAAAAACTTACTTATATATAATCCATCACTGTAAAAATTTAACTTAATTCATTCATCTAAAAATTATTAACTTAAACACTTTTAAACAATTTCGTGTAACTTTAATTTGAAGTCGTTAAATATAACAAATGTTTTTTGATAAATTTTACCCCTTTAGAGCAGCAACCCTGATGTTATAAAATGGGAAGTACAGTCTTATCATATCATATATAAGGTCTCTTTAATTTCTCATAAAAATAAAGACATTATTCTCTTAAAATGTATTGTAAAACATTAAAATAAAATAAAAGTTTTGCTGCAAAAAATAAACAGATCATTTCATAAAATAAAATTGATGTATAAGGTGTTTATAAATATGCCCAATATTTAAAATAATTAATTGATTACATTTAGTTTTACCAAACTGTATAAACTCGTATATCCGAATTAAAATTAATTAATTTGGTTTATAATATATTTCATTTAAATAAGATAACTTATTAGATAAATTCATAATTAATTTAACATAAATCATTAAATTTTATTTTGAAATGAAATAAGTTAAATATACATTTAATTACATATAAAATGTTGTACTTTTATTATTTTTATCATATTTACAATACAGATTTTGATACAAATTTTATTAATACAATTACGAAAAGTTACTTATATATAAACCATCAATGTAAAAATTAATATTTCCTAATACTATAATAAATAGACCTACTTAACATAATTCATTCATCTAAAAATTGTTAACTTAAACATTTTTAAACAATTTTTGCGGTTGTATCGTGGAACTTTAATTGTTAAATTACAACAAAAGTTTTTTGAAAAATATTACCCCTTTAGAGCAGCAACCCTCACGTTTTAAAATGGGAAGTACAATCTTATCATATTAGAGATATGGTCTCATCAATCTCTCTTAAAAATAAAGACATTATTCTCTTAAAATATATTGTAAAACATTAAAATAAAATAAAAGTTTTGCTGCAAAAATTAAACAGATCATTTCATAACCTAAAATTGATATGTTTAGTGTGTTTATAAATTTACTTAATAATTAAAATAATTAATTGATTACATTTAGCTGTACCAAACTGTATAAACTTGTATATCCGAATTAAAATTAATTAATTTGGTTTATTATATATTTTATTTAAATAAGATAACTTATTAGATAAATTCATAATTAAATTTAACATAAATCATTAAATTTTACCCCTTTAGAGGAGCAACCCTGATGTTTTAAAATGGAAAGTACAGTCTTATCGTATTAGATATAAGGTCTCTTCAATCTCTCTTAAAAATAAAGACATATTCTCTTAAAATATATTGTAAAACATTAAAATAAAATATACGTTTTGCTGCAAAAAATAAACAGATCATTTCATGACATAAAATTGATATGTTTAGGGTGTTTAATATGTATAATGTATAAACTCGTATATCTGAATTAAAATTTATTAATTTGGTTTATATAAATAAATAAGATAACTAATTAAGTAAATTTATAATTAAATTTAACATAAATCATCAAATTATATTGAAATGAAATAAATTAAATAAACATTTAATCACACATAAAATTTATTTATTTTATTATTGATAAAAAATAATTTCGCTTACATTACAAGACCTAAAAAAGTATTTTTGTACACCAACTAACTGTTCCGGTGACACAAAAAAAATGGTCGAAGGTTGCCAGTAATTAAGGCACGACCTGTGCTACATAATTTAGGACATTAACTTTAGTTCGTTTCGTCAAAATTTCACAACGCATTAGAATGTATTGATTGGTGGAAATCGATGACATGAAATATGCATTAGGAAATTACTGGGGTAGAATAAATTTGTAACATAGAAATAAAGTCAAACATTTGTACCAGTATTTGAAAAATTATAAATTATAATTGATATTGTTACTTATTAATAAATGGTACTTTATAAACTGAATATTTAATTACTGAAAATTAATAAGCGATTTTAACAATATAGCGTGTTAACTAATAATAATAATGAAGAAGTTACAAACAAATGTGAAAATGATTATGATTATAGGTTTAAACTACCTATTAAATAATGGTAAACACCTTTAAAGGACTCGTCATTCAATTAAATATTTTATCGTGGTTAATTCACACAATCAATATGTCTTAATAAATTTTAATTGAGTCTAGTTTCAAATATATTGACGGACCGCGTTTATTTCAACTTGGCGTGCCGAAATGGTATTATCTGCACCTTACTTAGGTACTATATCAAATAGGACGTATGGCGTGCAAGTTTCTTTTACAATTAAAAGAGAAAAAACTATAATATCCAACGTTTGCACATAATTATATTATAAATTGTGGTTTAGTGGAATTGATTATTTTTGTGTAAACATACGAAATTTGGTTGTATATATACAATAATTTATAAAACGATTTAAATTACACTTTAAAAGAAAAAAATTGTTTAATTATTGTTAATTAATTAATGTCGATTATTTAAATAAATACTGTATTTTCGAATAATTCAAATAAAATAATTATGTTAATTTTCTTATATTATTATTATTTTCTTTAATAAGTTAGGATACAGTTATAAGGATATAATAATATTGCATAATTATTATTAATTAATTAATGTCAATTATTTAAATAAATATTGTATTTTCAAATAATTCAAATAAAATAATTATGTTAATTTTCTTATATTATTATTTTTTAATAAATAAGGATACAGGTTTAAGGATATAATAACATTGTATAATTATTTCTAATTAATTAATGTCGATTATTTATATAAATACTGTATTCTCGAATAATTCAAATAAAATAATTATGTTAATTTTCTTAAATTATTATTATATTTTTTTAATAAGTTAGGATACAGTTATAAGGATATAATAATATTGCATAATTATTATTAATTAATTAATGTCAATTATTTAAATAAATATTGTATTTTAAAATAATTCAAATAAAATAATTATATTAATTTTCTTATATTATTATTATTTTTTAATAAATTAGGATACAGTTTTAAGGATATAATAACATTGCATAATTAATATTAATTAATTAATGTCAATTATTTAAATAAATATTGTATTTTCAAATAATTCAAATAAAATAATTATGTTAATTTTCTTATATTAGTATTTTTTGTAATAAGTTTTAAAGAAAATCTATGAATAAAAAAAAAAATACAATTCTATTAGAGAATTAAATTTAATATAATGTTTCTTTTTTTTTAATAAATAAGGATATATTTTTAAAAAATTATTTCAGGTAAAGTTTATTTACACTAATCTGGGGTAGATACACCACGTACTTTAATTTTAACATTTTCCTGTTTTTTTTTAATAAATAAGTATACAGAAAATCTATGAATAAGAAAAAAATACAATGCTATTAAAGAAATAGTTAAATTTAATATAATTTTAAAATATTTCAAGTTAAGTTTATTTACATTAATCTGAGGTAGATTCACCACGTACTTTTTTTTAAATAAATAAGTATACATTTTTAAAGAAAATCTAGGAAAAAGAAAAAAATACAATGCTATTAAAGAAATAGTTAAATTTAATATAATTTTGAAATATTTCAATTTAAGTTTATTTACACTAATCTGTGGTAGATCCACCACGTACTTTAATTTTAACATTTTCCTGTTTTTTTTTTTTTTTTTAATAAATAAGGATACATTTTTACAGAACATCTATGAATAAAAAAAAAATACAATGCTATTAGAGAAATAGTTAAATTTAATATAATTTTAAAATATTTCTTGTTAAGTTTATTTACACTAATCTGGGGTTGATTCACTACGTACTTTAATTTTAACATTTTCCAATTTTTTTTAATAAATAAGGATACATTTTTAAAGAAAATCTATGAAAAAGAAAAAAAATACAATTCTATTAGAGAATTAAATTTAATATAATGTTTCTTTTTTTTTAACAAATAAGGATATATTTTTAAAAAATTATTTCAGGTAAAGTTTAATTACACTAATCTGAGGTAGATCCACCACGTACTTTAATTTTGACATTTTTCTGTTTTTTTTTTCAAATAAATAAGGATACATTTTTAAAGAAAAACGTTAGTGAAATATTTACCTTTTAAGAAGTAATCGTAAATCATAAAAAACTGTTACAAGTGTAAACATAATTATTTTAAAATTACAAGAAATGTCGATATTTATTTGTTTTGTTTAATGAAAAAAAAAAATAATTGAAAAGTAATGTCTCTTCCATACATTATATTCAAACGAATTAATTTTTAATAAATCTTCATATTTAGTTAATAATATAATCACCCTCGTTATCAACAGCCTTTTGCCATGTAGTGTGCAATCTCAGACCGATAAACATCCATTGATTTTTGAGTAAAATATCTCGAGATGGCATTTAGGACATCATCCAAATGTTTTGCCACTAAGAAAATGTTGTAGGGATCGGAATAAATGGAAATTCGAGGGTACAATATCGAGTAAGTACGGTGAGTGAGGTAATACACCCCAATCCATTAATTTTTCCACTTCCACTTCTGCCCTTATCATGTCGTTGGTCTTCCTGATCAATAGAAGTCGGAGAGATCAAAATTACCAGTTTAATATTGAATTATTTAGAAGTGAACAAGTCAAAATAATCTTAAAATGACTTCAAGATGACAACCATGATGATGATGACAACCAAATATCGACAAGCACAGAAATGACATTACTTTCCGGTCCCCTTTCATGATATTATTGTTTAGGTCAAAGAAAAATGAAAATAATTTTTCTGTTCCAAACTGACAATATTTTATAAATATCATAATGCAAGCTTCACTTGCCTAGTTTAAAATTTACCAACATTCTAAAAATAAACAAAATAGGAGTATGAGTTGGATGATTTCATGTCAATCATTTCTCATCACTTGGTATTTTTATTGTTTGCAACATAAGCACTGTAGTGTGTTATTGTTATTATTATGTTAACGAATGGATATGAATAGAAACATTTTGAAATGCTCTTAAAATTAGTGATTTCTCTGATTTGTTCATAATCATATTTATAGACTTTATTGAGGTCACGGTTCTAACTGTCAAGGTTTGAGGCAATTTTAAACCTTGTACGTTATTATAAATAATATTATTTTAAAATTTCACAAGACCCATTTCAGTGGTTATAAGAGTTAAAACAAGATAACTTATCACTTATAATCCTATTGTATTTTACGGCGATTTACTTTACGGCATTGTTATTTTCACGAAATATGGACGGAACTAGAAGGCATAAACACGGTCGGTTTAATACGCTCAATTTGATGGCGGCGGCTTAGTTCATACCGGAAGTAAACTGGATGGCGAAAACTCTAATCGCAACTATTATTGTGAATGTTCATTATTTTATTTTTTGGTGCCGTTTAATGGGACGCTTATATACGATAGTTTTAGTATCTAATAAAATTTATTTATTCCTACATTTCTAATGTTTTAAGGGCTTAATTTTCAATTTCCGTAGATTTTAATATTTAATACACAGGTCTATACTGAAATTATTTATACAAAGTTGTTAAAAATAACTGGTTAAAAAAACTAAAATTAGATTTTATCAATTTTCCACACTATAAATTGTTTCAAGAAATTAACACACGACAACCATAATAAACATTCATTATTACTTGTTTCTGAAAGTGGGAAATATACAGGTATAAACTCATTGTATTTTTATATAAATAAATTTTAGGAGCTTAATATTCACATTAATAAAATCTATCTGATTTTCAAATTTAATATACGTATTTACTTGAAATTAAATTATTATTAATACAGGACGATTAAAAATGATGGATTGGGAGAAAATATTTTCCGAGGTAGATGTATACGATGTAATAATGACACATTATACACTGGTTCAAGAAATTATCGAACCACAACAATAATAATCATTCAATCTTACTTTTTTCTAAAATTGGGAAATATGAAGGTATAAACTCTTTGTGTTTTTACATAAATAAATTTTAGGAGCTTAATATTCACATTAATAAAATCTGTCTGATTTTCAAATTTAATATACATATCTACTTGAAATTAGATTATTATTAATACAGAGCGATTAAAAATACTGGATTGGGAGAAAGTATTTTCCGATGAAGATGTATATGATGTAATAATGACACATTACACACTGGTTCAAGAAATTAACGAACCACAACAATAATAATCATTCAATATTACTTTTTTCTAAAATTGGGAAATATGAAGGTATAAGCTCTTTGTATTTTTATATAAATAAATGTTAGAAGCACCACAACAATAATAAACATTCAATATTACTTTTTTTCTAAAAATGAGAAATATGAAGGTATAAATTCTTTGTGTTTTTACATAAATAAATTTTAGGAGCTTAATATTCACATTAATAAAGTCTATCTGATTTTCAAATTTAATATACATATTTACTTGAAATTAGATTATTATTAATACAGAGCGATTAAAAATGATGGATTGGGAGAAAGTATTTTCCGAGGTAGATGTATATGATGTAATAATGACACATTATACACTGGTTCAAGAAATTAACGAACCACAACAATAATAATCATTCAATATTACTTTTTTCTAAAAATGGGAAATATGAAGGTATAAACTCTTTGTGTTTTTACATAAATAAATTTTAGGAGCTTAATATTCACATTAATAAAATCTATCTGATTTTCAAATTTAATATACATATTTACTTGAAATTAGATTATTATTAATACAGAGCGATTGAAAATGATGGATTGGGAGAAAGTATTTTCCGAGGTAGATGTATATGATGTAATAATGACACATTATAAACTGGTTCAAGAAATTAACAAACCACAACAATAATAATCATACAATATTACTTTTTTCTAAAATTGGGAAATATGAAGGTATAAACTCTTTGTATTTTTACATAAATAAATGTTAGGAGCACCACAACAATAATAAACATTCAATATTACTTTTTTCTAAAAATGGGAAGTATGAAGGTATAAACTCTTTGTGTTTTTACATAAATAAATTTTAGGAGCTTAATATTCACATTAATAAAATCTGTCTGATTTTCAAAATTAATATACATATCTACTTGAAATTAGATTATTATTAATACAGAGCGATTAAAAATGCTGGATTGGGAGAAAGTATTTTCCGATGAAGATGTATATGATGTAATAATGACACATTACACACTGGTTCAAGAAATTAACGAACCACAAGAATAATAATCATTCAATATTACTTTTTTCTAAAATTGGGAAATATGAAGGTATAAGCTCTTTGTATTTTTATATAAATAAATGTTAGAAGCACCACAACAATAATAAACATTCAATCTTACTTTTTTCTAAAATTGGGAAATATGAAGGTATAAACTCTTTGTGTTTTTACATAAATAAATTTTAGGAGCTTAATATTCACATTAATAAAATCTGTCTGATTTTCAAATTTAATATACATATTTACTTGAAATTAGATTATTATTAATACAGAGCGATTGAAAATGATGGATTGGGAGAAAGTATTTTCCGAGGTAGATGTATATGATGTAATAATGACACATTATAAACTGGTTCAAGAAATTAACAAACCACAACAATAATAATCATTCAATATTACTTTTTTCTAAAATTGGGAAATATGAAGGTATAAACTCTTTGTATTTTTACATAAAATAAATGTTAGGAGCACCACAACAATAATAAACATTCAATATTACTTTTTTCTAAAAATGGGAAATATGAAGGTATAAACTCTTTGTGCTTTTTCATAAATTAATTTTAGGAGCTTAATATTCACATTAATAAAATCTATATGTTTTTCAAATTTAATATACATATATACTTGAAATTAGATTATTATTAATACATGGCGATTAAAAATTATGGATTGGGAAAAAGTATTTTTCGAGGTAGATGTATATGATTAATTACTAAAATTTTAAGAGCTTTATTTTCAAATTTATCATTTCCAAACGATTTTGAAATTTGATCAATTTTTCATATTTTTATTATACTGTGCTTCAGGAAATTAACATATCTTAACAATAATAATCGTTCATTGATATTTTTCTCTGAAAATGGGAAATATAAAGTTATAGTTTTAAGAGTTTTATTTTCCAGTTAATATTAACTTGATATTAATAGTGTGTGTATCATATTCCATTTACTGTCTTGATTAGAATATTAGAAAATTAAACTCTTTGTATTTTTACATAAATAAATGTTAGGAGCACCACAACAGTAATAAACATTCAATATTACTTTTTTCTAAAAATGGGAAATATAAAGATATAAACTCTTTGTATTTTTACATAAATGAATTTTAGGAGCTTAATATTCACATATATCAAAATCCTTCTGATTTTCAAATTTAATATACATATCTACTGGAAATTAGATTATTTTTAATACATAGCGATTAAAAATGCTGGATTGGGAGAAAGTATTTTCCGATGAAGATGTATATGATGTAATAATGACACGTTATACACTAGTTCAAAAAAATGGGAAATATGACGGTATAAATACTTTGTATTTTTACATAAATAATTCAAACTTCCAAACGATATTGAAATTTAATATACATTTATTTTTTAAATTAGGCCATCATTAATTCAAAGTTATCAAAAATACCTGATTGAAAAAATTAAAATTGATCAATTTTCCATTTTTTATTTACAGTGCTTCAGGAAATTGACGTATCTTAACAATAATAATCGTTCATTGATTTTTTTTCTCTGAAAATGGAAAATATAAAGGTATAATTTTAAGAGTTTTATTTTAGAGTTAATATTAATTTGATATTAATAGTGTGTGTATCATATTCCATTTACTGTCTTGATTAGAATAGTGGTAAATTTTGATATGTATGGGTGGCACCCACTGGTGTTCTTTAAATAAGACTAACGTCATATTAATATCATATTTTAACATTTTAAACTACACCTGTTGTTTGTTGTCAACATATAAAATTTGTCTATTTCTACGAATAATATCACAACTACTAAAAGAGAGAGTTAGTATTTAAACAAATAATTTAATTACTTAACCCAAAAAGTTGATGATTATCAGAATTGATATTAAACCACACATATTAAGTTTTATTAGGATTTTAAATACACTGATACAAGTAATTAACTTTTTTTTATTTATTTATTATTTTTATTATTTTTAAAATAAAAATTATTATCAAGTAGCAAACAGTTTTTATTAATTTTAAAACACCATTTTTACAAGTGGTTTAGTTTTTAAAATAAAAAATCAGTGTATTTGTATAACAAATGCTTTATAATAGTCAGGACAAGACAGACATTGTACTAAAACTCCTACTCAAGATCATTTTCTGAGGCTTTCAACAACGGTTTGTAACCACAAGAATGTTACAACATCAAATGAGACTTATGCCCAATATAACCACCTTATTTGGCGGAGGCGCAATTATGGTGTGAGGAATCATTTCCCTAACAGCACCTACCGACCTAGTTGTGTTAAATAATGGCAACCTTAATGTTGAGCGTTACATTTTAGACATTCTGCAGGAATATATATGCGTATGCTCATTACATTGACCCAATTTTTTTACTAATTCTCGACCATATTCTGGCTATGTGGTCCTAAAATATGGCCAATTAATGAAAGGCACACTAGACCTACTGTAAGGAATTGTATGCTTCCATTTGCCAAAGATAAGATGAGTTTAAGGTGGGCTTTCCAGCATGATAACGATCCGAAATAGATATCTAAATTAGTGAGAAAATGGTTCGTTTCTCAAGCAGTACGTCTAAAGTCTTGGCTAGCACAGAGTTCAGATCTCAATACAGTTAAAAATCTTTGGAATGCAATTGATAGTAAAGTTCTAAATAAACTGTCAAATCAAAAAAATTAACTTATCGAACGATTAGTATGCAGTATCATAGTGCATAACTGATAATAATATATATATTTAAACGTCCACTTTTATAAAAACAAATAAAAATTCAACAATTTCCCCCTGTATCATTTTAATATAAAAAATGCAGAGTAATTAGAAATTATATTTTGGATAATTAACTCCATGATTGAGGTTTCTAAAAATGGCGAATGCGCACATTTAACTGAATCTTACCATGTTACTTAAACAGTATGTATGTACGATACAATCCAGAACTTTATTTTATTTTACGTATACTTTGTTTTTAAATTTATTGTTGTAAAAAGTAGTTAAAAAAAATATATATAATGTATAATTTGTAATTATTTTATGGTGGATGCGCTCACTAACTGTAATTAATCACAGTATTTCTTGGCTAAAGTTTGTATATTATTTCTTAATTTTTATCAATAAAATTATTTATATATGAAATTTTATATTTATTTCTAAACAAGTGTCCCGTTCAATCAATAAAAATGTTGCATGCTTGGTATAATTTTTGCATTGAACAATAGAAAACATATTTATTTTTAGATTTGTTTGAAATATTATATATAAATACGATTTATATCACTCACAACATATTTTTATAATGCGTATGCTTGATTCCCAGTATTTCCTGAAATAAAATGAATAAATAATATACTTATTTAAATTCCATACTTTACTTCAATCCACTTTTAAATGACAATTTAGAACTAGATTGACTTCTTAGTTGGAATTTTTTTACAAGGAAAAGTTTTAAAAAATTAATTTCCTCAATTATAACATTATGAATTGAATGAATGTTTCACACAAATTCTATCTGTTACAAGTACAAATATTAAAATTAATTAAAATATTAAAAGCTTTTTAAACACATTTTTAATAAAGTAAATAAAATAAACAAAATTATTTCTAAAAAATATTCAGTTAAAATTCTGAATTGTTGTTTTTAAGAGTAAATTAATTTATTTCTGTTATTTACAAAATAAAATTTAGTTGAAGTAATTAATTCTTGTGAATATTTGAAAATCTTATTTATTATTTATTTAAACAAATTAAACTTTAGTTATTACTTTATTATACATATAAGACTTTTTATAGTCTCTGTTAAGAATAATTTATTTCTCTTTAATATATTAATTTTAGTTGAATCATTTCAATTATTTAAGTATTTAAAATGATTTTATACTGTTTATTTATGCAAATTAAATTTAAATATATTTATAATAATAATGTAACTTACAAATTAATTTATTTTCTTATTTATTTTAATATATAACAATTTATTTTAATTGTTTATAAAAAACCTTGAACTTAACATTATAAATTAAGTCTTTTTATAGTCTCTTTTAACAATAAATTAAATTTATTTCACTTTATAGAATAATTATATAATTTTTACAGGTATTTAAAATTGTCTTACAATGTTTGTTTATGCAAATTATATTTAAATATATTTAATATAATAATTTAACTAACGAATTTACTTATTTTCTTATTAACTTTAACAAAAATAAAAATTTATTTTAATAGTTTATAAAAAATCTTGAATTTAACATTCCAAATATAAATTACGATTTTTTATATAATATATTACATTTATTTCACATTATAAAATAATTTACTAATTTTTATAATTATCTTATAATGTTTATTTATTCAAATTATATTAACGTAACTTATAAATTTATTTATTTTCTTATTAACTTTAATAAATATAACAATTTATTTTAATTGTTTATAAAAAACCTTGAATTTAACATTATAAGTATAAATTAAGATTTTTTTATAGTATTTTTTAATAATAAATTAAATTTATTTCACTTTATAAAATAACTTGGCTTAAACTAATGTTTATAAGTAATTAAAATTATCTTATAATATTTATTTATGCAAATTAAATTTAAATATATTTAATATAATAATTTAACTAACGAATTTACTTATTTTCTTATTAACTTTAATAAAAATAACAAATTTATTTTAATTGTTTATAAAAAACCTTGATTTTAATATTATATATTACTTTAATTAAAAATAAAATTATATATTATTTTATAAAATAATTTGGCTTAAAATAATTTTTATAAGTAATTAAATCTTATAATATTTATTTATGCAAATTAAATTTAATGTAATAATTTTACTTAAAAATTATCTGAAGACTCTATTATATAATTTTCTTAAATATTTGAAAGTTCTAGATTAAAAATATCCTGTATAATTTGAATTGGAAATAACAGAACCGTGGATACGGTTCGAGGCGATTTGTACAAACATTTAATCGTTTAAAGCCTTCAAATTGTTATTAGCGCTTTTAACATAAAAGTTTATTGCAATAATAAATTGCTAGTGAATCTTCGTACTGCACATTTCACATAATAATATTCGTTTTAGTTACAAAGTGGGTGTAGAATTTTTGTATGTTTAATTCTATTACCATTTATTTCAACTTTTTGTAAAGTCTGGCACATTCTTATTATTATTAAAAATTTAACTGCTTTAAAATGAACATAATGGGATTCTGCTCAGTTTCTCGTTGAGTCTCGACAAAAATTAATGATAAAATAACTAAATATATAACAATAAGTAAATTGAAAATATTCTTTAACTAAAAGTGAGTCACAATTTCTTGTCCCTTATCAGTGCAACAGGAATTTTTTATAGTTTCCAAAGTATCTATCATAAGATCTATAGTTTTTATGAATTCGTTTATTGAAAATATGAGTAACTGTATTAAAAAATTACTTATGCATTAAGGAATTGGAATCTTTTAATAAAAGTTTGCATTTGGTTTTTGCATCTGATACCAAGTTAAGGTATTGATCTTCAATTTCTATTTGCTCTGTTTCGTCCTCATCCTTGATCAACAATTCAATTTTGGTTTGAGTGGTTTCAAAGTCCCTAAATAAATAGTATAATTTTTCAAGACGGCTCTCAGTTTCCTTTTGACTTGACTATCTAATACAAACCATTTACATAATACAGGATTTCAATTCGTTTGCCATTTTAATATATACGTAGATGTGTAGATATGTAGTTATGATTGAATTTTTATTTTTGACAGAAAAACTAATTTGCGGTGTACATAAAAAACTCTACATGACTTGGAATAAAAAGAATGCGTACGTAAAAAATGGAGGCAAGCTATATTACAAAAATAGCCATAAATCTGGATACATATTAAAAAACCTTAAGACTGATCGGCCTTCTTATGAACAGGATCTTGTTTACTGCTTTCTTTTTCTTTGAGGTGTTCCGCCTGGCTTCAAGAAACGTAGTCCGGGTTCCGGACATGGATTTTTTCTTTGAAAATGTGATAGATTGCTGATATCCTGTTGTTGTTTGTTTTGTAGTTATTTATTACTTAATAATTAATTTGTAATTATTACATTGGTGGATTATATTATTGGAAAAATCTTCAACATATCAATTTTATGTGCATTCAATAATTTGAATAATTTTCATGATTTATAATTCTCATGTTTGATCATTAATTAATTAATTTTTACTCGTGACTTTAGGTGATATTATATAAAAAATATTAATAGAAAATATATTAAAATATTAAAAATCTTGATCATGTAATAAAATTTCGAATATTTTAACTATAAATTATAATGTGGTATGTGAGTATATAAGTTAACCTGAAAATTGTATTTGTTTTTTATACCTATAAACTGAAAAATTTATTAACTTATAAAGTTAACTTAAATCCGCAATGGACAATAAAAAGTCAATTTAAATATTCAAATCTTTCCCAAACACACAAAAATTTATTTCGTTATAAAGCTCCTGTACCCTGTCATAAAATGCCTTAGCAATTTATATATTTATACCATTTATATAATTCAATATTTAAATTCTGATTTTCATTTAAATGACACGACACGAAATAACAATTTACTTTTAAAGAAGTTTAGACAAATGTATTTTCGAATGGTGCAACTGAATCAATTACTTTGTTATTAACATTGTTGCTGAAACTAAAGTTCAAAAAACATTTTCTTATTAAAATTATAACTATAAGGTTTTATTCAGTACACATACATCTTTGAATACTGAAATGTAATATTTCAGATTTAATTGGACTAATTTTTTACGTTCTGCTTGCTCCGCCGAAGAAACATTTTAACTTCAAATGCAACGATTTCTTTGCAAAGAAATGTATTATAGTAGAAGAGGATTTCATACAAGTACATTTTAACGTATAATGAGTGTTTTATTCATAAAATACTTTTTTTAGTTCGTTAGTATGTTTCAACTGAGAACCTCTTTAAACATAACTGAAAGAAGTAAGGAAAATTCAACAATTTTTTAAAGTTCAGATATAAACAGACTTCATTATAGTTCAAATATACATGTTTAATATACATTAGAAACTTTAACATTTTTTATCGTTTTCTGATGGATTTTATTAGATTTTTTTTAAGAAATTACTTATTATTTAGAAGTGAATATTAGTCCAGTCATCTTAGTCAAAATTAGGTGAATATCTTGGAAATCGAAATACCCAGCTATAAACTCGTATAAACTTATATTTTGACATCCCAGAACTTACCTCAAAATTCACACATGAAGGATAGTCGCAACTTAAAAAGTCAGTCTTTTGACCTCTGAGTTTTGGGATGTCAAAATATAAGTTTATACGAGGTTATAGTTGGGTATCTCGATTTCCGAAAAGAACTTCCTTTAATGACTGGACTATATCTGGTTAAAAAAAAACATTTTCCTTAAATTTGATATAAAAGGCTTTGCCTGCACATAAAAGATGTATCGACTTGGAAGTTATTTATGGTGTCTATGTCCTCCATTTATTACAAACATTATTTTTTTTCTTTCTTCATTTCTTTTCCAATTTAATGTACTTAATTGTCAATTTCAAGAATTTTTGTTATACTTAATTGTCAATTTCAAGAATTTTTGTTATACTTTTTGTTAAAATTCTTTTACTATATCTCATGGTATTGCTAATCCTTTAAATATTGAAAGGGGTAGTTCAAAGTTTCCTTTGCTATATTGTCCTTATTTTAAAGGTATTTTTATTTTTATAGCTTTTTTACATAAGCTTTATTTTGACTACACTGCAAAGTTTTCAAATTTAATCTAAAGTTTTAAACGGAATGATACATATTTTATATATCAGTATTATATATAAAACATAAAAGTTGCATATTGCTATCTCTTTTCTTACTAGAGATATAAACAAAAACAGAAAAATATTATTATAGATACACATTTATAGATGATATATTGTTATTAGAAATTTTATGACATATGGCCAATGGCCACTATCATTCGGTTACACGGTACACATTTATGTAATATTTAGAATATATATTAAAGACAGTTTTATGATAAGTCACGTCTATGTCATTGAAAGGAAATAGATCCTTTAAAATTTAAAAAGTATGTATGGTTTATATTTTATGGACGACTTGCCTTTCCTTCCACACTACTTACGCAGACACATTCTGTATAAAATTGTTACATCCCATTAATATTTTTATAAAACTATATTTCAAAGCAGTTTTGAATATCTTGAATGTTATTTATTAAGACAAACTGAAAGGAAAAATGAGAATGTCATAAAATTAAAATTTAACTTAAGGAATTTCTTATGGAATATTTTAAATCTATAGTCAGGTCATTAAATTACGAATCGTATTTAATTTTTACCAATCGTTTGTTTTGATTAGCAGGAATTTATTAAGATAATAAGTTGAATTTCAAAAATGTTTGATTGGGTATGAATGGATAATTTACCTTTTGTTATTTTGACTCAGGTCAGTATCGTATTCCAGTTTAAAAGAGTTAATTGTATGAAGAAGGTTTCTATATTAAAACGAATTTTCTGCTTCATTTTAAAATTGTCAGAAAATTTATTGGTCACCAACATATCGATTGTATCTTCGGGGATGGTTTTGCGTCTATTTTTCAATTTTCTGGATTTCTTCTTTTTTGTAAAGAATTCAACACATTTTGTATTTCAAATAAAAATTTCTTTGTAATATGCATAACAATCGTCGTTAATATGTCATTTTTACTTAATGTGGTGTTCTTCTGTTTATCTTTAAAGTTCAGTATCGGTTTTAAAATTTCAAAAACATATGGGCTTGCATATGTGGGGATGGATCTATTAGTTTTCCTGTAAAGTCTTGGTATGGATTTAACTGTTTGTAGATGAACTAAACATTCTTTTATAATTGATTGTGTTAAATATTCTTTAAGTCTGTTAGACATTTCCTGAATTATCTTACACTGAGATTTTATATGTTTTAAAACTATTATACTTGAACATTCAGGTAGTCCATGGTATAATGAGTTATTACTGACAAACTCCAATAAAACCTATTAAAGTCGATAACAAAAACTGCTCTAAATCCTGCCTTTCTATTACCGAGTTACTTTTCAGTTTTTGAATCAAACCACATTCTATATCTAGACAACAATAGCATGCTTAACATAACAAATTTGTCTGATAAATGGGTGATGAATACTTTGGGACAGAAGCATTGAACCAAAGCATAATGCAGACACTGCGAAATTTTCAATGAATATTTATGATTAGTTGCATCTGCATAAACATTTTTACCCAAACTATCAACAAAATCGGTTTCAAATTGACTTGATATTTGTTGGAATCGTATCTCAAAATAAACGGGCAAATTAAATCGGAGTAAATAGTAACGAAACGACTTATCTACCATTAAAGTGTTTGGATCACCACATTTTACAGATAATTTTGTAAGAAATTTAAGTGTATCCTGGAAACGACTTTGAAATAAATCAGGATTTTCAGGATCTGTGGCAAATGGTAAATATTTCCTACACGCTTCATCTATTTCAGGCCAAATACTAAATTGAATGAAATTATACCTTGGATGAGCCTCGCAAGTTAGATTAAATTTGCATTCAATGTATTCTAATATTTTGTCATAAAAATTATTAATATTTGTTTCTTTTAAGCCTCCTTTTTGTCCTACAAAGAGTTCTGCCAAAAACGGTTTTTGCTATATATTCCCCACCATATTTATATATTTCATTTTTTCTATTTGTGTTTTCTACAATATTCAAAGACTGAGTTAAATTAGCATTGAAATTGTAACTAATGCTGCTTGAAATGTTTTCAATGACTTGTTTAAATAATTTTAATTCGATTTTCATTAAATGGTTGTTTAAATCTGAAACATCCAATAGATTACTTGCAGGAATCTTGTAAAATAAATACTTTGTAAATATAATATCCAATGTCACAGGGTCCCTTAAATAATCTTTTTGATAAATCTCCTCGAATTGATTACATAAACTTGTTAATAATTCAATCTTAATTTTGTTCTTGTTTAATAATTTCAAAGCATTTAGTTTATCACTAACTGTATTTGTGACGATTTTCATACAAGTCTTCAGAATGTTAATGTCACATTTTAAAAATCAACATCTTCGTATAACTTTTACATTTTAGGTTTAATACTTGCGACATCCTCAGCTAAATTGATTATATTTTCTGTGTCTTTTGCTAAATTGCTTCTTGTCTTTGTTTCAATTTCTTTGAATATTTCTTGTGTTTTAACCAATTTTTACCCAAACTATCAACAAAATCAGTTTCAAATTGACTTTTGACAACTTATCTACCATTAAGGTGTTTGGATTCCCCCATTTTACATAATATTTTCTAAGAAATTTTTGAAAAGTCTTTGAAATAAGTTAGGATTTCAAGGAGCTGAGGTTGTGGTAACAAACCAAAACAACTGTTAAACCACATGATTTTTATCCTGTATTTCTGTAAAAATTATTACAGAATATTTAAATTCTCAGTAACTAACGTGGGAATATATTAAAGTAATTAGACTTTATTATGTCGATGGTGTTATGATGTTGAAACGTGTTGCCATGACTTCGTAAATTATGAAATATGCAGATTGGAAAAAATGTACATATAGAACACGTAATTACCTCCCTCTAACAACTAGGAAAAGACAGGTATAAACATGTTCATGGAGTTATTTAAGTATGTGGAGTTAATACTGGATTTCTATAAAGTACAACAAATGGTGTAAATACAGAAAATCCATAAGATCTTCAGAGAGTATTCGTACCTAACATTTACGATGGAACATGTTTATAAATGATCCCATTTATTTTGTAATGCTTTCAGTTATTTCTTGGTGAGCTCTTCGGAAATCACCCAAAACATTTGATACTTGAAAATATACACAGGTAACTTTTTATCAACATATATAGACATCTATTAAAATTTTGACAATATATGTCATCTCATAAAATGAATACGAAGTATGAAAATATTACTTTAAAATCATTTGAAGACAAATCATTCAATCGAGATCTTTTTTCAAAGTTCGTCCAGAAATCCGTTTTGGAAAACATCAAAATTAAAACACAAGAAATATTTGAAGAAATTGAAATAAAGACAAGAAACAATTTGGCGAAAGACACAGAAAACATAATTAATTTAGCTGAGGATGTCGCAAGTATTAAACCAAAAATTCAAAAGTTATACGAAGATGTTGATATTTTAAAATGTGACATTAACATTCTGAAGACTTGTATGAAAATCGTCAGAAACACATTTAGTGATAAACTAAATGCTTTGAAATTATTAAACAAGAACAAAATTAAGATTGAATTATTAACAAGTTTATGTAATCATTTCGTGGACATTTGTCAAAAAGATTATTTAGGGGATCCAGTGACATTGGACATTATATTTACAAAGTATTTATTTTACAAGATTCCTGCAAGCAATCTATTGGATGTTTCAGATTTAAACAACCATTTAATGAAAATCGAATTAAAATTATTTAACCAGGTGATTGAAAACATTTCAAGCAGTGTTAATTACAATCTCAACGCTAATTTAACTCTGTCTTTGAACATTATAGAAGACACAAATAGAAAGAATGAAATATATAAATATGTTGGAGAACACATAGCAAAACCGTTCTTAACAGGACTCTTTGCAGGACAACAAGGAGGCTTAGAAGTAACGAATATTAATAATTTTTATGACAAAATATTAGAATACATTGAATGCAAATTGAATGTAATTTGCGAGGCTCATCCAAGATATAATTTCATTCAATTTAGTATTTGGCCTGAAATAGATGAAGCGTGTAGGAAATATTTACAATTTGCCACAGCTCCTGGAAATCCTGATTTATTTCAAAGTCGTTTCCAGGATACACTTAAATTTCTTACAAAATTATCTGTAAAATGTGGTGATCCAAACACTTTAATGGTAGATAAGTCGTTTCGTGACCATTTACTCCGATTTAATTTACCCGTTTATTTTGAGATACGATTCCAACAAATATCAAGCCAATTTGAAACTGATTTTGTTGATAGTTTGGGTAAAAATGTTTATGCAGATGCAAATAATCATAAATATTCATTGAAAATTTCGCAGTCTCTGCATTATGCTCTGGTTCAATGCTTCTGTCCCGAAGTATTCATCACCCACTTATCAGACAAATTTGTTATGTTAAGCATGTTATTGTTGTCTAGATATCGAATGTGGTTTGATTTAAAACTGAAGAGTAACTCGTTTATAGATAGGCAGGATTTAGAGCAGTTTTTGTTGTCGTCTTTAATAGATTTTGAATACTTATTGGAGTTTGTCAGTAATAACTCATTATACCATGGACTACCAGAAGGTATAAATAGAATAGTTTTAAAACTTATAGAATCTCAGTGTAAGGTAATTCAGGATATGTCTAATAGACTTGAAGAGTATTTAACACAATCAATTATAAAAGAATGTTTAGTTCATCTACAAACAGTTAAATCCATACCAAGACTTTACAGGAAAACTAATAGATCCATCCCCACATATGCAAGCCCATATGTTTTTGAAATTTTAAAACCGATACTGAACTTCAAAGATAAACAGAAAAATACCGCATTAATTAAAAACGACATTTTAACAACGATTGTTATGCAAGTTGCAAAGGACTTTTTATTTGAGATACAAAATGTGTTGAATTCTTTACAAAAAACGAAGGAATCCATAAGGAAATTGAAAAACAGACATAAAACCGTCACCGAAGACGCAATCGATATGTCGGCGACCAATAAATTTTCGGATGAATTTAAAATGAAGCAGCAGATTCGTCTTGATATAGAATATTTTCTTCATAAGATTAACTCTCTCAGTCTAGAATATGATACTGATTTGAGCCTGAGACTAAAATATGAATTGGATAAATTAAATTAAATGCTTAATAATTATAGTCTATAAATAGTAAATTTAAGTATTCATTATGTATATGTTATATGAATAAACTGTGTTACATTATGATTTTTATTACTTTAATTAGAAAAACTATGAAAATTATGTAAATTGGAAAAATTAGAAAAATTGGAAAAATAAAATTTTGAAAAATTATTAAAAAAAATTATAATAAAAATTATTGAAAAATTTATTATATTAAAAAATTAAAAATTTGCAAATTATAAAAATTATAAAAATTATAAAAATTATAAAAATTATAAAAATTATAAAAATTATAAAAATTATAAAAATTATAAAAATTATAAAAATTATAAAAATTATAAAAATTATAAAAATTATAAAAATTATAAAAATTATAAAAATTATAAAAATTATAAAAATTATAAAAATTATAAAAATTATAAAAATTATAAAAATTATAAAAATTATAAAAATTATAAAAATTATAAAAATTATAAAAATTATAAAAATTATAAAAATTATAAAAATTATAAAAATTATAAAAATTATAAAAATTATAAAAATTATAAAAATTATAAAAATTATAAAAATTATAAAAATTATAAAAATTATAAAAATTATAAAAATTATAAAAATTATTAAAATTATAAAAATTATAAAAATTATAAAAATTATAAAAATTATAAAAATTATAAAAATTATAAAAATTATAAAAATTATAAAAATTATAAAAATTATAAAAATTATAAAAATTATAAAAATTATAAAAATTATAGAAATTATAAAAATTATAAAAATTATAAAAATTATAAAAATTATAAAAATTATAAAAATTATAAAAATTATAAAAATTATAAAAATTATAAAAATTATAAAAATTATAAAAATTATAAAAATTATAAAAAATTATAAAAATTATAAAAATTTTAAAAATTATAAAAATTATAAAAATTATAAAAATTATAAAAATTATAAAAATTATAAAAATTATAAAAATTATAAAAATTATAAAAATTATAAAAATTATAAAAATTATAAAAATTATAAAAATTATAAAAATTATAAAATTATAAAAATTATAAAAATTATAAAAATTATAAAAATTATAAAAATTATAAAAATTATAAAAATTATAAAAATTATAAAAATTATAAAAATTATAAAAATTATAAAAATTATAAAAATTATAAAAATTATAAAATTATAAAAATTTTAAAAATTATAAAAATTATAAAAATTATAAAAATTATAAAAATTATAAAAATTATAAAAATTATAAAAATTATAAAAATTATAAAAATTATAAAAATTATAAAAATTATAAAAATTATAAAAATTATAAAAATTATAAAAATTATAAAAATTATAAAAATTATAAAAATTATAAAAATTATAAAAATTATAAAAATTATAAAAATTATAAAAATTATAAAAATTATAAAAATTATAAAAATTATAAAAATTATAAAAATTATAAAAATTATAAAAATTATAAAAATTATAAAAATTATAAAAATTATAAAAATTATAAAAATTATAAAAATTATAAAAATTATAAAAATTATAAAAATTATAAAAATTATAAAAATTATAAAAATTATAAAAATTATAAAAATTATAAAAATTATAAAAATTATAAAAATTATAAAAATTATAAAAATTATAAAAATTATAAAAATTATAAAAATTATAAAAATTATAAAAATTATAAAAATTATAAAAATTATAAAAATTATAAGGATTTAAAAATAAAATTAAGGATTTAAAAATATGAAAAACATGAAAAATTTGAAAAATTTTTAGAAAAATTAGAAAGATTGAAAAAGTTAGAAAAATTGGAAAATTAATTAGAAAAATTAGAAATATGAAATTAAAAAAATTAAAAAAATTAGAAAGATTAGAAAAATTAGAAAAATTAGAAAAATTAGAAAAATTAGAATAAATAAAAAATTAGAAAAATAGTTTATAAATCGTAAATGTAACTATGTATACTTTATGTATATGTTACATGAATAAACGTATAATATTATGGTTTTTATTATTTATTGCAGTAAAAATATAATTATTTATTTCTCTCTGGTATGGAAGTGGTATTTCCAAGAAAGAGATTCAAAAATTAATATTATTTAATTGTCATTTAATCACATAAGCTTTAATGAATATTATAAAATAACATATCAAAATTAACGTTAATAATATGTGACATAAAACTTTATACTAAATGTGTAATTTGTAATTCTAAGTTGTGAACCACGTGAGGTTTTTACTTGTTAATTTAAGATGAAGAACAATTTTTGACATTTTTTGGCTGGACCGGAAAGTAATGTCGCTTTCTTACATTAAATTCAATTTTAATAAATCTTTGGATTGGAATAGAAACACGTTATAAAGAAACCTTTTGTTAAGATATAGGAAATTATTCAAATTAATATTGACCTTGGCAATTAAGCCTAAAAAATTATATGTAAACCGAGTTGAAAGTAAAAAATAATACTATTCAAATTCATTATTAAGGAAGAACTTTCAACACACGTTGCTCAATTTTAGGGTAAATAGACTTGATCCACTACCACCTTGAACCCCTTATGTATCGATTAGATTATCATTTAAATAATATATGTATAATAGGCTTGTTTTAATTAATAATTAATTGATTAATTGTTAGGATAATTATTAGAAAATTGCAACTCATTTAACCACATTTTCTATTCAAATTGTTTCTACTTTATCATATTTTAATTAATTTACAATGTAATTTCTGATTTGAGTGGGGTATATCCTGCTGGGGGACTTAACCAGACTCTCCTGTTATAAAGATTTGATATTTACTCTCTCAAATTGAAAACTCATTTACATTTTTGGTTAGTTTGTCGACTGTGTTAATTTGCTTGGTCAACTGAATTTTCACCACTTAACACTTAGATCTATTTGCATGACCATGTAAACAGTAATATCACAAAATTAAAATTTCGCCTCTAGTCTACACAGATTATTGTCAACTTAAAGTCACCATTTGTTAAAACATATTTGATTCGGATTTTTTGTATTACAGTTTATAGCCAAATGTAGGTTTTCTATTTAATCGACATTCCTAATTCATTGTCCATTGCCTGACATTGGTATTCTCATTAAAAGCGTTCGATTTCCTATAGTTTTATAGATGCAATTCTGTGTCTTCAAACAAATAAATTTTTAGATTTAAAGTTATTGGAAATTTAAATTAAAGCAACTCGATTCGGCTTTGCAATTTAATGGGAAATTATAATGTGGCTTTGCGAAAACCACCATTTTAATAAAGTTCAAATCGCATCGAATACTAAAATATATTATTACGAGAAAATTATTTCATTTTTATCAAGTTAATTAAATTTATTCTGTGGTCAAAATATATTAAACAAGATCAATTGTCCAAAACGTGTGGTTTTAATTTAATTTTTATTTAATTTTACGAAATAAAAAGTTAATAATAACTATGTCCCTTTATAAAAGGGATTTTAATTTAAATTAAAATGAACAGTTCTTTTTATAAAATGATTATTTCTGTTAATTTATTACTCTACATATGAACGATAGTATATATTATTGAGGTATCATAATCATTTTCGCATTTTTCATTTCCTATTAAAGTTTAACCATCTCTTAAGTTGTTTACCCGTTTCACGTCTCACTTGAGCACAGCTTTTGTCAACCACTGGAAAAATATGCAAATCGGAGTTAATTTACTACGCATTTCTGAAATTGAGACCATTAGAATGATTGCAAACTTGAGAGCTTTGTTCAATTGACTTGCAAGCCATAGTTGCCATTTGAAATGTTTTATTCAGCAGCCTTTCTAAAAGAGATTCATAAAATTTATCTGTTATTCATTATTTAAATGAGATAAAAATTACTTTTTAATGTAATAATAGAAAATATAATATTACCTTCCTTTATCAATATTATGTAATAATTATAAGTTTAGACAACTTTTATATATTTTATTTTAATTCGTATTACTTCTGGTATTAATTTTAATTTCATCTACTTTTAACTATAAATATTGTTTTTCTCTATTTGATTTTTTCCGAGTACACAGTAAATATTTACTATGTGATTAATGGAGATTTAATGTAATTACCTATTTTGTATGTTTATTCAATTGATATGAAGTTGAATTGATGATAAGTGAAAATCAATACATACTTGGAAATATAATCTGTTTCACAGTACAAATTATTCATTAAAATTTTCCAGTTATAACTGATCATTTAACATATAATTGTGTTTTCAAAATTGATTGAAAATATCAACTAATTATAATTTGGTTTTTTTTAATCAACATTTTTTTTACAAAATGAGACAATGAAAATTACAAATATTATTTTATATTGTCTTATTGAATAACCCAAATAATTTTTGTTTATATTTAATATTTATAGTAAATGTATTTTTTGTGTATTTTTACTCTAATTTCTCATTAAATATTCAAAAATACTTAATATTTGTAAATAGAGAAAAGTAAGATAAGCTACATGTAAAAAAACGCGTAGATATCATTGATTTGATCATAGTAAAAGCATAGAATTTTAGTATTAAAGTTTGAAATTTCATAATGTTTGAATTATATTTATCAACGTCAATCTGGTTTTCACATCTATTAACACTCCGTGCAACAATGTTATGCATGTTTATACGGTTTTTAATTATTTAAATATAATATAAGATCATGACAAAATATAAATACAATTCATTTGAAATAACAATTAATATGCAATAATATAATTTATGGATAGTGTTTGTATTTACTTAAATTTCAATGTACTTGATTTTTAACTTTGTTTTAATTGTTTGCATCATTGTCATCATTAATTTCAACAATATTTAGACCTTTTGTTCTTTCAATTATTTCATTTTGTTCTAAAAAAGATATAATAGGTTTATGCTAACTAAAGTAAGAAATGAAAATGTTTGATTCAAATTTATGTAAGTATCGCTTAAAAGCAGCATCGATTGTCGTTTTATGTTTTGTAGTACTGAGTTTTCGATCATTGGACATATTTAAATAAATGTCTCACTTATAAGATATACACATCACTATACGTCAACTGTATAGCTACAGATATACTGGTATAAGCATGTCGGTGACGCGAACGCACGAGATTTCACCCATCCAAAAAGTGTCTAAGGCGCACAGCACATTGCGCATGCGCCAGTCATGAGCATGTCACTGACGCGAACACATAATATTTTCTTATCAAAAAGTGCCCAACACGACTTAAGAAGTTTTCACTTCTAAAAATACATTAAATCTATTATTATTTGTTAGGAAAGGCTTATTTTCAGTTTACACACTTTTGTTGACGGTATAAAAAACAAGTATGTTTTAGTTTTGCTTAATAAATATCGATTGTAATTGGAACCAAAATATGTACAACCGGTCACTTGATTTCAATATTGAATCTTACCCCCCACGATATTTGGTATATATGGACAAAATTGAGCGCGTTGGTAACAGATGGTAAGAGAATTGGGCGTTGATTTTTTCCTTGAAAGTACATCAGAAAAAAAGATGATCCCGAAAGTTTCGAATATTTCTAGATAGAGATTCCTTTCAAACGGCATTCTCCTCTATGAACCCCCCACTTTCAAAACAATAATAGATATTAGCGTCAAACTCATTTCCGGCTTAGCTGGAGGCCTTTAACGAAACCACTGCATTAGTAAAATTTTACCTGATTTCATAATGCTCTCAAATGTACAGCTGTAACTCACCCTCTAGTTCCGGGCTTTTATTCTTAAGGTCTAGTTTTCGGGTACCTCTTGAAACGCCGGCAGATATATAGTTTGTTGGTCTAGTAACTGAGTTTACCAGCCAAATCAACAACTTTTTTCTTTTGTCTGAATTTATTAACAAAAGAAGGACGAGCATGTCGGTGACGCGAACCGACATGGGGTTAAAGAAGTTTTCACTTAAAAAATTAAACAAAAATTTTAATGTATAAATTGTCAGAAGCTAAAAATGGGTTTGATTAAAACATGGGAATGTGGGATATAATACCACACGAACTAAATCTGACGTTTTTGTTCTTTAAAAGTCGGTCGAGGACGCTGTAAATTCCTTAAGCGTCACCCCGTCATATCCCACACATTTCGATTGGGGAAAAGTCTGAAGATTTGGGTGGCTAAGACAGTAAATTCACATGAGAGGCTTCCAGGAAGTTTAATGTATTCCTGGTCATATGTGGACGGGTATTACCTTACTGAACAATTAGTCCGAGATCTCTTCTGATGTAGGGATGAAAAGTAGGCTCCAAAAAGTCATCCACATATCGATGGTTTGTCATATTGCCACTACTGAAAATCATAGTGATATGAGTATGACTCTCCACAGCAAAGCGAGGATCACCTCTTTCTCATGACTAAACACAATGTCACTACGTTGGCCTTTATGGTTTGCTGGTAGAAGTATATCCAAAAATTCAAAGGCCAAAAGACCTTATAACGGAGGTAAACAAATCGAATACCAATTGGCCCACCTTCATCGGCAAAAAATTCATCAGCAATCATCCGTGTCGAACTGATCCTGTCTCTTAGAACCAATAATCTAAGACATATTAAAATTTATTTTTTTGAATTTAAATTATGACTGGTCTAGTCTAATTATTTTCAAATATATAAAAAGAAATTAATAAAACTGAAACTAAACATTTAAAAACTTGAATTAACTGTGTAAAAGTTTCGAAGGAAAATTAAGTATGTCCCTTCAAATGTGATTGATATATTCGAATAAGGACTATAAAAGCCCATCATCGAAACGAATCAATGGACTTGCTAAAAAAAAACTAATCATCTCTCAATAAATACGGAGTTGTAACAGTTCAATTGGGATCTATTGAGCCGACCTTTATGTGTTCAACATCTGGGAGGGTGGCTCTGAACTTTGACCTATTCTTTTATCGCTCTTTAGTTTCTTTATTGCTTCGCAAGATCTAAGCGCTGGCCTACTTTCCTCCCAAACTGGGGTGGACTTTTTTTTGCAGCTGAATCTGGCTCTGCGGTTGAATAAATATCACAAGCAATTAGTGCCTGGGGGGGAAGTTGCAAGTCAATTTTAACGGGCATTTAAATACCTTCATTTTTAGAGGTAATTTAAAAATATAATTTGTTATACATTACTTTAATATTATGTTTCTGGATATTACTATTAGATTAAGAAATTTATTAACAATAAACATTATGAAATACTGTTAATTTATGATAAGTTTTGACTTTTGTAAAATCTTAATTGATGTTGATGATGATACATTGATGTATTGAACAGATTTTGTCGGATATCCACACAATGCATACGGGTTTAGTTAATAATTAATTAATACTAATTACTAGGGATCCCCACTGTCAATAAATAGACAGAAACGGTGAGAATTGGCCAACAGAAGAGGTGCTGTGTTCCATCTCCTCACACTTCTATAGTTGAGAAGTTTTGATGGCACCAAACGATTATCATATATTTTTGACATAAAGAAGAAGAGATCTTTAATTTTTGCATTGTTGATCTTGACGTTTTGTAAGGTATTTTAGTCTTCGCAATTCTCAGAATATTGAAGTCAAAAATTGGAATAGTGTCAGGATCATATGAATGAGGATGGTAAATCTGACAGAGTGTTTCTCCTAAAAATTCCCTAATTATAAATAAGAGTGCCCAAAGTGTTAGAAGCACATGGAAAGAAAAACGTACAGAAAGTGTTAAGATATGTCATCTTACCTTTTGTTTAAGGCATCTCAGACATGAGCAAGTTTCAGTAAGCTCGTGTCGCCCGTGTTTCAATGGGTATTATTAGGATAGGCTCCGGTTACTTGCTGTTTTGTCTCCCATTGAACAAGAGTAGGATATGAAAGGAAGAACACTGACTAATCTTTTCAGATCACCAAAGGCTCCTAAACATTTGAGAATCGAAATTGGAGTAATATGGGACACTTTGCCACATGATGCTGAGTCGAGTAGAGAATTTCTACCTACACACATTACGTATTATATAATTATAGAACTCATTTTTTAATAAAATAATATTTTAGTTACTATTAACAAGTTTACTGTTCTATTGTATTTTTATTTCATTGATAATTAGTATTAAAAGTCACAACAAAATAGTTACTTTAATTCCAAACAACAATAACTATATAATAAAAGTACAGAACTCTTAAATATTTATGTTATTACACTGTTAACATTTAATGATGCAAAATTAAACAACGCTCCGGTGATCACAACGATATCTCACACATGCCAAAAACACGAAAAAAGTGATTTGGAAGATGACCAGCAAATATAGTTTCGGTTCATGCGCCAAGTATTCCTGGTGAATGATGACCTGTTTACGAGGAGAACAATAACAAAATTTCGTCATTGAACTACTATCCAGGGTAAACAAAACCTACTCCAATAGATTATTTAAGAGTCAGGACTATTGATTCATTTGACTTTTCTAGGATTTATTGTTTTAATTTCTATTCTCGATGATTAAAGTTCTAAATCAATACATTATTTTTGAATTTGTTTCAATCAGATTTCAGTCGTAAACTTTAATAAATGTCGGAGGCTCTTTGTATATACATTGTGGATCAGGCAAATAAATAATTTTTTTATTACAATTAATGGGCATATTTATAAAAGTTCCTGAAACAGATTAATTTTGTATCTATTCAGGCTAAACAAAACCCAATAGATTGTTTAGAATTCAGGACTATCGATTCATTTAACTTTTCTAGGTTTTTTATTTTAATTTCTATTCTCGATAATTAAGGATCTAAAAAAAAAAAATAAAATAAATAAAATATTTCTGAATTTGTTTCATTCAGATTAGACAAACCATAATAAATGTCGATGGTACTTTGTATATACAGTGTGAATCAGTCAAGTTAATAAGTTTATTCTTTCAGTTAGTGGGCATAATTATAAAATATTCAGGAACATGTTAAAAACTATCCAGACAATAGATTATTTGCCAGACTCTTGAGTCATTTGACTTTTCTAGGATTTATTGTTTTAATTTATATTCTCGATACTTCAGGTTCTAAACCAATAAAATATTTTTGAATTTGTTTCAATGAGATATCAGTCGTAAACTTTAATAAATGTCGGTGGTACTTTGTATATATAGTGTGAATGAGTCAAGTGAATAAGTTTATTCTTTCAGTTAGTGGGCATAATTATACAATATTCAGGAACATATTAATTTTGTAACTGTCCAGACAATAGATTATTTGCCAGACTCTTGAGTCATTTGACTTTTCTAGGATTTATTGTTTTAATTTATATTCTCGATACTTCAGGTTCTAAACCAATAAAATATTTTTGAATTTGTTTCAATCAGATTTCAGTTGTAAACTTTAATAAATATCGGTGGTACTTTGTATATATAGTGTGAATCAGTCAAGTGAATAAGTTTATTTGTTCAGTTAGTGGGCATAATTATAAAATATTGAATATGAATTGAAATATGAATTTTGTAATAGTTCGACAATGGATTATTTAAAAGTTCAGACTATTGATTTATTTGACTTTTCTAGGATTTATTGTTAGAATTTACGTTTTCGATAATTAAGGTTCTAAATTAATAAAATATTTTTGAATTTGTTTCAATTAGATTTCAGTCGTAAACTTTAATAATAGTCAGTGGTACTTAGTATATACAGTGTGAAGCAGTCAAATGAATATATTTAATCTTTAAATTAATGGGCATATTTATAATTAATTCAGAAATAGTTTAATTTTGTAAGTATCAAGGGTAAATAAAACCTACCCCTATCGATTCATTTAACTTTTCTAGGTTTTATTGTTTTAATTTCTATTCTCGATAATTAAGGTTCTAAATTAATAAAATATTTTCGAATTTGTTTCAAGCAGATTTAAGTCGTAAACTTCCTGAAAATTTTATTACCACACTAAACACTTTTTAATTGACAACCTCCAAATATTTAAAAAAGGACTTTTGATAAAAAAGTTTCTTGTTAAATATAAGAATTATTTTGTTATTTTTTGCAATTTTACTTTGATTTTACATATTATATTTTTAACAAAAAATATATAAATATAAGTAAATGAATGAAATAGAGAATCAATTTTCATTAATAAATCCTGAAATAATATTTACATGTTATTTGGAAAACATTACCAATATATTTGTTAATTTTAAATTCTCCATTATTATATTAGTGGAAAAAATCAACGTAAATAATGTATTATTAGTACAATGAAATCGATATATTTAATTTTCATGAAAACATCAAGCTCTAGCGTGTTTAATTGATTTGACTACACACATATCTCATATTAAATCAATTGATTTAACATAAAATTACTGCATATTTGCATGTTTCCATATATTTTATTAGCGAATTTTTTTGCAGTGTTTCTGAAATTGTGGCCGGATAATAACTTAGGTTTATTTAATATATGCTATAATGTTTTCCTTAACATGCAAGTATAATAAGCATAATATACAAAAAATACTATATCGTGTCGATTTTTACATATTTAAAATTAAATGAATATATTCAATCTACCTATTATAAATTATTTTATTTTATACCAAGTATTATTCATTCCCTTTGCAGTTTGTAAAATTTAATATTATAAGATTTATTTTAAATTAATATGTGGAAAAGCGATTTAGTAGGAAAGGCAAAGGGAAGTAATGCATTTTTATTTATTAATCAATACATTTCTGGTGAAATATTATTAAACAACTTATGTTAAAATGTTTTATAATTAAACTTTAATATATTTTAACTTTTCGAAGTGGCGTCTCAAATGACAGCTAAAGTTTAATTGAATTCATGAAAGTTTAGCTACACTGTTAATTGTCTCTGGTGTTACGGGTTTTCCAATTTACCTCAAAATTTTCTTTATTATTAAAAGTTGCTAAGGTAAAGTTTAGTAAAATCATTGAACCTAAAGGAAATTCATTTCACGGTCTTTTATTAATTAACTTGAGTATTTTAGAGACAATATTTTTCACTATAGGAAAATTATGTTACAAATTTGCAAATAAAATTTGTTTTCAGAAGACTCGAGAAAATAATAGATTTATATAATGGTTATTTCTGAAATGTTAATCAGTAGGCCAAGTTTATTTAATAACGTAATGTTTAGTCAAACCATTAAACCTAAAGGAAATTCATTTCACAGGCTTTTATTGAGTATTTTAAAGAAAATATTTATCACTACAGGAAAATTATGTTACAAAGAAGTACTAAAGTTGTAATTATAGCTTAAGGATAATGATTATCTCTGAAATATTAATTAGTAGGCCAATCTAATAGTTACTCTGAAAACTCAGGTTCTTCAATATACGTTGAAATTTGGTCTAGTATTAATTTGCCTGTGGTACTAAGTTTATTTGATAAATCATTGAACCAGAAGAAAATTCCTTACTTAATTAATTATATTAGAGAAAATATTATAGGTAAATTATGTTTGTAAAGTTTAGTTTATAAATAAATTTCGAGTTCCAAACATCAATTATTATTAAGGATGTACTAAAGTTGAGTTATCATCTTAAGAAACGCCTCCGAAATTGTATTAATTAATATTTAGTTCCTCGGGAAAGTTATCTCATTAATTAAATTGATCATTTTAGAGGAAATAATTTTGCATTTTTCTATAAAGTGTAAAATACAAAAAAAATCGTAGTTAGAAAATATTACTCAATAAATCAATTTCTAAATTATAAATTAAATATACATGTAATATTGTAATATTTAGTCAACTCATTGAACAAAATGAAATTTCTCTCACTTTATCTCATTAATTAAATTGATCATTTCAGAGGAAATCAATTTGCATTTTTCTATAAAGTGTAAAATACAAAAAAATCGTAGTTAGAAAATATTACTCTATAAATCAATTTCTAAATTATAAATTAAATATACGTGTAATATTGTAATATTTGGTCAAATCATTGAACAAAATGAAATTTCTCTCACTTTATCTCATTAATTAAATCGATCGTTTTAGAGGAAATCATTTTCCATTTTTCTATAAAGTGTAAAATACAAAAAAATCGTAGTTAGAAAATATTACCCTATAAATCAATTACTAAATTATAAATTAAATATACATGTAATATTGTAATATTTAGTCAAATCATCGAAGAAAATGAAATTTTTTTCACGTTATCTCATTAATTATCTTGATTATTTTAGAGGAAATAATTTTGCATTTTTCTATAAAGTGTAAAATACAAAAAAATTGTAGTTTGAAAATATTACTCTATAAATCAATTTCTAAATTATAAATTAAATATACGTGTAATATTGTAATATTTAGTCAAATCATTGAACAAAATGAAATTTCTCTCACTTTATCTCATTAATTAAATTGATCATTTTAGAGGAAATCAATTTGCATTTTTCTATAAAGTGTAAAATACAAAAAAATCGTAGTTAGAAAATATTACTTTATAAATCAATTTCTAAGTTATAAATTAAATATACGTGTAATATTGTAATATTTAGTCAAATCATTGAACAAAATGAAATTTCTCTCATTGTATCTCATTAATTAAATTGATCATTTTAGAGGAAATCATTTTGCATTTTTCTATAAAGTGTAAAATACAAAAAAAATGTAGTTAGAAAATATTACTCAATAAATCAATTTTTAAATTATAAATTAAATATACATGTAATATTGTAATATTTAGTCAAATCATCGAAGAAAATGAAATTTTTTTCACGTTATCTCATTAATTATCTTGATTATTTTAGAGGAAATAATTTTGCTTTTTTCTATAAAGTTTAAAATACAAAAAAATCGTAGTTAAAAAATATTACTCAATAATTCAATTACTAAATTATAAATAAAATATACATGTAATATTGTAATATTTAGTGAAATAATGATTTCACTGGATATTACAATATGGAATCAATGGAACAAAATGAAATTTCTTTCACGTTATCTCGTTAATTAACTTGATTATTTTAGATAAAATCATTTTGCAATTTTCTACATTATAAATTAAATATACAGTGTGACCCATTAGAAAGAAGATTTTGACGAATTTTTTTATTGTAAAGCATGAAGGAAATGATTGATGTGTGTGATTTAAGTAACTCCTTAAATGGGTATTTAATTTAATTTGATAAAAATTATGTACCATAGAAAAGTTAAATATCATGTTCTTATAAATTTATTCTTTAATCAAATCTCTACTCTAAAACTCAGTACACGCATATTTTATTTACTTCCACCAATCCGTCATTTAATTCAATGTATTTATCATATCTTTTCCATTTATTCTGGGGTAATTTCTGCACATAATTTATTAATTCTATCACAAACTTATGAAAAAGATATAATAAATGAATTTAAATGACGGTGGATTGATGGAAGCAAATCAAAGGTATTCCGTATTATATAGTAAAATATTGTTCAAAAGTAAGATAATTATTTTTGACAGATTATTCCTATTTGACTAAAAAAATGAATTCAAAAGATGAATATAAGTTATAATTTTTTGCAGAATTATAAATCTGCATATTTTTATGAAATTTGATAATACTCATTTCACGGAGTACTTAAACTAATAGTGTAGTTAGATTTGCTATAAAAATTATAGGCCAATAAACATTTTGTCTATAAATACATATTTTTATGCCCTACAATTGAAAAACAATTAAAAACAAATTTTATAGGGCTGTGCCGCTTTCAAACAGACCGGCACTGTATAATGACAAGATGTCATCAGTCTGTTTACACTGATAATATATTGTTAATATTATTTAACATCATAATTATGCATAATAAAAAAATAACAGATGGTGTTGGACATACAAATTTGAGCCTTTATATTACGGTGTATTAAAAAAAGATTAATCGAGTAAAGAATAAACCACAGGGTGGTCCAAGAATTTTGTGGAAAGCTAAGGTGATTATAAAACTAGTTGTCATCGTATGTTTATTTATTTTGCTAATATACTATGAAATTGTCATATTCTGATACTAATTTATTTGTCTTAAAAACACTTTGTAATTGCCTTATTCATGTCTTAAAATACCTACATCTAAAAACAAGTATTCATTGGCCATTTTTACTCTTTGATGTTATATATTTTTAAAATTAAATTTTTCAATTCATTTATAATAATACCTAACTTTTAGTAATCTATAGAATAAACTGTCAGAAATAACACAAATTATCTTATTTTTCAATAATATTGAAATATTACATAAAAAATAAATACTATTGCAATTATACTATACTCTTAAAAGTAAAATGTTTGTGTGTTCGAGGTAGAATTAAGGAATGATGTGTGGAAAATTATTCCAAGAAAGAAAGATATCCACGAACTTATAAAGATAAATAATAAATGAATTGAACAGAAGAGAGGGTTGGTAGAAGTAAGTAAAATGTGGGTATCAAAAGAATTAGTATAATTATAGTATTATTATCATAATATTCCAATATTCTTGAAAAATAACAGGTGATTATAAAACTAGTTGTCATCGATTGTTTATTTATTTTGCTAATATACTATAAAATTGTCATATTCTGGTACTAATTTATTCATTCTAAAAACACTTTCTAATTGCTTTATTCATGTTCTAAAATGCCTACACCTAAAAACAAGTATTCATTTACCATTTTTACTCTTTGATGTTATATATTTTTAAAATTAAATTTTTCAATTCATTTACAATTATACCTAATCTATGGTAATCTATAGAATAAACTGTCAGAAATAGCATAAATTATCTTATTTTTCAATAATATTGGAATATTATATTAAAAATAAATACTATTCTAATTATACTATACTTTTAAAACTAAAATGTTTGTGTGTTCGAAGTAGAATTAAGGAATGATGTGTGGAAAATTATTCCAAGAAAGAAAGATATCCACGAACTTATAAAGATAAATAATAAATGAATTGAACAGAAGAGAGGGTTGGTAGAAGTAAATAAAATGTGGGTATCAAAAGAATTAGTATAATTATAGTATTATTTTCATAATATTCCAATATTCTTGAAAAATAACAGGTGATTATAAAACTAGTTGTCATCGATTGTTTATTTATTTTGCTAATATACTATAAAATTGTCATATTCTGGTACTAATTTATTCATTCTAAAAACACTTTCTAATTGCTTTATTCATGTTCTAAAATGCCTACACCTAAAAACAAGTATTCATTTACCATTTTTACTCTTTGATGCTATATATTTTTAAAATTAAATTTTTCAATTCATTTACAATTATACCTAATCTATGGTAATCTATAGAATAAACTGTCAGAAATAGCATAAATTATCTTATTTTTCAATAATATTGGAATATTATATTAAAAATAAATACTATTCTAATTATACTATACTTTTAAAACTAAAATGTTTGTGTGTTCGAAGTAGAATTAAGGAATGATGTGTGGAAAATTATTCCAAGAAAGAAAGATATCCACGAACTTATAAAGATAAATAATAAATGAATTGAACAGAAGAGAGGGTTGGTAGAAGTAAATAAAATGTGGGTATCAAAAGAATTAGTATAATTATAGTATTATTTTCATAATATTCCAATATTCTTGAAAAATAATAATAAGGTGATTATAAAATTAGTTGTCATCGATTGTTTATTTATTTTGCTTATATACTATAAAATTGTCATCTTCTGATACTAATTTGTTTGTTCTAAAACACTTTCTAATTGCCTTATTCATGTTCTAAAATGCCTACATCTAAAAACAAGTATTCATTTACCATATTTACACTTTTATATATTTTTTAAAATTAAATTTTTCAATTTATCTATAATAATACCTAACTTTATTATTTCTAATTCTCAGTTGAGAATATTCATAAAATGATTTTTACATTTTTTCATGTTTGTTTTATTATTGGTAATGTCAGGGGATTTATTAACATTGGTACGACATTGTTTATAAGTAGGACAGTACTCAACATCTTAAGAATAATTAGCATTGCATATAAATATTTAAATCTGATAATATTTTAAAAAATATTTCCAGGTGACGATGGGTGCGCCTCGTCGCGGAGGTGACGACAGCGCCGGATGAGGAGACGACGGCCGAATCCGGAGACGGAGCAGCAGCAGCAGCAGCAGAGGCAGCACGGCTAGCAGCGCGAGTCTCCCCGCCGCCCCAGCCGGCCAGCCGCCGTACATGGTGGGCGACAGGGACGGCGACGGACCGGCCGTGCGCTGGGACGATGGCGCCGCCCCGCCGCCTGTCGCTGAAGTCGCGGCGCCGGGCGACGCGCCCCGGGCCCTCCGCTACACCTCGCTGCCGCAAATGTCGCCGCCCCCGCAACAGATGCTTGGCAATGCGCAGTCGCTGCAGTCGGCGCCGCAGCTGCAACCGCCACCGCCGCCGCTGCCTCTGCAACTGCAAAGACCTTACTCAAGGTAGGTAGCATTAATTACCCCATTAATTGTGACTGCGATTTATTTGTAATGCCATTTTATACACAAGGAACAAGGAGCACATAAAGTAAACGCAAACATAATATAAATTCATGTTCAAAAGTTGGGTATATTAAACTTTTATAAAAAGAAACAAATACAATAATTTCAGTAGTGTTTGCAATTTCCTCTGATAATTATGGCTAGATGTAAATTAAGTAGAGGTGAAGTAACTGGAATGTTGGAATTTGGGATCAAACAGATCGAAATCGCAAGTATACTCAAAGTGGTTTCTTTCTACTTCAGTCCAAGAAGTTGTAGACTGCAAATGAAGATATTTATGTTTGAAAGCCTGCAGAACTTCTTGCAACTGGATAGTCAGTTTGTAAACGCTCAAGACTATTGTAAGGCTTGAATAACCCTACAACCATAAGTAACAACGATTGGAACGGGCAAGGTCACATGATCACTGGATGGAAGAATAGAAATCTGTATTTTTCATTAATGAAAATAAAATTGGGCTGTATATTGATGAGTTCTCGTCTGGTCGAAGTGTTCTACAAATTTAACAAAGATTTCAAGAATTTTAATCACTTCAAAGGGGTTGTTATGATAAGGTACAATTTGATATTAATGGCCGTGCAAAATTGCACATATGTCAAGTTATGATGACCAGTCCTCAATCTAGTGTCGGTGAAAACATCATTTTCGTTGACGATAGTACTCCTCCACAACGCTTAGGACTTGAACAGGACGAAAGGTGAAGTATTGGAACAATACACCTTCCTCCGAGATCACCTGACCTAAATCCTATCGATCATACATGGGATATGCTAAAAGGGCTGCTTTCGAATCATCAACGCCGCCCCAATAATCTTCCAGAGCTATATTTTCATCAATATGAGTCAATATACTCAAGAATAATATATAACCTCTTAGAAAGAAATCAATGGAAGTGTATGTATAAATTTGATAAAAAATAAAAATTGCTGATTTATGTTAAATTTATTATGTAGTGTATATTTTTACTAAATAAATTTTATTTTTTGTTATTTCTCGAGAACTTATTTGTAATTAAAAAATTATACAAATTTAACTTTTTTCTTTTCAAGTGTAAAGTATTAGAATATGTACTTGTCACGTTTTTCGGTCCAAAACTAATAAACCCGTATTATTTAGGCATGAAAATCAAATTAGCTATATTTTTGGTAAATCTGACTACACCATCGGACCTAACCTCCTGAAATAGGTATTTACCTAAAAAAATAAAGAATCTATAGAATAAACTGTCAGAAATAGCACAAATTTCCTTATTTTCTAATATTTTTAGAATATTATATTAAAAATAAGTACTATTCTTATTATACTATACTTTTAAAACTAAAATTTTTGTGTATTCGAGGTAGAATTAAGGAATGATGTGTGGGAATTTATCCCAAAACAATTGAGAAATATATCCACGAACTTATAAAGATAAATAATAAATAAATTAAACAGAAGGGGGTTGGTAGAATTAGTATAATTATAGTATTATTAGCATAATATTCCAATATTCTTGAAAAATAAGATAACTTGTGATATTTTTAACAGTTTATTATACTTTATACTTTATTTTTCTATAGAATTATAAATACACATAATTTTTTATGGTATTTGGTGTATATACATTTCAGGGAGTGCTTAATCCAGGAGTTTCTATAAAAAATTTGCTAGTATACTTTTGCCTAAAAGGTTTTGGATTTGAGCTAAAAGTTTATAAGTACATATTTTTAAGCTTTACAACTAAATAATGTTAAAATCAGACAATGTGAATTCTTCTCCTTATAGTTATATAATATATATTTGTATAATATAATAGGTATACGTGAGTAACCTATAGAAGCAATTTAAAAAAGTATTTCATATTTCTAACATTATTATTATGAAAAATTCAGAAATTATGTTTAATTCTTTAATACCTTTAATACAAAAACAATTTTTGTGGGGCTGCACTGTACATTTTTCAATAGCTCTAACTTTTGAACATGAGTTTATTATAGTATGATTCATGTGAATTCTTCTTCTTATAATTATATAATATATATTTGGCTTAAAGTGTACGTGTGTTACCTATAGATTAGGAAGTTATCCTGTAGGTTTTGGTTTTGGGCTAAAAGTCTATAAGTACATATGTTCAAATTTTACAATTAAAAAAAAAACAAATTTTGTGGAGCTATACTGTACATTTTTTAATATCCCTTAACATAAGTTTATTATGGTATGAACGTGAATTCTTCTTATTATGGTTGAAGTATGTGTGAAAAAATCAAAAATTATATTTAATTTTTTAATATCTTGTAATGGTACTCAATCTTCTTCCAACGTTTCTGAATCTTTTAGGAACTTCGTGCGTTGTCTGAGAAACTTTCCAAAAATGAAATTTTAGTTTATGAAAATGGCAGAGATTGTTTACTATTATATACTACTATATAACAAATTTTAAAATCAAACTAGCTTTTTATTGTAAATCTGACTACACTATTGGATTAAGCACCTCCATCTATAGAATAAATTGTCAGAAATAGCACAAATTATCTTATTTTTCAACAATGTTGGAATATTATATTAATAATACTATTCTAATTATACTATACTTTTAAAACTAAAATTACAATATTCTTGGAAAATAAGATATTTTGAGTTATTTTTGACAGTTTATTATAATTGTTAAAAAAAATAAAAAAAAAAAAATAATTTATAATTTTTCTATAGAATTATAAATACTCATAATTTGGTTATGGTATTTAGTATATATCCATTTCAGGGGGTGCTTAATCCAGTGGTGTACTTAGAGCTTCTATAAAAATTTACTAGTATGCTTTCTTCAATTTGCATGCCTAAAAAGTTATCCTAAAGGTTTTGGTTTTGGGTCAAACATTTTTTCAAGCTTTACAATTAGAAAAATTGTTAAAATCAGACAAAAAAAAAAACAAATTTTGTGGAGTAACATTTTTCAATATCCCTAATTTTTGAACATGAGTTTATTATGGTATGATTCATGTGAATTCTTCTTCTTAATGTTATATAATGTATATTTGCCTTAAAGTATACGTGTTTAACCTATAAATTAAGAAGATATATTAGAAGCAATTAAAAAAAGTATTATTTATTACATATTTCTAACATTATTATTAGCTACGCTGTACATTTTTCAATATCCCTAATTTTTTGAACATGAGTTTATTATGGTATGATTCATGTGAATTCTTCTTCTTAAGGTTATATAATATATATATATATATATATATATATATATATATATATATATATATATATATATATTGGCTTAAAGTATACGTATTTAATTTATAGATTAGGAAGACAGAACCAATTAAAAAAAGTATTATTTATTTCATATTTCTAACATTATTATGAAAAATTCCAGAAATTATATTTATTTCCTTAATACCTTGTAATAGTACCCAATCGATAATCAGTTTAAATTTTATTTTAATTTGGCAATACTATATTCATTTTAATCGATTAATTTAATATCACGTCGTATATGCATAAATTTTCCTTAATGTATTTCTTTCTTATATTAACTCTTGCATGTTGGATTATTTACTAAAATTATTTAAATTTATAACAATAATTTACAGGTTAATTTTAGTAACAGTAAAACTGAAAATGAAAGGACATATAAATATCATATATTTGCTTTTTATAAACATTAAAAATTATTAGATATAATAATAAATCAGGACACCTTCATAAAATTTGTATTTATTGTACCATTTTAACTTTCTTTTTTCCAATTGTAAAGCATTAAAATATGTAATTATTGACAAAATGTTACGTTTTCGGCTAAACCAATAATATTTAGGCTAGCTATTTTATTTTGATAAATCTGACTACACCATTGGATTAAGCACTTCCATCTATAGAATAAACTGTCAGAAATAGCACAAATTAACTTATTTTCCAACAATATTGGAATATTATACTAAAATTCTAATATTCTTGAGAATAAGATAATTTGAGTTATTTTTGATAGTTTATTATAATAGTTAAATAAAAAATTCATAAAAAATGTGATTTTTAATTTTTCTATAGAATTATAAATACACGTAATTTGTTTATGGAATTTATCATAATAATTTACAGGTTAATTTTAGTAATAATAAAACTGGAAATTAAATGAAGAATATATTAATACCATAGATTTACTTTTTTATAAATTTTAAAAATTATAAGATATAAATACGAGTATCTACTATAATTTTTTATTTATATTTTATAATTCAATAAATATGCCATACCAGGAATAATGTGATTTCAACATAAACTAACTCATAAAAGAGATTTTTTAAACCTATAAAACTACAACAGGATATAAACGAGATAATATTATTGCTTGTTTATCTACAGCTACAAGATATTAAAGAAGCTAATTCAAATGAAAAAATGTGGATATGACAGGAAGGTTATTAAAACTTTTATGCTTACTATACTATACTAAAAGTAATTATTTTCCTTATTTAGTACTTAACATTATGGTTGCTGATTTGTAGTTTGTACTTCTAACATTCCACCTTCAATTTAAATTTTTTTTCTTAATCAGCTTCATATTTTCTTCCTTTATTTCCATTTCTAGTTTAATACCACTGACTGAAGCAAATTAGTTCTTTTCCAACATGGAATTTTTCTATTATCTTTAAAAACTATTTAATTTTTTATGTTTCACTTTTAACGTTTTCACGGTTCAATTCGTTGAATTATGTAAATCCTTCTTCCGGTAAACTTTTACATAATTTCCCTTATGGTTTATTATTTTTTTTCTTATTTGATATTTTTATTTTATAACATTTTATATTTCCAACAACGTATAATTAGTACCCTTTAGGAGTTTGTGATAATAATCCGTAATATTCTCCATATTTAACCGAAATTATCAACCTCGAAAGTTATAAAGGGAATATCGATTTTTACAACTTGCTGATGTAAGCTTCCAAGATTATTATTTCCCATTACCCATTAACATTACGTACGTACTTTACGTATTATATAGAAACTGCTAATCAACTAAAAATTTTTGTTAATTATTATTTATTTTATATAAAATGCTTTATAAAGTAAGGAATGTATGTTTTCTGTGAAGTTATCGGAAAGTTCTTAGTCTGAAATTATCAAACTCAATATTTGCAATGTATTACAAAGGTTACAAGAAATAATTTCCCTAAAAATATCCTCGGATAAAAGGTCTTTTCAAGTTTATATTCAATTCTGAGATATTAGCAGTCCTACAATACAAATCAAACGAGTGAACACCACGCCCACCCGCATGAACTTTGATTGAACTGAAATACACGTGTATTTTCAGATAACCGGCTACTGGCTCCGTTTTTATGGTGGTGCCTTTTTTCAACCCTTAATTTTCATCATTGTAATACAAAGGCTTACTTTTTTAGAGATTTAATATATCAACAATATTTTACAATACCAAGTCTTGTAACTAAAACTGGCTACTCAAGGGATTAACAAAATATTGAATGCTAGATAACAGATTGATAAGTTTTTCTTAGAGCTTGTAAAGTATTTGATCTGATTGAAAATCAGTTATGGTAATTTTGTTAAAACTTGAATCCATTACAATTTGATTGTAGTTGAATTCTTTAATTTTGAAAACGGTTTTCATGTTACATCATTTTATTGCTACTTTTGATGTGTCTTAGGTCTTAAATTTTGCACAACTTTTGCTAAAATTATATAAATAAATGATTTATGTGATTCATAACATACTGCACATTAAATTCGCCTACAATCATTCAAATTATGAACTGAAAAGCTATTTAAAACTTAACCATAATTCGGAACGTTAAAATGTTGGGTAGTTATATACTACAAAAAATCCAAGATCTGTAACTATTAAGGACTTAGTGAGATTTTTTGGTGATCACTTAAGGGACACTCCTAGTGTGAAATTTTGAATAAAACATTATTATTGTTCAGGATATAATGATAAAAATATTGTGATTGATCTACTTCATGGTTATTGCATTATTCAATTCATCTCAATTAGCAATTTACTGACGCGTCAAAACTTGTAATAAAATATAACTTTTATTGAAGTAAGACTTAGGATGCAAAATTACTAAGTTAAGCTAATGAGCTGCCTCGAAAAAGGGTTGATCAGTTCAAAGAAGAACTCCAACAGCCCACCAGGTGCTTTTTGAAGAAGCGGAAGGTGAATTATATGGACCTGGAACAGCATATTTCCTCTAAATATAAAATTTATCTATTCATAACAATGAAGTCTCTCAAAATTACATTTCTCAAAATTGCTGCTGTTGATTATCGAAGACAAATCATCTGAAAGCTTAATTTTTTTTCTGCTCAGGAGAATGTTACCACTACATAATTTCCTCAACCCTTAATAGTTAGTTGAAATCCTTAATATATTTAATTAATTATACACACATTTATTTGTTTGTAAGGTGATACTGTGAGTAGTACTTATGACGCATTTTGTCTGTACAAAGCTTAACATCAATAGTCAGTCCCAATATACACGAATTTACAATACAATGCTGAAAAACCAGTAAGTGATGGATCCTGAAGTGTCTGTATTTTAATAGAAGGTTTTTCGACGGCTACTTAAAGTGTTATTGAAGAACGCTACCACCACATAATGTCCTCATCCCTTAATACTTACTAACAAATATTGATCCTAGATAAGTTTCACCTATCTTTAATATATTTTTCAATTTAATTAGTTAGTTGAAATCCTTAATATACTTAATTGATTATACACACATTTATTTATTAGTAAGGTGGTACTGCGAGAAGTACTTATGACGCATTTTGTCTGTGCGTATCTTAACATCAACAGTAATTCCCAATATATACGAATTTATGATACGATGCTGAAAAACCAATAAGTGATGGATCCTGAAGTGTCTATATTTTAATAGAAGGTTTTTCGACGGCTACTTAAAGTGTTATTGAAGAACGCTACCACCACATAATGTCCTCATCCCTTAATACTTACTAACAAATATTGATCCTAGATAAGTTTCACCTATCTTTAATATATTTTTCAATTTAATTAGTTAGTTGAAATCCTTAATATACTTAATTGATTATACTCACATTTATTTGTTTGTAAGGTGGTACTGTGAGTAGTATGTTATGACGCATTTTGTCTGTACAAAGCATAACATCAATAGTAATTCCCAATATATACGAATTTATGATACGTTGCTGAAAAACCAATAAATGATGGATCCTGAAGTGTCTGTATTTTAATAGAAGATTTTTCGACAGCTACTTAAAATGTTACTGAAGAATGCTACCACTACATAATGTCCTCAAGCCTTAGTACTTACTAGCAAATATTGATCCTAGATAAGTTTCACCTATTTTTAATATATTTTTCAATTTAATTAACTAGTTGAAATCCTTAATATACTTAATTAATTATACACACATTTATTTGTTTGTAAGGTGGTACTGTGAGTAGTACTAATGACGCATTATGTCTGTACAAAGCTTAACATCAACAGTAATTCCTAATATACACGAATTTATGATACGATGCTGAAAAACCGATAAGTGATGGATCCTGAAGTTTCTGTATTTTAATAGAACATTTTTCGACTGCTACTTAAAATGTTACTGAAGAATGCTACCACTACATAATGTCCTCAACCCTTAATACTTACTAACAAATATTGATCCTAGATAAGTTTCACCTATTTTTAATATATTTTTCAATTTAATTAGTTAGTTGAAATCCTTAATATAGTTAATTGATTATACACACATTTTTTTGTTTGTAAGGTGGTACTGTGTGTAGTACTTATGACGCATTATGTCTGTACAAAGCTTAAAATCAACAGTAATTCCTAATATACACGAATTTATGATACGATGCTGAAAAACCGATAAGTGATGGATCCTGAAGTTTCTGTATTTTAATAGAACATTTTTCGACTGCTACTTAAAATGTTACTGAAGAATGCTACCACTACATAATGTCCTCAACCCTTAATACTTACTAACAAATATTGATCCTAGATAAGTTTCACCTATCTTTAATATATTTTTCAATTTAATTAGTTAGTTGAAATCCTTAATATACTTAATTGATTATACTCACATTTATTTGTTTGTAAGGTGGTACTGTGTGTAGTACTTATGACTCATTTTGTCTGTACAAAACTTAACATCAATAATCATTCCCAATATACACGAATTTATAATACGATGCTGAAAAACCAATAAATGATGGATCCTGAAGTGTCTGTATTTTAATAGAAGGTTTTTCGACTGCTACTTAAAATGTTACTGAAGAATGCTACCACTACATAATGTCCTCAACCCTTAATACTTACTAACAAGTATTAATTCTAGATAAGTTTCACCTATTTTTAATATATTTTTCAATCTAATCAGTTAGTTGAAATCCTTGATATACTTAATTGATTATACACACATTTATTTGTTAGTAAGGTAATACTGTGAGTAGTACTTATAGCGCATTTGGTTCTGTACTAAGCTTAACATCAATAGTCATTCCCAATATACACAAATTTATAATACGATGCTGAAAAACCAATAAGTGATGGATCCTGAAGTGTCTGTATTTTATTAGAACATTTTTCGACTGCTACTTAAAATGTTACTGAAGCTTAACATCAACAGTAATTCCTAATATACACGAATTTATGATACGATGCTGAAAAACCGATAAGTGATGGATCCTGAAGTTTCTGTATTTTAATAGAACATTTTTCGACTGCTACTTAAAATGTTACTGAAGAATGCTACCACTACATAATGTCCTCAACCCTTAATACTTACTAACAAATATTGATCCTAGATAAGTTTCACCTATTTTTAATATATTTTTCAATTTAATTAGTTAGTTGAAATCCTTAATATACTTAATTGATTATATACACATTTTTTTGTTTGTAAGGTGGTACTGTGTGTAGTACTTATGACGCATTTTGTCTGTACAAAACTTAACATCAATAATCATTCCCAATATACACGAATTTATAATACGATGCTGAAAAACCAATAAATGATGGATCCTGAAGTGTCTGTATTTTAATAGAAGGTTTTTCGACTGCTACTTAAAATGTTACTGAAGAATGCTACCACTACATAATGTCCTCAACCCTTAATACTTACTAACAAGTATTAATTCTAGATAAGTTTCACCTATTTTTAATATATTTTTCAATTTAATTAGTTAGATGAAATCCTTAATATACTTAATTGATTATACTCACATTTATTTGTTTGTAAGGTGGTACTGTGAGTAGTACTTATGACGCATTTTGTCTGTACATAGCTTAACATCAATTTAATTTTATTTTTTGTTCTAGGTCTATGTCGTCTCTGCCCCCAGAGCCCTTCATGATAATGCGCTCAAAAGCGCTGAATCGGCGAGTAGTCATCAACGTGGGCGGCGTTAAACATGAAGTACTGTGGCGGACGCTGGACCGTCTCCCGCACACCAGGCTCGGACGGCTCCGCGACTGCAACACGCACGAAGCACTCAGCGAACTGTGCGACGATTATTCGCTCATTGACAACGAGTACTTCTTCGATCGCCATCCGAAATCCTTCAGTTCAATTCTAAATTTTTATCGAACCGGCAAACTGCATTTGGTGGACGAGATGTGCGTACTGGCGTTCAGCGACGATCTGGAGTACTGGGGTGTCGATGAACTGTATCTGGAATCGTGCTGTCAACATAAGTAATTATTTTTATTTAAATAAGATAAAAATATTAATTGATGAAAACATAAAAACGCTTCTAATTAACTCAATAAGACTCCGGTCTAACTAAGAAAAACATTTTTATTACAAATTCCACTTTCAACAAAATACACTCCTTCGAGAATTCCAACGTTCCTCTGACTTTTCTTTGTCCTTTATGTAAAACGGTTTTAAAATAAGCTTCAATTTCGGCAATTACTTCTTCATTTCAGCCAAATTTCTTAACCTGGAGCATCTATCTCATATTTCCAAAAAGCCAGTAGTCTCTGGGAGCTAATTCTAGAGAGTACGGTGGACGGAAAAACAATATAAAGTTTAGTTCATCCAATTTAAGCATAGATTTAATCGACTTGTGACACTGGGTATTATCCTGGTGGAACAGTACTTTTTCCTTTTACATATGGGGCCGTTTTTTCTTGATTTCTGCACATAATTAATCCAACAGTACCATTTAAAATTCACTATTGATATTTTATCCTTTTTCTTTCTTCTTAAACATTGTTTACAGATTGGTACTTACCTTAATTTAAGGTTCTTATTATTTGTGGTACTTCGTGATACCATAAACTAACAATTTCTACAATAAATCATTGACTTAAACATAATTTAAGGGAAACTTGATACAATGTACTTTTTATATAAATAAGAATGAAAGTATTGAATCATAGTGATGGATGGGTTTGTTAATAATTACGAAATTCATCGAGTACGTTCACTATTGATGATTGTCAAATAAATACTAATTAGTGTAGCTGGAAGCTTGAGACTTGAGCCTTTTTAAGATTGATCTTTCCATCACAGTATATTTTCTTTCTTTCTTAAACATTGTTTACAGATTGGCACCTACCTTAATTTAAGGTTCTTATGATCTGCGACACTTCGTGATACAATAAACTAACAATTTTTACAATATATCATTGACTTAAGCATAATTTAAGAGGAGCTTCATACAATGTATATTTTATATAAACGCAAATGAAGGTATTGAATCATAATGATGGATAGATTTGTCCATAGTTACGTAATTCATCGAGTGCGTTCACTATTGATGATTGTCAAATAAATACTAATTATTGTAGCTTGAAGCTTGAGACTTAAACATTTTTAGGGTTGATCTTTCCATCCCAGTATATTTTCTTTCTTTCTTAAACATTGTTTACAGATTGGTAACTACCTTAATTTAAGATTCTTATTATTTGTGGTACTTCGTGATACCATAAACTAACAATTTCTACAATATATCATTGACTTAAGCATAATTTAAGAGAAACTTGATACATTGTATTTTCAATATAAACGCAAATGAAAGTATTGAATTATAATGATGGATAGGTTTGTCCATAATTACGAAATTCATCGAGTCGTTCACTATTAATGTTTGTCAAATAACTACTAATTAGTGTAACTTGAAGCTTGAGACTTAAGCCTTTTTAAGGTTGATCTTTCCATCATAGTATATTTTATTTCTTTCTTAAACATTGTTTACAGATTGGTACCTACCTTAATTTAAGATTCTTATTATCTGTGGTACTTCGCAATCATAATAATGGATAGGTTTGTCCATAATTACGAAATTCATCGAGTACGTTCACTATTGATGATTGTCAAATAAATACTAATTAGTGTAGCTTGAAGCTTGAGACTTGAGCCTTTTTAATGTTGATCTTTCCATCACAGTATTTTTTCCCAATATGTGATATCGAGTACTTTTGGAACACACCCACGTGCCTTAATACAATTCCCCATTTGGAATGTTATATGGTATGGTATGAAAATAAATGGGAGATAACTATATTTCCATCAAATACCTCATTTTTCCTCATAATCGTTTCAGGACTATAACCTCGTGTGTAAATAGACATATCATTATTATTATCATTAACAGGTACCATCAAAGAAAAGAACACGTACACGAAGAGATGCGTAAAGAGGCGGAATCTCTACGACAACGAGACGAAGAAGAATTCGGCGACGATAAGTGTTCACAATATCAAAAGTGGCTGTGGGACATGTTAGAAAAACCGACAACATCTATTGCTGCGAGGGTAAATTAAAAAGCTTTCAGTTGTGACGTACAATACATTCAATTTTATTGCTTCTTGGTAGAATGAATTATTCGTTTTTTGATGAATGCATTTTTTTATATAATAATGAATGAGTGATTTGGTACACAATGCAATTTGTGCAAGGCTGTGAGTGTAGTTATTAGTCATAAATCTTTTTATTCAATAATAATGAGTAAGGTTATCAAAAATGTCTTCATTAAGTTTTTGTGTGAATGTGGTATGTCTGGTATGCGCTTTTATAACTTCTATGAAGTTTTATAGATATGGGACGAAGATAAGTCTAATAATTATAATATTTGGGCAACGGGGATTATAATAAATCTATATTCACAAATTCAATTTACTTGAACCAATGCTTATTTCATTGTGTACCTCGATTTATAATATTATCACTCAATGATTTATAATATTTAATAAATAATAAAATTAAACTATAGTTTCTAGAAATAAACTTTGTATGCAAGGTGTAGAAAAAATTAGAAACACTGTCATTTAATTTAGAAAGTATGCTAAAATGTCGTAAAAATAATAAATCTGTTGTAGGTGAACTATTATTGAAAAAAATATATATTCAATTCAGTGGTAGTTTGAGTCTGGTGGGGCCCATTATATAGAGGGCAAAAAACAATATTTTATTTTTATTTATATTTATATTTATTTAACAATTATCAATGCTTTTGTATTCAAATAGAAATTGAAAGGTTTAATTCTTAATTAATAAACAATTTGTCACAATAATTTAAACTGGGAAATGCACATTTATTTAATAAAAAAGCCACCATATTTGGAGTTATCTCATTGGCTAGAAGCACGCCTCTACTCCCCCACCATTGAAACAATAGCCCAACCTCAAAGCGCATGCGCGAATATTGGAACCAAATACTCAAGATTTACTTACAAAATACTCATTGAAAGTTAACATAAAACAGTTATCGCTTAATTAATTGTCGATTTTACAACATATTACCCTTCTATCTTTGATTAAATATATTATATATAGTTATATTATATTTTGAAGAATAAAAACATTTTTTACAATTAAGGTTATCAATAAAATCATTTTCATCACCTATCTCATCTTAGTAACCACCTCTGATTCAATTAAAATGTTGCCTCAGTTATAAGCTTGATAAGGGAAAAAAGTAGTCTTACTTTTCTGTCGAAAGACTCTAAAGTATAGCATGATATCTATTTACTTTCTAAATTAAATAATAGTAAAAATTTTCTATAACCATGTGTATATGTTTTTTAATAGTTTTTTATAAATTCAAGTAGTTTTCTGCATGTTGATTAATTTAGTATATACTAATAGATTTTATTATTAATTATAAGCTCTTCTACTCATGATTATGAATCGAAATTAAAATGAAATCTAATTACTGTTCATATTTATATAAAATTTAAATTTCATAAGTAAAAAATATTTTTATTAAGCAATGTTTAATGTGCTCAAAAGTCTCGCATATAAAAATTTATACTCTGCTTCCAGTTAGAGTAAAGTCAGTGAAGTATACACATTTCTATAGGTATAAAATATTATTTTCAAAAGTTGTTCTATTGGGCAAATAATTATATATATACAGATAAATTTCATGTGCTTTGTTCATAGAAGCAAACTTAACATCAGTGCCTATTGAAAGTTGGGAGAGAATGTGAGGAAATTTAATAACTTTATGCTTAATGTGTTTTAACTAAAAATATCGATGCACTAAGTGTTAATTAAAATATCAGTTCGAACTTTGTGCATCGATTATTTTATCATCAGCAAACTGTTCTAGATGTTCGTTCTACTGCAAATATGGGAGATGGAGAAATCGATGTTTTATATATACATATATATATATATATATATATATATTCTAAGTGTTATCGCTGTATTATATTTTATTGATAGCGATGGGCAAAACGTGACGACCAGTTTTCGCATTTCGAGTCCTACCCTGTCATGTCTTTCAGATTCTAGTCTTCTTTGGTACTATGCGACGTCTCCTTTCTGGTTTATTTTTTTAGTTTTCAATAGACGCGTGTCAAATATTTTAGTAAAGTTTCAATATTCGATTTATTAAACATTGTTTATACCTTAATTTAAGGTTCTTAGGGTGCTTGTGATACTTCGTGGTACCTCATCCTTAAACTGACAATTTCCATAATATACCATTTACTTATACATAATTTAAAAGAAACTTAGTATAAAACATATTATTCCCTAATATAAACAAAATTTAATGAAAAGAATATTGAAACGAAATTTACTACACGCTCTAAAGATCTAAAAATTTGAAATGGTTAAACATTATTTTAATTTCATATTTAACATAAAAAATTAGAAGTACCATACGATTATAGTAAGTATTTTATTAATAAAAGTACATTAAACTACGACAAATTTACTTTACAAAATAAAACATAACAGTTCCAAAATACTCATATTGTACTGTAGATTTCTATTTTCTATCTATGCACCTTAACTTTAATAGTTTGAAGCACTAATATAATAACAATTATATTATTTACTTAAAATATATTTAATAATGTTTTTTTTATTTTTATTTATAATAAAAGTGTATTGTATTACTCTGTACATATTTCCAACAGAATAGTTTAAGATGATTAAGGGTTTTGGGTGTCATACTCAGGTTTATAGGTTTGTAGACGGTTCATTATATTACATAAAAGATCGCTGAATGTAGATTTCGTAGCAGCTTTATATTTATTTAATGCTTATTCGTAGATAGATAATATTAGAGCGTTTATTTGTATAAAATTATATAAGATGAACATTATGTTTTCTAAAAAATAAAAATCCTGTTTCTGCTAAGTGAACTAAAATAAAAAATAGTAATTATTAATTAAATGTGCTAAAATATAAAGACATTTATATGAGAATTTTTGTTAGATATTGATAGACTCTTTAAAACAAAAAAATTGAAATTTTATTGTTACTATTTACGAGTACTATCTCAGTGAAGTTGGTTCAACTAACAAAAATATTTGTTTTTGAAGAAATTTAGCATGTTATAAAAAAAATTATTAAAATCAGTTTAGTTTTCGATTATATAGAAGCATGTTAAGACTGTCACTAATATTGTTTATAAACAGAACATGAATAAAAATTACCATTGTGTTGTACTGCCATTTTTTTTTTTTGAAATCTGCCAAATGTCAGATTTCAGGGAAGGTATAATAAAACGAAAAAGGCTTAACATTTTTAGTAATACACAATTTGATTTCTCAATATACTATTAAAAAACTTATTTACTGGTTTATATCCATGTAACCCTTAACATAAAAATTTGGTTTTTAAAAATGAATAAATTAATTAACAATTGAGTGTTCTATTTTCCATTGTCAATATTGGTAAATATTAGTTAAAGATAAATTAGTATATCATAAATTTTTATATATTTGTGTAAAATAATTTTTTTATATATTTTAAAGGCATTTATAATTCCTATTTTAAATAGAACTTATTTATAATTTTTATTTTAAATAAAAAAGTTACACATAAATTTTAAACATATATTTTTGGAAGTTTAAATAAATAAATAAATAAACTAATAAAAAGTTATTACACTTTTTTGAAATCTACCTAATATTTAATTTAATTTACTATTAAAAAAGTTTAATAGTTTATATCCATGTACTTCTTGATATGAAAATTTAGATTTTAAAAACGAATTAATTAATTAATAGTTGTGTCCTCTCATAGTTAATATAGGTAAATTTTAGTTAAAGATAAGTGGGTATATCATAAATTTTTATATATTTGTGGAAAATTAGATTTTTTGTACATTATAAAGGAAAATTCATCTATAATTCTTATTTTAAATAAAAAAGTTACACATATTATCTGTATTACTTTTTTTTGAAATGTACCAAATATCAGATTAAGTAATGAATATATATATATAGTTTTATATTTTTAGTAACAGGCAATTTAAAACCTCAATTTACTATTAAAAAACTTATTTAATAGTTTATATCCATGTAATCTTAATATAAACATTTGGATTTTAAAAACTAATAAATTAATTAACAATAGTGTCCTCTATTTTTCATTCTCTATTGGTAAATTTTAGATAAAGATAAATTAATATATCATAAATTTTTATATAATTGTGGAAAATTTGTTATATAATTTTTTATATAATCATCTATAATTCTTATTTTTAATAAAAAAGTTACACATATTATCTCCAAATTTTAATCTATATTTGGAAGTATCTTATACTATTGATTGTGAATAAATAAAGAAATAAATAAACTAATAAAAAATTATTACACTATCAAATCTATCAAATATCAGATTTCAGACAAGATATAATAAAATGAAAAAGGTTTAATTAGCTTTATATTTTAGTAACAGACAATCTAATTCTTCAATTTACTATTAATTAACAGTTGTGTCCTCTATTTTTCATAGTTAGTATAGGTAAATCTTAGTTAAAGATAAATTGATGTATCATAAATTTTTATATATTTGTGGAAAATTAGATTTTATATATTTTAAAGGTAAACTCATCTGTAATTATTATTTTAAATAAAAAAGTTACACATATCTCTAAATTTTAAAGATACATTTTCGGAAGTTTCTAATACTATTGTTTCTCAATAAATAAATAAATTAATAAAAAGTTATTACACTTTTCTGAAATCTACCAAATATCAGATTTTAGATAAGGTATAATAAAATGAAAAAGATTTAATTAAGTTTATATTTTAATAACAGACAATTTAATTCCTCAATTTACTATTAAAAAATTTATTTAATAGTTATATCCATGTAATTCTTAATATAAAAATTTGGTATTTTAAAAACTAATAAATTAATTAACAGTTGTGACCTTTATTTTTCATAGCTAATATAGGTAAATCTTAGTTAAAGATCAATTGGTGTATTTTTTATATATTTGTGGAAAATTAGATTTTTTATATATTTTAAAGGCAAACTCATCTATAATTCTTATTTTAAATAATAAAGTTATATATATTATCTCTAAATGTTAAAGATATATTTTTGAAAATTTACTACTATTAATAATACTATTTCTCAATAAATAAACTAATAAAAAATATCAGATTTCAGATAAAGTATAATAAAATGAAAAAGGTTTAATTAGCTTTATATTTTAATAACAGACAATTTAATTTCTCAATTATTATTTATATTATATTAAAAAACTTTTTTTATAGTTTATATCCATGTAAAAATTTGGATTTTAAAAACGAATAAATTAATTAACAGTTGTGTCCTCTATTTTTCATAGCTTATGTAGGTAAATTTCAGTTAAAGATAAATTAGTATTTCACAAATTATCATAATTATTTTTTATCTCCTGGATACGTCTAGACATAGTGTCAACTAATATTTAGCAATCATACGGAGTACAATTGTTACAAATTTCTTAGAGACGAGTACAATTTTAGATGCTTCTTCTCTCCATGATAATTACAAAAATATTTAAAAAATATCCTAATAATATGTACGAACAATCACATTTTCGCATAAATAAATTCACAACTTCACTGATATAAGGCTCATAAAAAGTCGACATTATATTTTAGCTTTACTGTAGTTGAAACATACAATTATATAGGATTACTATAGGTATAATTGACACATTCAGCGATTTTCCTTGTGCCTAATTGTGAGCCTATTGTCTGCTACATTCCTAAAATTAACGTAGTTATGGCAAATAACAGTTTATTTCACTCCCAGATACCCATATTTAAATTATACTACAGATTAAATTGCAGTAGATTTGTAGATAGGTATTTATACTAACCATTTTAAATTGTAGATTTGTAGGCAGTGTACATATATTATTCTTCTTTGAGCAGGAACCAGGAATTAGTAGATAATTCCAAAATATGACACAAATTCTTTTTTATATTTGGTAAAAAGCCAATAATAAATTAACTTAAATTCAAAATTCATCAGAAATTTAAAGTCTATCAAAATTGAGGATGGTGCCGGAAATGTATAATCCTGGTCCTAGTTCTCTGTACATTATCTAGATGCTTTCCTCATTACGACGTCAAATAGTTTTGCCAAATTAGACAGTATTGTGATTGACATAAGGATTCGAGCTATATGTACTTTGCTTCCTATTTCGAAACCATACGATCGCTTTCAGTTTTTACTAACCATAGACCCCGTACACGATCCACAGTCCCAAAAGCTTGTTACGCTTGCACCCTTTCATTTATTGTATGTCGCTTAACTAATTACGCTAACGATTTGTTTAACGCCTAAAGCCGCTTATCCGTCACATGAACATACTCATCACAACATATGTAATACAATGTCACCGACGCCGCGGGTCAATTGATGTGTCATTGTTTCAGTGGTTTTGTGTCTTTGTATCAGATGTCAGATAAGCTTGTGTCATTACATGAGAATTTTCAAAATGTCTAAACATCCTATTGTGGTAATCTACCGAGCTTGATGCAGTAAATACATAATATCTAAATTGATTGCTCATTGAACTTGTATTAAGTTTAGTAATTACCATAATTCTGTATTGATTGAAAACTATTCAACTGTAATGGTCTTTGTGACGCACTTGTGTTCGTGATATGTACATAGTTGGGACCAATAAATTGATGTTGTTTCAATATTTCTGGATGGCAGATGCATTGAATGGGCGCAGACGTTGTACTTAAAATGTTGATGTCTTGCAGGTGATAGCCATCGTATCCATCTTGTTTATTGTGCTGTCTACTATCGCACTTACACTCAACACCATTCCAAGCATGCAGGTCAACGACGAAAAGGGTAATATCCAGGATAATCCCCAGTTGGCCATGGTGGAGGCCGTGTGCATCACTTGGTTCTCGTTAGAATACATATTGAGGTTTAGTGCGTCGCCCAACAAATGGAAATTTTTCAAGGGCGGTCTAAACATAATCGACTTATTAGCCATATTGCCTTATTTCGTTTCCCTCTTTCTTCTGGAGACCAACAAGAATGCCACAGATCAATTCCAAGACGTGCGTCGTGTCGTGCAGGTGTTCCGAATCATGCGGATCCTTCGTATTCTCAAGTTGGCACGCCACTCGACCGGTCTCCAATCGCTGGGGTTTACCCTGCGGAACTCCTACAAGGAATTGGGTCTTCTTATGCTGTTTCTTGCCATGGGCGTCTTGATATTCTCCAGCCTCGCCTACTTCGCCGAGAAGGAGGAGCAGGGCACTAAGTTTATCAGCATTCCGGAGACGTTTTGGTGGGCTGGCATTACTATGACCACTGTCGGTTACGGTGATATTTATCCAACTACACCACTAGGGAAAGTTATAGGAAGTGTATGTTGTATTTGCGGTGTATTGGTGATCGCGTTGCCCATTCCTATCATTGTTAATAATTTTGCCGAGTTTTATAAAAATCAAATGAGGAGAGAAAAGGCTCTGAAAAGACGAGAAGCCCTGGAACGAGCGAAACGGGAGGGCAGCATCGTCTCTTTCCACCACATCAATTTAAGGGACGCCTTCGCCAAAAGTATGGATCTCATTGACGTCATCGTAGATACAGGTAAGCACTAATTCAGATGGGGCCATGGAAGAATTAATGTAGATATTAGCGTAGAACTTAACATACCACCTACTAAATAAATAAATAAAAATATATAGTTATATGTGTAATTACATAAACAACACTAACAACCACTTTTTAAATAATTATATTATTCTATTTTTAGTTCTTTAACATGTTATAATTTAACTGTAAATTGGGGAGCTTAAGCAATAATTATCTCTTCTTTAAGGATTAAGGTACTTCACCATCGAATTAAGAAATAATAGGGGAGACTATTGTACCGTGGTCCATTTGCTTATTATTAAATTACTCACACACGAAACAAAACGAGACATTTAATGCGTATAATAAAATATTTTGCATGGAATCCAGCATGATGTTATAAGAAGTTAAAATAAATAAAATATTTTTTTCAGATGACCTTGGACCTATAGGTACTGTACCGTCGATTTTATGTATTGGATTAGATTATTATTTTATTATTTAACGGTGAGTGGGAAGGAAGTCGAAAAATCAGTCAATTATTACCATTTCTTTGTAAATTATTAACAAAATTAACAAAAAAAAAAATTCTCACGTGTACCTTCCTAACCATTCCCCTTATTATAAAAAAACTGCTTTTTCAAGTAAATTTATTATTTAAATAATACCAATTCTTAAAGTGTAAATAGTATTTATTTGTGTTTAGTTTTTTGTTAAAAATTTATACTTGAGCATAAACTAAATTTAGTAATATTGTGTTCTATCTGCCCTTTTCCCTATTCTCTCAAATTATTCCTATTTTTCTTAATTGGTGTTTCAAAAAAAACTGATTCCTTTTGCACGTTTGTTTTTTTCTTACCAGAAATATGGTTTTCTTTACGTTTTCCTTGTTGGTCGTATACAAAATCAACTAAAAAATTATCCCTAAAAGTCCAGGCTAAAACTAGATAGTTTTATTTTATTATTATAATAAATTAATCAATTTAAATAATTTTAAATGATCCCTTGCACCGGTCATATTTTCTTGCTATTAGTGGGGACAACAATGTTGTCAATTAGTTAGGTCCAAGGTACAACATTCTCCCCTATGCCAAAAAAAAATTCAATTTTCAATTAAATATTAATAGAAATTGTAAATAATTAACGTACAGTGATGGAAAAGAAGTATGGAATATTTATTTAGATGTTACAAATGTTACTTAATGTTTTCCTTAATAAAACACAAATGTAAGTCACTGTAAGATTAGGTCCATTAATCACAATGATCATTATATTCCTAGATTTTTACTTTTCTTTAATAAAAAATAGGTTTAGTCTGGAAAGAAAGATTTTTTATTAAAACAGAAGTAAAAATCTTTTATTAATTAATATTCATAGAAAATTAGCACTAACCCAAATATTTCAACATTTTGTGACGTAACCTTTGGCTTCTATCACTGCTTTTAAACATAAAATCTACTACTACTACTCCTGTATGGTGTGAAGAAGTTCATATACTTTTTTCCTAAATTGAAGTCAAAAATAAACGTGTAGACTGACAGAAAATGTAGGTACCACCACAGAACCCCTAAACCAACATCCTACTAAAAATGGGAAGCAACAAATTGATTTGTAGTGTTAAATTATTCAATAGATGTCAGCTTTAAAGTTTCCTGTATTTAACATTTGACAAAAATGGCGGGAATAATTTCACTTTCTAATTAATTTGAGTATAATTTTTATGTCTTCTGTATATTACCATAAATAAATTATTTGTTGTACATTATAACAAAGTATATCATTTATACGTTTATATATATGACAAAAATAAATAAATACAAATACAACAAAATAAATACAAATACAAATATAACAAAATTTAACCCATTATTATTATTAGAAGAGTTTAAACTACTTTGGAAAGGAAGATCATAATGTAAATTAATTGAACTATTGGAATTGTTAGAGTGATTACTTAGAAGAAGGAAATTCAAACTTTTTAACAAAATATTTGTGTGAATTATAATTTTCTGATTAGAAATAAAGGCACTCGATTCAGAAATAAGGGAAAGACTACAAAATTTAACCTACCAATACAATCTTCAACAGTGGAGTTATTAGAAGAGGAATTATAATGGAACTGCTTTGGTTTAAGATTATGAATTTTTCTTGTTACAGAAAGATCTGTTGGAGAAAAATGGTCTTCACAGATATTAAATGTTTTGATAGAAAGATTAATATTACAAACTATACTAAATTTAATCAGAATCAGAACGGAAGGAAAATCATAATGTAGATTAATTGAACCATTGGATTTGTTAGAGTGATTACTTAGTAGAAGGGAACTCAAACTTTTTAAAAAATATTTGTGTGAATTATAATTTTCTGATTAGAAATAGAAGCACTCGATTCAGAGATAAAGGAAAGACTACAAAATTGAACCTATCAATACAATCTTCAACAATGGAGTTATTAGAAGAGGGATTATAATGGAACTATTTTGGTTTAAGATTATGAATTTTTCTTCTTACAGAAAAATCTGATGGAGAAAAATGGTCTTCACAGACATTAAATGTTTTAATAGAAAGATTAATATTACAAACTATACTAAATCTAATTTAGAATCAGAACGAAAGGAAGATCATAATGAAAATTAACTGAACCATTGGAATTGTTACAGTGATTACTTAGTAGAAGGGAAGTCAAACTTTTTAACGAAATATTTGTGTGAATTATAATTTTCTGATTATAAATAGAAGCACTCGATTTAGAAATAAGGGAAAGATTACAAAATTTAACCTACCAATACAATCTTCAACAGTGGAGTTATTAGAAAAGGGATTATAATGGAACTGGTTTGGTTTAAGATTATGAATTTTTCTTGTTACAGAAAAATCTGATGGAGAAAAATGGTCTTCACAGACATTAAATGTTTTGATAGAAAGATTAATATTACAAACTATACTAAATTTAATTTAGAATCAGAACGTGACTTAAAAAATAATTTTAAAATCAGGAAATTATCATTATCTTACTTTCATTGATCAAATATTTTGGGTTGTATCTAGTTGGAATCTAAAATGCTACTTTTAACAATATACCAAACCACTTGATTCTAATGATTTTTAAGAGAGACATCATGCACGACAGAGACAATAAATGTCAGCTTCATAGTGGGAATCTTTTACTGTCTCTATCATACATGATGTCTCTCTCAAAATTCAGTAGGATCAAAGTCTCCCCATTCAGTATATGTAATAAGATTAACATTCCTAAAAAGTACCAAGTTTATTCTAGTTAAATCAACGGTCCGGGAGCCTGTTTAACCTGCAAAATAACTTTAATTTACTCAACAGTTAAGATAAAGCATATTAATATATAAATAATCTTACTCAAATTTGAGGTTATTTAATTTCTAATATGATTATAATTTAAAATAATCATATTATGAACTGAATTATTGAATTACAAAGCATAAAATACAACTACGATTTTAGTTAATAAATGAGTATAAGAAGTAGCTTACCTAAAACTAAATATTCAAACCATTTTAATTCTTTGGTTCCATTCCATTCTCCTGCATCTTCAGTTAGAAAACAAATTGGCAATATTTAAAATACTGCGCTGCGATTGGTCGAAAAATTCACCAACAGATCTTGTTAAATAATCATTACCAAATAACTAATCACTTTTAGAAACCAGCGAATTTGTTTTACACCATTACAACATATATGAAAAATCAAAATCCAATTTTAAAAATGTTCCATACTTTTTTCCACTACTGTATATGCATATACAGTAGGAAAAGCGTTTGACCCGTCTGAATTTAGAGAGAGACATCATGCATGACAGAGACAGTATAACTCGGAGTCTTACTGTCTCTATTGTACACGATGTCTCTTTCAGGATTCCGATGGATCAAACTCTTTTCGTACTGTATAACATTGTAATATTATTATTCATTGATGACACAACTATAGTATTAATTATGTTTTCCTTTTCTAATTTTTAATTAATTAATGAAAACATTTCCAACTTTTTTCCTGAACATTACTAATTAATTAATTTCTAAGGAATGTATTGAGTGGTTAGAGTAAATCGTTTTACTTTACTTATGTTTATACATGGAGAAAAATAGTATGTATATATTTAGTTTTGTATAATATATTTAAAGGTTTTTTACTGCAAAGGTAATATAGTGTTTTTTATAAATTGAAAAAACAAATATATTATTTTCTATATAGAATGCATATTCTCCTTTTGTTATTTAAATTCCAGATAAAACGCAATGAATTAACGAAGAAGTGTTAATAGGTACCTACAATAACTCCATACACTAAAGTTTCATAAGTATAATGTAGAATGAGTTCCATTCTAATATCTGCAATAATTTTAAAGTTGACCCTATGTGAAATTAATGCCTGCACTATACAACGGTGGCTTTAGTACTACTAATTAATTAGCCTGAACTCAATTTGTGGAATGGTTTTTATTTGCGTGTCTTGGTTTGCACCGACACCTCCTTAAGACAGATATCTTGTTCTCCAGGTGACAAGTGTGCCCTAATTGGTGGAAACGAAGACAAACGCAGACTGTCATAGATACTTAAGTTCGGTTACGAAGAAGCATGTTACACGCTTATGTTCAGTTCATATGCATTACATGTAGAGCACCTTGTTATACGAGCGTAGTATAAATTTGTTCCTTCCTAACTGCTTTTCTTCGTTCATAAATGTTGAATTGAGCGCTGTCGAGTGCACGGGCTGTGTAAAGGGCGCGAGTCCCGCATGGCCCATGTGAGTGTGGTGCTGATCCAAAACAAAAAATATTGCTGACGGAACGCTGTGTCGCCAGGACACAATTTATCGCACGCGGACGGCAACAGCACCGAAGGCGAGTCGGCCAGCGGCCGTAATCCGGCCCAGACTGGCATGGGCTGCTATCGAAACTTTGATCATTTCCCGAATCGGCCGAGGCGCAGTAACTCTTCCACTACACCTTGTCTTCCAACTGGCGAAGGGCCGCCGTTACCCAGTTCGCCCACGCAGCAACGCCGTCTCCTGGAACTGCCTTCCGAAGAACAGCCCGAACCGTATCAGGAGAACGCCTCCATGACCGCTCCTCTAGCTCAGGATGAGACGCAGCTGATACCCAGCACACCTAAGGGCTATATATCTCCGTCGGTAAGTCAAATTATTATCATTATTATCAAATTCATGTTCAACGTTTCATGCCAATCGTTTTCAAAATGAAAATGTTTAATTACCGAATTTTCAGTTAAAATTTTGGAAAATTTTGGCATGATTTTAAAAAATAACAAATACAAACTATATTCTAACTACAGAATTTGTATACCCAATTATAATTAGCATGAATCTTTTGTTATTTGTCTCAATACTCTTTTTGACGATAATAAAAAATTAATAATATTTTTATATACCTACAGTGTGGCCCATTTGAAAACGAAATACCTTTTTTCAATTGTAAAGCATAAAATTATGTACTATATTTTGTCTATAAGGCTCAAAACCATAATCTATAGGGTAATTTTTTAGGGATGTCATACTAATATATTTTTATAGCAAATTTAACTACACCACTGGATTAAGCACTTTCTGTATTGAATGAACTTTCAATTGTACACCATTTTGTTCTATAATTTGTTGCCATTGTAAATGTAGCTTCATAAAAGTCTTGGTTCCTATTGACAATTAAGCTCTAGTAAGTTTTGCAATGTAAGATAAATATGATAATCGCTTGATGCCAGGTCTGGACTATATGGTGGATGCTTCAAAACTTCCCAACCAATTTCCCGGAGTCTCTGGCGAGTCTCTATAGACTTATGAGACTTGGTGTTTTCCTGATGGAACACAATACCTCTTCTGTGGGCTTATCCTCGTTGTTTCTGTTTAATCGATGGCTCCAAACGCTCCAGTTGTTGACAGTAGAAATCCAAATTTAGTTTTTGGCTATATAGGTGCAACTCATAATAAATTGTTCCTTTCCAGTTCCACCAAATGCTCTGCAGAACCTTCTTAACCGTTAGTCTTGGTTTGTGACCATTTGAACAGCTTCACCACGATCGTTTTCACACAATGTTGTCGTATATGACCCATTTCTCATCCCCAGTCATGATCCTTTTCAGAAATGGGTCGTTTTCAGTCCGTTTGGTCAAGTCTTCTCAGATATAAAAATCCATCATATTTTTTGGTGTCTACCCAAACATCAAGGTTCTTTTTGAATCCCTCTTCGAGCAAATGATTTAAAAATGTTTTATGATCTATCTTAAGCTCCTGGGCGTCGCTATGACTTCTAAAATGTCTGTCAACTTCGATTATTTCTTTGGTTTTATCGATATTTTCAAAAACCATTCACAATTTCAGTCGTGTGATTTGGATTTTCGCCTTTATCAAAGAAAAACTGACGTCGACTTCTATTTTATTACCCTGTAACTCACAACTAAGTGGAGAGCAAAAGATTTTTTTTCAAAATGTTCCCTTCACAATGAACATAAACTTTCTTTGAATGATACTTCTGTTTTCCCAACCTAATACCTTTTTTAAAAATTCGTGAATACAATTGGGAAACCACAAAGTTATGATAAATACATTGAATTGAACAATGAGTTGGTAAAAGCAAATTAAATTTTAGTATTACAAGTTTTAGTAGTAGTGTAATATTTCAATGTTCTAGAAACATAAGATAATTTGTGCTATTTTTGACATTTTATTCTATAAAAAAATAAAGCCTCTCTCATAAAAGTCTTGGTTCCTATTGATAAAAAGCTCTAGTAAGTTTTACAACGTAAGAAATATATCAAATTGCTTGGTGCCAGGTCTGGACTATATGGTGAATGCATCAAAACTTCCCAACTAAGTTCCCTGAGTTTCTGGCGAGTGACATATGAGACCTGGAGTTGTCCTGATGGAACACGACACCCCTTGTGAACATAAACTTTGTTTGATTGATACTTCTGTTTCCACAACCTAATCTTTTTTAAAAATTCGTGAATATAATTGGGAAACTACAAAAATATGATAAATATATTGAATTGAACAATGAATTGATAAAAGAAAATTAAATTTCAGTATTACAAGTTTTAGTAATAGTGTAATATTCCAATATTCGAGAAACATTAGATAGTTTATGCTATTTTTGACATTTTATTCTATAAAAAAATAAATTCATAGGAAAATTATGTTTTTAATTTTTTCACAAAGGTATATTTATTATGAAATTTGTACCCATTTCAAAGGTGCTTAATCCAGTAATGTAATTAGATATTCTATAACAATTTGCTAATATGATTTCTTCAATTTTCATGTTTAAAAAATTCTCTGTATGATTTGATTTTATGTCATTTTGAATATAAATATTGTACATTTTTTCAATCTTTACAATAGAAAGAAAAAATGTCAAAATCAGACAAAAAATACAAATTTTATATAGGTGTCCCACTTTCAAATGGGCCACACCGTATTTAATGTCCTAATACGTTTAACAAATTTATTATCAATATAAAATGTAAATGTATGTAAAATCAATTTTAGTAAAAACTGAAAAGTAATATAAACAGCAAAAAATGTGCATTATTTGACTTATTAAATTAGAGCATGGTCATGGTTTTATTAATTGCATTTAATGAGTATTATTAAAGAAAATCGATTTTACATGCTGTATTTCGAATCAAAGCAGGGTCACTTCAATAAGTCCTTAATACCTCGAGGTGTCCTAGAATTACTATTAAATATTAAATTACCTAAGGTATATTATATAAAAGTATTAACAACGCAAATAAATAACTAATGAAGATCAATTGTCCTTGATTAGAATATTTTAGTTCTAAGTTACCATTTAAATATGTATCAATTAGTTGAAGTTTATTTTTTGATTTTTAAAGAGATTAATACAAATATTAAGTAATTTATACCGTGTGATTTGTATTTATACTATATATCTATTAATATTTTAAATGCCTTGCTTTGATTTTAATGCATATATGTGAATGATTGATGTCGTTTAATATATTTAAATATTTATTTGTAAATGTTGTGCCAAATGGTTCCGCTTTTTCACTATATGTGATTCAAATTTATATTGCTAAATACTGCTTCAGTTAAACGGGCCTGACTAATTGTGTAGTGTTTACATAATGTTTATACATCAAATTACATATTATTCATATTAATACTATACGGCTACATAAGTTAAGTTAAGAATTTAAATAATAGGATTTATAAATTGAATGTAATTTGATATATTAACAACAATGTTCACGCCTACATTGTACAAAAGAAGAACGTGGGACTGAGGTGCTATTTATTTTACATTCATTCTACCCTATTTTACACTACATTCAACGATCTGTCTTGTAGGCTGACAGCAAAAAATCAGACCCAATGAGGAGGACTGAAAAATCAGATGAAATTCCCATTCCTAGCGAATTCGAATGTTGCTTTTGTACTTCAAAGGTAGTACCTAAAGTTCCCAGATCAATTCATTTAAGCTTTTCCCATCCAGCTTTAGCTTATTAGATTAGACACTGTTTGGGAATGAACTTGGTGTGAATATTTTCAAATATTTCTTCAAAAATTTGTCTAAGATTATAACTAAGTACAATTTTATTCAAAGTGGCTTTAGACTTTATCACTGAAGTAAACACTTTGAATTAGATGTGATATAATATATATTTTATAGGCTAGTTTTATTTTATTTATATTTATTGACTAATAGAATTATTAGTATCTTGAATAAGTTCTCGCTATTTTTTCAAAATGAAAGCTTTCTTCAAAATATAAAGAACAAAATTATTTCACTCAAAATATTGAAGAAGAATATGTGAAAATAGGAAAGGACTATGTCAGGTGAATACAACGAGTATTGTAGAACCCATAGAAGCGTTTCCAGATGGTTTGTCACTGGTTCCACATGAGAGCGTTGTCATGTAACAAAATCAGTTTGTTGCGTCTGTTCCTATAGTCAGTTTCCTTTAAGGCTCGGCTCAAACGTATCAATTGAAGTCAATAACAATCTTCCGTGATAGTCTCATTTAATTTTAGCAGTTCATAATAAATTGCAGATTCTACCAAATGCAGAGAGGAAGATTCGAATCATGAATATTTGGTTTTAGGGATGTTGATACATATTCTGGCTTACCCGAAGCTTTTCTACGCTTTAGATTATCGTAGTGTATCCATTTTCTTTCCCTCCGTTGAAGCAGTACGTTCGACGTCTCTTAGCTTTAAATCCTACAGCATCCAATGTCATTGCTTCGGGATACCTTCTAAAACCTTTAAAAGTTTTGGGTTGTTTCATCTACTTGTAATGTATTTCCAAGTTCTGTCAGCCTCTGACTTCTCTCTTGATCAACTAATTTCTCCAATTATTTTGAGTGTACCAGAACGTTCTTTATCTCCAACAGATCACCGCAGGAATTTTATGTACTTCAGCTACAGATTTCTTTTGAATAAAATGATACAATAGAATTTCTTGCAAATACACACAAAGATCAAAAACTTGGTTTTATATGCACTATATATCAAATAACTCTCATGTGGTGTCATTCCTGTAATCACTTTTCTCAGATCCTTAAAAATTTTAGACACCCACAAACACCTGAAGGTACGTAATGTGACCTAAATTAGAAACTTTAATATAAATAGGAGGATGGTTATTACCACATATATCTACATTCGTACCAACGAATGTAGATATTTTCAGAACCAATAAAAATACTTTGTTTACACTAAACTGAATTAATATATACTGAAATTTATAGTTAGATATAGTACTTCCTTTCAGTTGGGTTATCATTCGAAATTCCACGCACGGAGTACTGTTATTGCCATTTTTTAAGTAACAGCGAAACTTATTCAAGGACTTATTAATAGTTAAATCACATTTTTTAAGTAATTCCTGTGATGCAAATAAAGTTATATTGCAACCCAAATTGGAATTTAAAACTAGATAAACAGTTTACTATAATTGAAAATATCACGCCACCCTTTAAAGAATTATTTTCAGACATTGCGTTCTGAAAGTAATGCTTTCAGTCCAATCATCAAATGCAAATATCAAACTAGAGCTCGATATTAAACGGCATAAAATTTTCTGTATCATAAAATTTATCCAAATACCTAAAAGACGTATTAAAACTTATAAATTGTGCATAAATTCAGCAATTCTAATCCACATTTGCCCTCTTTCATAACATTTTACTGCCGCTATAAAATTCTGCATGAAAACACCTGCATGTCCAAATTTTAGCATGCAATAATGTCTTGGCTATATATGTTTTATCTGGACCCTCAAATGCTTGAACTTTATTCTGCAAAGTTTAATAACAAAGAGTAGGTACTATTTAAAAAAAATATTTAAGCGATAGGTAAGTAAAATTAATGTATTACTTACTCTCGAGTTATTTTATAATATGTTTATAATGTAAAATTTAACTTGATCTCACAGACAACTATTGTTAACAAATATGTACACGCCTAAACATTCAAATTAACTTTGGTTTCGTTATTAACAATAAATTCTTTGCATTTGTATTAATTAATTCCACACATTTTCTTGTGTTGTTCCAATTCCTGTATTGTCTCATTAACAGTTCACTTATTTAATCATACAAAATGTACATACATGTATTTATTTGTTATTAGTCAGTTATTTCCTTACATGTATATAAATTTTATATGATAAAATAATGAATGTATAAATGTAAATGTCGAATAAAATAGAACAGCAACCCAAAGTTTTTAACTGAATGTGGTGCTGCCTTGCAGGATTGTAAACCTGGAAGCTGCCAAGGAGAATGTATTCCACTTTACACGAAAAGTGTGTAGTGATGTTTCCATACCTCTACTTTCATACTGTCATACAGGTGAGTCCACCTACTACAGACTGTCTGTGTTAAACGTCGACGGTTCAAATTAATAAAAATGATAAAAATGGCAGTGGTTATTTGGCAAAAACATCACTACCTGCTAAACAAATATTAAATTACATGGGTGCGTGTACATATACTATTTTAATGTGAAGTACATTGTAACATTTTGATAGTTTTCGTAAACAAACGACTTGCTGCAGTTATATATATTTTTTTTTAATTAAATTTTAAAAATATATCTAATCCCTCCTCTTTTCTAATAATATTCTTGATAAAAATATCTTAAAATGGCACTGAACCATGAAAGTTGGTATTGATTTCAGACTGTAATCTGTTGTTTCCGTGTGTAACTTATCTACTCTTTTTAAAAATAGTTTATCTAACCAACATTTTTATATATTAAACTTTAAGGACAATGGAGAACATTTCTTTTTAAATTAACTCGTACTGAATGAAAATACTTTGTTTGTTTTTTTTAGTGTAGAAATATCATTACTTATACATGATACTAAGTTATATCCACATTTTTTTTAATTTCTGACGCTGAAAAATTTTTTAGATTTTAGACACCTTTAAAAAATACTCTCCAAAGATGAGCTCTTAATTTTAATTGGAAGATCCTCCTTATCTTAGTTTTTCTATTTTTTCTTCAGTCCCATATGGCTATATCCATATCTTGCCATTACTTGATCATACGTAAAATTTTTATTTACATTTTTTGTAACAAATTGAAAACTCTACAAAAAGATTATCTTTTTATAAAATGTATAAATAAAAAATTGTTCTTCTGTAATTCGAGATTACTATATATTCTTTTTCTTAAAATATACATATATAATATTTAATGTATACCCTTCAAAGTATTCAGTACTGTGATATTCAGTAGATAATTGGAGCTTAATTATTGGATAAAATAGATAGTAAAAACTAGAATGTTTATTTGTGAATTATTACCAAAAATAACTCTTTACTTAATACAACAAAGTTTAAAAAGATTATCTTTTTATAGAATGTATAAATAAAAAAGAAATTCTTGTTAAATTGTTCAAACTATGACCTCTGATATCTTCTAAACGGTGAGAGTTACAAAATAATTGTTAGATATCTTTTTTGTAGAACATACAATTTCCTACAAGAAATATAAATAGAAATTTTTTGTACGACCAAGTAATGATGAGATATGGATTTTGCCATATGGAATTGAAGAAAAAATTAAGAGATAGAGATTAGGAGGAGCTTCCTATTAAAATTAAGAGCTCATCTATGAAAAATACTTTTTAAAGGTGCCCGGAACCAACTTTTCATGTTATTAAGATCAAAACGCCTCTTATAACATGTAGTTTCCTAATGAGGAAAAGAAGTTATATAGCTCTAATGGCCAACTTGAGTGTTCTGCTTTACACTACTCCTGAATTAGCAGCAAACAGAGAATATCAAAAGAATTTCAAAGACAATAATAAATAAGTTTCACATTGAATTTTAAGAGTGCAACTGATCTTTATATCTACGGTAATAATATTTTCTAACTTTTCTCTTGTCTTCAATATGTTTGTGTAACTATGCAATTATCATCGTCTTTTAGTGAACTGACTTTACTGTCGAATGTAAAATCTTTTTCTCCTCATAACTACTTGAACATACGAGATATATAGTGAGTAAATCAGTTTAGTTACTACTACGTAAAATTGGTAGTTTCAGTAAACAACTCTGATGTTCTTAATACGATGCTGTAATGTCTTAATACGAGTTAAAATATTATTAACTTCACACAGGAAATAGAATAAGGCGGATGTTTAAGTTAAGCACTGATTACAACTAATAACACTTTGGATATTTTTGAAAAAATCAATATGATCATTTAATTAAATAATTTGATAAAGATTCTTAGTTCCTCAATAATTGTTGAACACTGTCAATATTCAATAATTATATTTGTATGAAGTTGAATAATTACAGTATATTGTCAGTAGTTACCATTAATTAATTAATTAATTTTTGTATTTTGTATAGGTACGGATATTGAATTTATTTTAGGAGCTTTCATAAAAGAAGAAAAGTAAATCCACAACTAATCGAATTTGCAGTTGTTTCCTAAATAATATTGCAACTGACGAATCAAATATTTTACACCAAATTCGTACTTGATAATATAATTTTTTTGTATCATAATTAAAACTAATATCTGTTTTTGAATATTTTTTTATTATTGGAAATTAGTTTTATTTAAAATTAAAAAAAAAATGTATGGCTCTTAAAAGTCTTAAAGATAAGATTTTTAACAGCTTTATTAGATTATGTTTTTATTTTTTTCATTTACATATGTAAGTTTCAGTATAATTATGTATATAAGTATGTAAGTTTCATTATAATTAATAATAGTCACAGTTTCAAAATATATTTGTCTTTTAGAGTGATATTAAAAATTCTTGATTTGACTTGACTTGATTTAGTATCTCAAAGTGTTACAATGCTGCTTCCTATTATCCAAAATCTTCAAATATATATTTTTGTCACATTGTATTGTGGTCAAAAAGTAGAGTATTAAAAATATTAAATTATAAGTTTATGATTTTAAATATTTAATTATTATCATGAAACAACATTGTGATAAAAAATGAACTATAAAAAAAAATAAATTACAATTTGTGTTTGATTTTAAATATTTAATTATTATCATTAAAAGTTTATAAGTATATATCAAAATTTTAAAAATAGATCAAATTGAGATGATTGGAATTTCACAGTTTTATTTATGGAACTACCAACAAATTTCAGATTAAATAGATTAAGGGAAAAGCTAATTGTTCTTCTGTAATTCGAGATTACTATATATTCTTTTTCTTAAAATATACATATATAATATTTAATGTATTCAGTACTGTGATATTCAGTAGATAATTGGAGCTTAATTATTGGATAAAATAGACAATAAAAACTAGAACGTTTATTTGTGAATTATTACCAAAAATAACTCTTTACTTAATACAACAAAGGTTTATTGTAGTATTTTTAGAAATATATCAAATACATAAAAATAGTTTAATGCTGATTATTCGTAATTTATAAAATATAGCACATGAAAAATAATAATATTAAATAATTTCAACTAATTTACAATAATCTAAATTTATGTTGAATTAATTATGTAGATGCCAATACATTATACTGGAATTGTATAAATTTTCCCATTACTGCATTTGCTAAATGAAAATTTTACTGGAGAATATTAATGTTCTTAATTAGTACCGCTAAAGCTTTACCACAACATTAATTTCAACACTTCCATGGATGCATTTTATCTACATGTACCAGGTTCTTTACAGGGTCCTATTTATAATATAAGGAGAACATATCTTATAGAAATTATATTATATTACTTATTCTTGAATTTTTAACAGTAACAGTATCATATTTTTATATTATATTAACATTACTTTTGTTGTTTTACTATAAATGTTTCTTTATGTTGTCATTTATTCGTCCTGGGTTGGAATATTGTTCCATCATACAAATTGGATATCAACAATTTATATGGTAAATAATGTATATGTGAATTACGAGAGACCATTAATCTGAAACTTCTTAATTATTCTATCGGTAAAATTGACAGTTTCTATCTACTGCAAGGTTACAATCACTTAGTTGGTTTTATTGAACAGATTCAGAGTACTCTTCATCCAAACTAAAATAATAAATAAGCCACATATTCAATGAATCGTCGAATTGTCCATATTTGTTGAATAACTGATGTGAGTATACGTTCTTATTCTTATGGTAGAGCTGAATTGGGTTACTGTCATGTTAGGTCTTGTTGTACTACATTATAAAACACCTATGTACATTAAATGTACTAATTCAACAAACTGAGTTGGATATATGTGTACCATATATTCACAATGTTAATATTATTTCCTCAACAAAACTGGTGTTCCCAATCTTATAGTTGGTTTTTCTTGGTTGCTTAGTCACATGTATCAAATAACTTAGTACACACGCTATAATCAAGTAAGAGCTGATATACTTAACGCAAAGAAACGGAGAAAATTGGGATTTATATATGCAATATACCTTGTCCCCAATAAACTGATGTGACTTCTGAAAGAGGCCCACAAAATACCGATTAATTATGTTCAATATGAATCTTTTGATATTCAATTATTTAAAATTTTTGCAGGTATTTTATTATCAATGGAGAAATATATAATTTTCTGAGAGGCTTGGTAATTTACAATGTTTCATCACTAGGTGTTATGGGGTGAAGGATATATTTTTAATGAAAACAGCTCAAGAAAGAAATATTTTAATCAGTCTAGTTTTTATCCCAAAAATTGTTTTTATATTATATTGTCTGGTAATCCTCCTTACTTTCTGAAATTTCACAGTTAGTATGAAATGTTTAAGGTAGTCAATGCCATGTCTTAAAATTTATTTAGTTTAGCGTCTTAGTTATTCAATTGGTTAGTTTTAAAATAGCCTTATAGGTGTTCCTTTCTGTCTATTGAAGTTGTGACACGATTATCTTGTTTTGTCACTAAAATTTCTAGGAACGGTATTGAGTTATTGATTTCTATTTTCCTTGTAAATCTAATAGTTGGAAATTGGTTGTTAATAGATTTCAAGAATTGAACGAATTCTATCATATCATGATTACATAAGATGGAAGTAATATCTAGAAAATATTGGGTAAGCATTTCTATAGAACTTTGATGATTAATTGTTTGATTTTGATCATTTTATGGAAAAAGGCCATGAGACGATAAATATACCGAATCGGCCCCAGAAAGTGATCGGGCTCTTAATTTCAGGGAATCTTAGTACTAATAAGATACTTCGATAGTGCGAGTTTCAGGTCTTTATCTATAACCGTTTCTGAGTAAATCGAAAATACTGAAAATTAGAAAAATTTAATTTTCTCAGCGCTGTGTGAATCGATTGATCTAGATGCCGGATATGTTTTGGGGGACGATGGTAGTTTTTCGAAAAAAAAATGAGAGCTATATCGGTTCACAAGGACCTTAAAAAAAATGAGTTTATTTTCTTAATTTCAATTTTTAACCATCTTACGATTATGACACAATTATGAAACTATTTTTTTTTGAATTCCTCGTCCAATTTTCGATGAATATATGAGCTTTTGGAATTTTTAAAAACGGTACGCCATATTGAAAAAAAAAATAAAATCCATTTTTTTGCTCAAAAATCGGGTTTTTTAATAATTTTACTCTTGAACTGATATGATACGGAACTTGCTTGATTACTGAGCTGGTGAAAACAACAGAAAAAATCCAGTAAATATGTAAAGTTGTTCATCAGCTATTCGAAAATCATCCATTTTATCAAGAAGTGTAGAGTCACATTCAACAGCCAAACCATCATTTTAGATAACTTAGAAGATCTTAAATTACTCCAATTAGAATAAACTTTTAAGTGATTCAAATTCTCCGTATAAAAGCGTTTTGTTATGAGATGATCGCTGCAACATCGATTCCCATTCGGAATGAAATTTCTTTTCTTAATAAAGCATTACATACGGGCATCTTGAGGAACAACTACTAGATTTGGATTAGAAATAGAACATACATAACAATATCTGTGAGTTACAACAGTTCTCTTAATTTGAACTTCGAAACATTCTTCTGTATCATCATCACATATAACATCTAAATTGAATGATGAATCATCAGTGCTTGACTCATCTTTCACCGATGTTTCCTGATCCTCATCTTCAAGTTTCGTTTTCTTATATTTTTTAACACAATTAGAACACAGAACATCACCGACTGCAATTGGACGCTCAAAAGCAGCTGAGAACTCTTCAGCATCTTCATCAGATTTTATATATTTTGGAGTACCTGGGTTTTTTTTTAAGAATTTTGAACAAATGCAACACTTGGAATTATTAGTTTTAGGTGTCGACATATTTTCACTTAAATAATAATATAGTTAAATAAAAATAATTATTAAATATAGATAGAAATATAGCCAATACTTCTTTGGAATGTCAACAGTCAATAATTTTAAGATTATCTACTGATGGTGAGTTTTCATAAAGAAAAAAAAACAGTGTTACCTGATTTGAATTACAGTTCCATCTTGTGGTCGTTAAATTAATTAAATATCGATACAATAGTAATGTATACTGATTTTATTATTACAGTGATTAATAAAGTTCATAATAGTAATTAAGTAGATTAAAAAAAGTTTTTGATATGAGTGTATCTAATTTTTTCTGTTGTGTTCACAGCTCAGTAATCAAATAAGTTCCGTATCAGTTCAAGAGTAAAATTATTAAAATCCCAATTTTTGAGCAAAAAAATTGATTTTATTTTTTTTCAATATAGCGTACCGTTTTTAAAAATTCCAAAAACTCATATATTTATCGGAAATTGGACGAGGAATTCAAAAAAAATAGTTTGATTATTGTGTCGTAATCGTAAGATGGTTAAAAAATGAAATTAAGAAAATAAACTCATTTTTTTAAGGTCCTTGTGAACCGATATAGCTCTCATTTTTTTTCAAAAAGCTACCATCGTCCCCCAAAACATATCCGGCATCTAGATCAATCGATTCACACAGTGATGAAAAAATTAATTTTTCCTAACTTTCAGTATTTTTTGATTTATTCAGAAACGGTTATAGATAAAGACCTGAAACTCGCGCTATCGAAGTATCTTATTAGTACTAAGATTCCCTGAAATTAAGAGCCCGATCTCTTTCTGGGGCCGATTCAGTATATTTATCGTCTCATGGCCTTTGTGACAAAACTCTTTATTTTAGATTTTTTGAACTTATGGTAGATTTAAAGATAATTTACTTTTTGTATATTTTATTTAACAGGAGTGGAAGTTTGCTGTGGTACAGTTTTAGATATAATCTTGGTGTCAGTAACGTGCTGTTGGTGTTCTGTTAATAGGCTGCAGTCTTTATTCTTGACAGTTTCCGTCGGATCAATTTTTTAACATATCTTTAGTGATTTCTAGGAACGGAATGAAGTTATTGATTTCTATTTACCTTATAAATATAATAGTTGGAAATTAGTTGTTAATAGGCTTCAAGAATTGAATGAATTCTATCATATCATGATTACATAAGATGGAAGTAATATCTAGAAAATATTGGGTAAGCAATTCTTTAGAACTTTGATGATTGCTTGAAAGCACAAATTTTTCAGAGTTGCGTCTTTTAATTGTTTGATTTTGATCATTTTATGGGAAAATTTGTGACAAAACTCTCCATTTTAGATTTTCTGAATTTATGATGGATTTAAAGATAATTTACTTTTTGTGTACATTGTTTAATAGGAGCACAAGTTTACTACTGTGGTACAGTTTTAGTTCTCATCTTGTTGTCAGTAACGTCCTGTTGGTATTTTGTTAATAGGCTGCAGTCTTTATTCTTGACTGTTTCTGTCGAATCAATAGTCTATAGTTTCCCTTTATCCAACACTTCTTTATTTTTTAACATATCTTTAGTGAGTTCTGGGAACGGTATTGAGTTATTGATTTCTATTTTTCTTGTAAATTTAATAATTGGAAATTGGTTGTTAACAGATTTCAAGAATTGAACGAATTCTATCATATCATGATTACATAGGATGACAGTATATCTCGAAAATATTGGGTATGCAATTCTATAGAACTTTGATGATTGCTTGAAAGCACAAATTTTTCAGCGTTGCGACTCTTAATTGTTTGATTTTGACCATTTTATGGGAAAATTTGTGACAAAACTGTCCATTTTAGATTTTTTCTACTTATGATGGATTTAAAGACAATTTACTTTTTGTGTACTTTGTTTAACAGGGCTAGAAGTTTGCTGTGGTACAGTTTTAATTCTTATCTTATTGTCAGTAACGTGCTGTTGGTGTTTTGTTAACAGACGGAAGTCTTTATTCTTGACAGTTTCTGTCGGATCAATGGTCTACAGTTTCTCTTTATCCAACACTTCTTTATTTTTTAACATATCTTTAATGATTTCTAGGAATGGTATTGAGTTATTGATTTCTATTTTCCTTGTAAATTTAATAGTTGGAAATTGTTGGTTAACAGAATTCAAGAATTGAACGAATTATATCTATCATGATTACATAGGATGGAAGTAATATCTAGAAAATATTGGGTAAGCAATTCTATAGAACTTTGATGGTTGTTTGAAAGCACAAATTTTTCAGAGTTGCGTCTTTTAATTGTTTGATTTTGATCATTTTATGGGAAAATTTGTGACAAAACTCTCCATTTTAGATTTTTTGAACTTATGATGGATTTAAAGATAATTTATTTTTTGTATATTTTATTTAACAGGAGTGGAAGTTTGCTGTGGTACAGTTTTAATTATAAACTTGTTGTCGGTAACGTGCTGTTGGTGTTTTGTTATTAGACGGAAGTCTTTATTCTTCACAGTTTCTGTCGGATCAATAGTCTATAATTTCCCTTTATCCAACACTTCTTTATTTTTTAACATATCTTTAGTGATTTCTAGGAACGGTATTGAGTTATAGATTTCTATTATCCTTGTAAATCTAATAGTTGGAAATTGGTTGTTAATAGATTTCAAGAATTGAACGAATTCTATCATATCATGATTACATGGGATGGAAGTAATATTTAGAAAATATTGGGTAAGCAATTCTTTAGAACTTTGATGATTGCTTGAAAGCACAAATTTTTCAGAGTTGCGTCTTTTAATTGTTTGATTTTGATCATTTTATGGGAAAATTTGTGATAAAACTCTCCATTTTAGATTTTTTGAACTTATGACGGATTTAAAGATAATTTACTTTTTGTGTACTTTGTTTAACAGGAGTAGAAGTTTGCTGTGGTACAGTTTTAGTTATCATCTTGTTGTCAGTAACGTGCAGTTGGTATTTTATTAATAGGCTGCAGTCTTTATTCTTGACAGTTTTTGTTGGATCAATCTTCTACAGTTTCTCTTTATCCAACACTTCTTTATTTTTTAACATATCTTTAGTGATTTCTAGGAACGGTATTGAGTTATTGATTTCTATTTTTCTTGTTCTATAGAACTTTGATTATTCCTTAAAAGCACAAATTTTTCAGTGTTGCGTCTTTTAATTGTTTGATTTTGATCATTTTATGGGAAAATTCGTGACAAAACTCTCCATTTTAGATTTTTTGAACTTGTGATGGATTTAAGGATAATTTACCTTTTGTGTACTTTGCTTAATGGCAACAGAAGTAGAAGTTTGCTGTGGTACAGTTTTAGTTCTCATCTTGTTGTCAGTAACGTGATGTTGGTGTTTTGTTAAAAGGCTGCAGTCTTTATTGTTGACAGTTTCTGTTGTATCAATGGTCTATAGTCCTTTATCCAACACTTCTTTATTTTTTGTCTATTAGTAAAACTTTTGTCGGTTTTTTAGGATTTTGGTAGTTCTGAATGTATTAGGGAGGACTTTAATAAGTCTATATTTTTAATTAATATTATTATAATCACCCTCATTATCAACAACATTTTGCTATATATTATACAAATTTCCAAATCCGGGTCGATAATTGATTTTTAAGTAAATATCTCGAGGTGACTTTATCTCCCCTTCGAGATATACAATGAGCTGACAAATGACTCATATGATCAAATATGGACATGCGCAGAAACGACTTTACTACTAATTAGTGCTGTATTAGTCACAAGGATGTTCTAATTTTAATATATTTATTTAAATTAAAATGGAAAAATAATAAGTAAGTAAAATGTTTTGAACCTGATAATGTATTAATAATACTTACATATACTTATTATAATTGCAGCATACCTGTTTGTTTACTTTATGTAAATTTAGTTATTATGTATAACAATGGCGTGACACCAAAATTTAAATTTGTTACTTTCTGACCACTCTACACTAAATCCGAACAAAACAAATGCATATAGGCATGTCTAAAATCCCTAGTTAAAGGTTTGTACATTTAAAAAAAAATTGCACGCAAGCTCTTGTTCAGGTCACCTTTGCACGCACCATAGTTTTTAATAATTAATTATTATTCTCTTTAATTTGCTTGATTTTTAGGAAAACGAGAAGTAATGCACGCATACTTTTAGATTAGTAATATTAATTAGATTTTTATAATTTTTGAACACAGTATCTAGTTCAAGTTATTCTTGTTACAATAGACCCCACGTTTAAGTACACTACATTTATGATTTACGTGAAGTTTATTACCAAACGAGAACACGCAATCTTCCGTTTTTATATACTAGGGAAGTGCATTATACTTGGTAATCCAAATCGAATGTACTTCAAAGTATATTTTAGTACGATTTAAATTTATCTAACACAATTATCAAATGTGATATGGATATACATCTGAAGAGGTAATAACACGGTAAAGATTACGTGTTCCCGAATATAACTAAACAACGCCTCAATCAGAATGTTAACAAAATCGAGTTGGTCTCAGGATTTCAAAGAGTTCATTGACGCGGAAAACCTAATGCCACTACCTACGAGTGAGTTTCGCAATCCGGTCTGTCTGGAAATGAGAACGATGCGAGCGGCGGATCAGCAGGCCTTCGCCCTGGCCAACTTCGCAAACTTTATGGAGCTGAATGTCCAGAACAAAGCGAACAACAACACCGCGGACCTGGCCAGCATGGACAGTTCGGATACTTTCGCCAGTTGCACCACACATCCGTTCAATTCGCAGGTATTGTGATGATATAATTTAAATGTGGCTAGTTCTTACACTGAAGGAATTTTGGTGGACTCAACTCATAGGATAGCTCTATAGTTTTTTAATTTTTTAATTAGCCCAAATTAACTTGTATTTGGGCATTGAGTTTCAATGAGATCAAAAAATATCTTTTTGGAGAGAAATTGTCGTTTTATGTTTTCGATCATTGGACATATTTAAAAAAAATTTCACTAAATCCATTAAATTTCGTTCCATGTCGGTGACGCGAACGTACGTGATTTATCCATACAAAAAGTGTCTAAGGCGCACAGCACACTGCGCGTGCGCCAGTCATGAGCATGTCAATGACGCGAACGCATAATATTTCCCTACCAAAAAGTGCCCAACGCGGCTAAAGAAGTTTTCACTTCAAAAATTTAAAGTTGACAGTTATAGGATTGTCGATAGAAGTATAAACTTAGAACTTTTAGTATTAAAATATGAAATTTCATAATGTTTGAATTAAATTTATCAACATCAATCTGGTTGTCACATCTATTGACACTCCGAGCAACAATTTGATGCATGTTTATATGGTTTTTTGTTATTTAAATATATTACGGGCTGCACAAAATCGTGACAAAATATAAATACAATTCAATTGAAATAACAATTAATATATAATCATATTATTTATGGATAGTATTTGTATTTATTTAAATTTCAATGTATTTGATTTTTAACATTAGCTACAGATATACTGGTATAAACATGTCGGTGACGCGAACGTACGAGATTTCACCCATACTAAAAGTGTCTAAGGCGCACAGCACACTACGCGTACGCCAGTCATGAGCATGTCAATGACGTGAACGCATAATATTCCCCTACCAAAAAGTAACAAACGCGGCTAAAAATGTTTTCATTTCTAAAAATGCATTAAATCTATTATTATTTGTTAGGAAAGGCTAATTTTCAGTTTACGCACTTTTGTTAACGTATAAAAAACAAGTACTTTTGCTTAATAAACATCCCTCTTTCGATTGTAATTGGAACCAAAATATGTACAACCGGTCACTTGATTTCAATACTGATTTTGAATGATTATTTGGGAAATTTACCTTCTAAACTTATCCCCCACGATATTTGGTATATATATATATATATATATATATATATATATATATATATATATAACATATAAAGACGAAATTGTGCGCATTGGTAACAGATGATAAGATAATTGGGCGCTGATTTTTTCCTTGAACGTTCATCAGATATAAAGATGACCCTGAAAATTTCGAATATTTATATATAGAGATTCCTTTTAGACAGTATTCTCCTCTATGAACACTCTACTTTCAAAACAGTCATAGATATTAGTGTAAAACTCATTTCCGACTTAACTGGAGGCTTCTAACGAAACCACTGCATTATTAAAATTTTACCTGATTTCAAAATTCTCTCAAATATGCAGCTGTAACTCACCCTCTAGTTCCGGACTTTTATTCTTAAGGTCTAGTTCTCGGGTACCTCTTGAAACGGCGACAGACACATAGTTTATTGGTCTAGTAACCGAGGTTACCAGCCAAATCAACAACTTTTTTCTTTTGTCTGAATTTATTAACAAAAGAAGGACGAGCATGTCGGTGACTCGAACCTATAAGATTTTCCCCTACCAAAAAGTGCCCAACGCGGCTAAAGAAGTTTTCACTTCAAAAATTTAAAGATGGCAGTTATAGAAGTGAGAACTTTTAGAATTAAAATTTGAAATTTCATACTGTTTGAATTAAATTTATTAACATCAATCTGGTTTTCACATCTATTGACACTCCGAGCAACAATTTTATGCATGTTTATATGGTTTTTTGTTCTTTAAATATATTACGGGCTGCACAAGATCATGACAAAATATAAATACAATTCAATTGAAATGACAATTAATATACAATCATATTATTTATGGATAGTATTTCTATTTACTTAAATTTCAATCATTGTCATCATTAATTTCAACAATACTTAGACTTTTTGTACTTTCAATTATATCATTTTGTTCTAAAAAAGATACAATAGGTTTATGGTAACTAAAGTAAGAAATGAAAATGTTTGATTCAAATTTATCTAAGTAAAAGCGGTATCGATTGTCGTTTTATGTTTTGTTGTACTGAGTTTTCGATCATTGACATATTTAAATAAATTTTTCACTAAATCCATTCAATTTCACTTAGAAGATGTACACATCCCAATACGTCAACTGAATAGCTACAGATATACTGGTATAAGCATGTCGGTGACGCGAACGCACGAGATTTCACCCATACAAAAAGTGTCTAAGACTCACAGCACACTGCGCGTGCGCGAGTCATAAGCATGTCAATGACGCGAACGCATAATATTTCCCTACCAAAAAGTACCCAACGCGGCTAAAGAAGTTTACACTTCTAAAAATGCATTAAATATGTTATTATTTGTTAGTAAAGGCTAATTTTCAGTTTACGCACTTTTGTTGACGTGTAAAAAACTAGTATGTACTACTTTTGCTTAATAAACATCCCTCCTTCGATTGTAATTGGAACCAAAATATGCACAACTGGTCACTGGGTTTCAATACTGATCTTGAACGATTATTACCGAAATTTACCTTCTAAACTTAACCCCCACGATATTTGGTACATATATAACATATAACGACGAAATTGAGCCCGTTGGTAACAGATGGTAAGAGAATTGGGCGCTGATTTTTTCCTTGAAACTACATCAGAAATAAATATGATCCTGAAAATTTCGAATATTTCTATACAGAGACTCCTTTCAGACAGCATTCTCCTCTATGAACCCTTCACTTTCAAAACAGTAATAAATATTAGTGTCAAACTCATTTCCGGCTTAGCTAAAGGCCTTTAACGAAACCACTGCATTAGTAAAATATTACCTGATTCCAAAATGCTCTCAAATGTACAGCTGTAACTCACCTTCTAATTCCGGGATTTTATTCTTAAGGTCTAGTTTTCGGGTACCTCTTGAAACGGCGACAGACACATAGTTTATTGGTCTAGTAACCGAGGTTATCAGCCAAATCAACAACTTTTTTCTTTTGTCTGAATTTATTAACAAAAGAAAGACGAGCATGTCGGTGACGCGAACCTGTAAGATTTTCCTCTACCAAAAAATGCCCAACGCGGCTAAAGAAGTTTTCACTTCAAAAATATAAAGTTGACAGTTATAGGATTGCCGATAGAAGTGGAAACTTAGAACTTTTAGTATTAAAATATGAAATTTTATAATGTTTGAATTAAATTTATCAACATCAATCTGGTTGTCACATCTATTGACATTTCGAGCAACAATTTGATGCATGTTTATATGGTTTTTTGTTATTTAAATATATTACGGGCTGCACAAAATCATAACAAAATATAAATACAATTCAATTTAAATGACAATTAATATATAATCATATTATTTATGGATAGTATTTGTATTTATTTAAATTTCAATGTATTTGATTTTTAACATTATTTTAATTGTTTGCATCATTGCCATGATTAATTTCAACAATACTTAGACTTTTTGTACTTTCAATTATATCATTTTGTTTTAAAAAGATTCAATAGGTTTATGGTAACTAAAGTAAGAAATGAAAATGTTTGATTCAAAATTGTTTAAGTACCGCGTAAAAGCGGCATAGATTGTCGTTTTATGTTTTGTAGTACTGAGTTTTCCATTATTGGACATATTTAAATATATTTTTCATTAAATCCATTCAATTTCACTTATAAGATATACACATCACAATATGCCAACTGTCTAGCTACAGATTTACTGGTATAAACATGTCGGTGACGCTAACGCACGAGATTTCACCCATACAAAAAGTGTCTAAGGCGCACAGCACACTGCGCGTGCGCCAGTCATGAGCATGTCAATGACGCGAACGTATAATATTTCCTTACCAAAAAGTGACCAACGCGACTAAAGAAGTTTTCACTTCTAAAAATGCATTAATTATTATTTGTTACGAAATGCTAATTTTCAGTTTACACTCATTTATTGACGTATAAATAATAAGTATATTTTACTTTTGCTTAATAAACATCCTTCCTTCGATTGTAATTGGAACCAAAATATGTACAACCGGTCACTTGATTTCAATACTGATCTTGAACGATTATTTGGGAAATTTACCTTCTAAACTTACCCCCCACGATATTTGGTATATATAACATATAACGACGAAATTGAGCACGTTGGTAACAGATAGTAAGAGAATTGAGCGCAGATTTTTTCCTTGAAAGTACATCAGAAATAAAGATGATCCTGAAAATTTCGAATATTTCTATACAGAGACTCCTTTCAGACAGCATTCTCCTCTATGAACCCTTCACTTTCAAAACAGTAATAAATATTAGTGTCAAACTCATTTCCGGCTTAGCTAAAGGCCTTTAACGAAACCACTGCATTAGTAAAATATTACCTGATTCCAAAATGCTCTCAAATGTACAGCTGTAACTCACCTTCTAATTCCGGGATTTTATTCTTAAGGTCTAGTTTTCGGGTACCTCTTGAAACGGCGACAGACACATAGTTTATTGGTCTAGTAACCGAGGTTATCAGCCAAATCAACAACTTTTTTCTTTTGTCTGAATTTATTAACAAAAGAAAGACGGGCATGTCGGTGACGCGAACCCATAATAATCTCATTTTACTGGTTATTTCTCATTACCTGACAGTAAAATAGAGTTAACATCATAATATTTGTGTTTAAATTACACAATAATTGATTATTAAAAATATTTTCTAAAAATGAGAAAAATAAACGTATACACTCCTTATATATTTATTTATAAATAAATTTTTATTTATTATAGTTACAAAAAGTTTTTAAAAATATTTAATTAGCACCTCTACAACGTATAACCTCATATCTTTTGATTTTACTCAAAATCTGGGTTCGAAGTCCTTTTTATCTTCTAAGTTAATCAGTTTCCCAAGAATGTCCCATGTTCTGTTGGGTGTATTAATCTCAACAACATCAAGATAATTTCGGACAACACGAACTATGTTTGGTCGTGCATTTACCTGCATTAGTAAAAAATTTGGACCTATAAAAGGAACATATGGCACATGTTCTTCTAGAATGTCTAAAATGTAACTCAAAGCAATAAGGTTCTCATTATTTATCACTATCAAGTCGGTACATGCTATTAATCTTTCCACACCAAATAAAGAGGTATTTACGAAGTTACATTGAAAATATCTTTCAATCTTAAAAAACGATCTTTAGCACAATTTCTACCCTCACTTGGTCTCCTAGTGGAATTATTAGATGTAGGATTATAATGGAACTGTTTTGGTTTAAGATTACAAATTATGCTAAATTTAATTTATAATCAGAATGTGGCTTTTTAAAATTAGCATTGTGAACATCACTATAGTATGTATTGAAACATAAAGGATGGCTAACAAATTTTGATACAATATCCTGAGGCTGAGGTTGAGACCTCTTGGTTGAATTTTATAAAATAATAAAATAAAATCACAGAAAAATTATTATCTATTCTAATAAAACTATTTTTCGTTTCGTTTTTATTCCATTATAAAAAGAACTAGCCTTATACAAAAAATGTTGTCGAAAAATAAATTTTTATTGTATGCCCATCTAAATGATTTCAGGGAGATTTGACATCGGACATAGCTGATCCATCTTGCGGAATGGATAGTAACTTGTATGTGAATCCCCTAGACAAGAGCAGCGACAACAGTCCAGTTACTCCGGCACCAGTACCTACGAATACACGCACAAGCGGCGTGAAAAAGTCAGCATCAGGAGATACGGCACTCAGGAGTCTCACAACATCGCCTATGGAGGAAGGGTTTAGAGATTTTGGTGTTTTAGAGAGGGGTAGTCGGGTTAGTCTCAATGACTCACCTTTACCTAAACATAGAAAAACAAGGTTTCAACAAGTAAGTTTTATTTTTTGTCATTGTATGTGAGAAAATATTTGCAAAAAGTCCTTTCATTAAAAAATCTTCAAATTTCTGTTCATTTTTTGCAACGAGAATATATTCGTGTGTACAGGAGTGTTGTTTTAACATCATATGGTTTTAGGATTAGATATTTATTATTTGCGGATATAATAATAATAACAACAAGAGCTTTATTTAGAGAAGTATTCGTTATTATACATTTCTTGATTTAGTTAGTTTAGCTAACATTTTAGTCTTAATTCATAGGTAATTATATTAAAATTGATTTGTTTACTGATGTCCTCTTGTTATTTTCTAATACTACAAATGGTGATTAATAGAAAGATAATATCTTCCAGTTGAAAATAATTTATTTATTTTTGGCATTTTCAGTTTATCACACAATTTATTAATTTATTTTCTTGTCTATTTTTTTATTTTTAGCAACATGGCAAAATAATTAGCCACAATTTAAATTCTAGAAATTCTTACAGGTTCTTATATATAAAGTGGGAAGAAATATTTTTTAGAAGTTCAGGTTTCCAAAATTAGTGGTCAAAATTTGGGAGAAGGTAGAAAAGGTTCAATAAATAAATACAGATTCTCATATTTCAAAATTTAAATTACCTCACTTAACCTAAACTAAGAAACTTAAGAAATAAGCAATAGGATTCAATAAATTAATACGTTGATCACTAATTATGTCAAATTTATTTTAACTTTTGATACATGTTTACAATATTACTTCAGGATATATAAGATGTTTCCAAAATAGATGGTCAAAATTTGGGACAAGGTAAAAAAGTTTTAATAATGAAGAAAATCTAAATTTTTCCTGATGTAAATACAGTTTCTCATATTTCAAAATTTAATAATAACTTACCTCACTTAACCTAAACTAAGAAACTTAAGAAATAAGAAATATGATTCAATAAATTAATATGTTGATCACTAATTACGTCAAATTTAATTTAACTTTTGATACATGTTCACAACATTACTTCAGGATATATAAGATGTTTCCAAAATAGATGGTCAAAATATGGGAGAAGGTAGAAAAGGTTTAATAATGAAGAAAATCTAAATTTTTCCTTCAGTAAATAAATATAAATATAACTTTTGATACATGTTCAAAAGATTACTTCAGAATATATAAGATGTTTCCCAAATAGATGGTCAAAATTTAGGAGAATGTAGAAAAGGTTTTATAATGAAGAAAATCTAAATTTTTCCTGAAGTAAATATAGTTTCTTATATTTCAAAATTTAATAATAACTTACCTCACTTAGCCTAAACTAAGAAACTTAAGAAATAAGAAATATGGTTCAATAAATTAATACGTTGATAACTAATTATGTCATATTTAATTTAACTTTTGATACATGTTCACAACATTATTTCAGGATATATAAGATGTTTCCAAAATAGGTGGTCAACATTTGGGAGAAGGTAGAGAAGGTTTAATAATGAAGAAAATCTAAATTTTTCGTGAAGTAAATACAGTTTCTCGTATTTCGAAATTTAATAATAACTTACCTCACTTAACCTAAACTAAGAAACTTAAGAAATAAGAAATATGTTTCAATAAATTAATACGTTGATCACTAATTGTGTCAAATTTAATTTAACTTTTGATACATGTTCACAACATTACTTCAGGATATATAAGATGTTTCCAAAATAGGTGGTCAAAATTTGGGAGAAGATAGAAAAGGTTTAATAATGAAGAAAATCTAAATTTTTCCTTCAGTAAATAAATATAAATATAACTTTTGATACATGTTCAAAAGATTACTTCAGAATATATAAGATGTTTCCAAAATAGATGATCAAAATTTAGGAGAATGTAGAAAAGGTTTTATAATGAAGAAAATCTAAATTTTTCCTGAAGTAAATATAGTTTCTCATATTTCAAAATTTAATAATAACTTACCTCACTTAACCTAAACTAAGAAACTTAAGAAATAAGAAATATGGTTCAATAAATTAATACGTTGATCACTAATTATGTTAACTTTTGATACATGTAAATAATTATTTGATGATTTTTTTTCTTGTGAGGTATGAACAAATTTGTTTTAATGATAGAATTAATTAATATTAATAGATATAATTCTTTCAAACAGACTGCTTTTTTATTGAGGACTTTTAATCTAAATAAACTCTACAATAATGAACAATTAAAAAAAATAGTAACAGGTTTATCCTAAGAAGTTAGATTTGAATTATCTAAAAAATATGAAACAAATATCTGCCATTTACAATAAATATAATTTCTAACTACTTATTTATTGAAGCAAAGGTGGTGTATATATTAAATACCTTAATTAAACAATGTATACGAAAATTGGTCTCCAAACTCCATCCTTACCTTAATAACTTGTTAAACATAAATAGCCCCAACTTATTTTTTTTTTATTTTTAATGTGTTATCTTAAGTCGACTTACAACCAACTGTACTTTTTTATAATTTTAGAGTTTAAACCCCCTTACATCATTACTCAAAAGGGTACATGTTAAACTAGAATATATAATGGTAAAAAGGTAATGTATGCATGTAACCACAGAAATACTTAGTACAACATAACACATATTCCGTGGTGTTTAATTTACGTGATTATTTCCCAAACTATGCTTACATTTGTAAAATTATCAATGAAATATGGTGATATTAAAGGATTTGTCGAATGAGATTTACAATTCTGCTTCCTTCTTTTTCTAATATGAGAACGATAAATTATTTTCTTAACTATTTTAATGCAACAAACAACACCTTGTGATAATCCTTCTTTAGTTCATGAACAAAGTATCCACATACATGAAAAATTTAATTGATTAACCTTCTTTAATTTAACCGTAGTCGAATGAATATCATACATATTTTGTTAATTTAAGGGGGGCCGACCACGCACAAGATTTGGCGATGCATTCAACCGTGATTCTCAAGAAAGTCTGGATAAAAGAAAGAAGTCCTTTATACCAACAAGAAGTTTGGCCTCTGCCACAAGAATTATCAATCAACATTTATTTGGTTTGCAAAACGTGACCGGATCTCGATCAGGTAATCATTTTTTTAAACCAAACTTTTTCTCAGAAAACTACATATTTATATTCATGGTGTGAACTATTTTTTTAAGTTGGGAATCCTAATAATGTAATTTAAATTTTAGGTAAAAATACTGGTAGTAAATCTTCCCTCTCCATCGAATCGATTGACAGCCGCACCAGTCCCCAGCTCGAATTGCACCGCCGCTCAAAATCAATTCTGAAGAAATCGGACAGTAGCGGAAACAGGAACGCCGATCCAGAGAGCGAGCGTCTCATCTCCGACAACTCGTTGAGCTATGACATGGGCTCAGGGAACGAGTACTCACCTAACAAGCGGTTATCGTCGCCGCCAATGCGCCAACGCACCCTCAGCCAAAAAGCTCTATCCAAAAATTACCAACAGGAACTCGAAAGGACTAGGACATTAAAGTCGCAATTGTTTCTGTTAGACGATATCCTGAACAAAGAAAAGAACACATGCAAAGAAAGCGCAGTACTCGATTCCAATAAAATAAGACAGTGTAGTGATAATGTAAGTGAAGTGCCGCTTTATATCTGTCCACCACCTCCTCCGATGGATGATCATTCACCAACGGAGGAAACCAAATTGCTTCTTCACTCGGCTGTGGCCGTTTCCTCGACCAGACAACCCAGCAATTCAATATCCAAAGGACACATTCCGTCCTCGTAGCATTCAGAGGTGAATATTTAACCAATATCAAAAGAATGTTTATTAACCCATTTTTTGGTGGGGAAAAAGAAATCTATTATTTTTTACGATATCTCGTAATGTATCGATCAAACAATTTCACCTTTATGCTCCTTCTCAAGGTGACATTTTGCACTAAAAAAATCTTTTGGCGTTCTCTGTTTGGTCCATTCAGTTGTGGGTTACTGGTGTCCATATTTCTTATCTGTTGAAGTTGTTTCCATGTATATGGATTTCAATTGATTCCCTAATCATTCTTGTAGTACTTTTTGTAGTACCAATGTATACAGATGTCAAAGAGACACCAACCAAATCAGACCAGAAGGTGCCAGCCACACAAATAGAGATATGGTTAACACCAAGCGTTTATCATCTTTTTCTTGCATGGCAAAACTTTCTTAATCATAAAAAATTAACCTCAAGAGAAAATTGTGAACATCGATGACTACAATTTTTCGTCAATAGAGATCAAGACTTCTATGGAAGAGACATTACAAAGCTACCTTTAAAATGACAACAAAGTATAGAACAAAACTCTGCATGTTGTTTTTTTCCACAATGTGACACAAGATTAAACCGTTGAGGTACTTCCCTACCATATTTATCAAATATTACCATACTATTACAATTACTGTAGCCATGTTTACCATAAACGTATAAAATACATATCAGTATTTGTCGTTTATTTCTTGAAGAGTCTCTATTATCAAATATTTGAAAGAATCAATAGTTTCTTCAACATTTTCCTTCGATATCTTCGTTCATCTTCATTTTAAAAAAACTGTTTTGATTAAACAATTGTTCCCCTTTATATAATATATGTAAAGTGGCAACAAAGTATAGAACAAAACAGTATTTGTCGTTTATTTCTTGAAGAGTCTCTATCACCAAATATCTGAAAGAATCAAGATAGTTTCTTCAAAATTTTCCTTCGATATCTTCGATCAACTTCATCTTAAAAAAACTGTTTTGATTAAACAATTGTTGTCCTTTATATAATATATCTAAAGTGGCAACAAAGTATAGAACAAATCTGTGCATGTTTGACCCAAATCAGACAATCCGAAACATGTTGAATTATAACTTGAAGTTTACTTTACATTTACTTTTTGTTTTCGTTTCCTTGTTAGTTGAATTGAACGTATAAAATAACACTGGTTACACATTAGTATTTGTCGTTTATTTCTTGAAATGTCTCTATCACCAAATATCTGAAAGAATCAAGATAGTTTCTTCAACATTTTTCTTCGATATCTCCGTTCAACTTCATCTTAAAAAAACTGTTTTGATTAAACAATTCTTGTCCTTTGTATAATATATTTAAAGTGACAACAAAGTATAGAACAAAACTGTGCATATTTGACCAAAATCGGACAATCCGAAACATGTTAAATAAAGACTTGAAGATTACTTCACATTTACTTTTTGTTTTCGTTTCCTTGTTAGTTGAATTTTTCAGTTTACACTTTTTTTCCAGAATGTGACACAAGTTTAAACCGTTGAGGTACTTCACTACCATATTTATCAAGTATTACCATACTATTACAATTACTGTAGCCATGTTTACTATAAACGTATAAAATACACTGGTTACATATCAGTATTTGTCGTTTATTTCTTGAAGAGTCTCTATCATCAAATATCTGAAAGAATCAAGATAGTTTCTTCAACATTTTCCTTCGATATTTTCGTTCAACTTCATCTTAAAAAACTGTTTTGATTAAACAATTTTGTCCTTTATATAATATATCTAAAGTGGCAACAAAGTATAGAACAAATCTGTGTATGTTTGACCCAATTCAGACAATCCGAAACATGTTACATAAAGTCGTGAAGTTTACATAAAAATAATGGATTTCTATTTCCCCAACCTAAAAGATTGATGGATATTTTATCATTGATCATTGATACAAATAACAGACTAACAAAAAATTGTCTTCATAAGATTTCAAATTAATATTATTATATATGTTTTGTTTCAGAAAACTGACTCACCCTTTAGGATATATAATTTTAGAAAGAATGAATGGACACATGAATCAATTCGACTAGAAGACCTTTTGATATGGAAGATTATTAAAAAACACGGTGTTAAATATGTTCAAAATGATCTAAATAATTAAAAAAAAAAATGGTGCATACGAAGTGCTTTGTTGTTGGAGAACATTTTGCGTAGAGATAAAAATTTAAATAAAGCATTGTTATTTTTGCCACAAAATATTCTAAAAAGTAAATATGTTAAAAATAAACGTTATAAAAAAATCTTTAGTGCAAGTTTATATCGCGTATCTGCAGATGTCGCAAGAGATTATGGTGTTTCTCATCGTCCTGAAAAACCAATCAACTATTCAACGTTCAACTTGGTCTGAGCCTGTATCGAAAGTTATGCGTGTGAACAAATCAAATTTTAAAATAGCTTTTAAATAATCAAACACGATGTACATTTAATTAATCGGAACACTTTTCGAATAAAATTGGACTTGCATATGTTAAAGATTGTGTTGGTGATTTTTATTATACAAGGTAGTCAATGATTACAGCAATACAAAAATAGTTTTCCAAAGTTCAGAACAGTTTAAATATATATTTTTGTGTAAACATTTAAATAAATCAATAATGTATGTCAAAATATATACAAACATATGTATATTCTCATTTGTACTTAAATATAAAATATAAATATAATATAATGCTCATGAACTTGGAAAACTACGAAAATGAAAAGAAAATAAGGAAATGAATACATTGGATATTTGACTGGCCAGCTTATTTTTATCTGTGATTAATTTTTTAAAAACAAGAATTGTAAATCATAATTCTGATTGTGTTAACTGTTTTCTTTTCTAACTTTCATGACTATTAGATAAACTATTTCTATGATTTAGTATGCCAATAAATTTTGATTTGATTGAATATAATCATCGAAAATAATTGCCTACCATAGTCTTATTATGTTCATTACAAAAATATATTAATGATACTATAGGAGCCATATTGGAAGTGTAATGATAAAAATCATATTAGGGATGTCCACCAAATTAAATTTGATTAAAAGCCTTATAACTAACTTAAGACAATTAATTATACTTGTATAACAAATTCGTTTCAATAACATACTTATTTTGTAAAATTAGATTAGATTATTGAAGACTAGATTGGAAATATTGTCTCCAATAAAAATTACTACATAATAAATAAATTTTGAAACAATATCTGTAGTACATATCGCACTAATCAAAATTTTCTAATTTAACAAAAATATTTAAACGCTTTTTAAATTGGATATGATTATAAAATGTACCACTTGGTATTAAAATTATTGAGGGGTCCTTCCTAATAGTCTTCAATTTTCTTTCATCAATTCAACGTACAATTATTATTTTAATAAAATATATAGACTATTCAAACAAGTAGTGCTAGTTGGCAGTTGTATTAGATACTGTTCAGCAATAAAAAAGTACTTGTAATTGTATTTGAAACGACAATATGTCAAAATGCACTAAAAATGGTACAAAAATTAATGTTAGTGTTAGCACACAAGAGTTATGATTATTTGGAGTTTTAGTGGCTGTGGAGAAAAATGTAATCTGTAGATTATAATGTTGCTCAATAAATGAATACGAATATATTTTTAAATAAGTAATAATAAGATTTGGTGGGCATATTTAAACAAAACAAATGAATAGTCAGAATTTCGTTTATGGCATAAAGACAATTTCCGAATTTAATAAATATGTACATAAGTATTAAAAGCACTTTTTGGAAATATTTATATTTTTACAAATATGGCAAGATTGATATTTATTATTTTTAATTTATTATATTCATCAACGATGCGTATCGGCCTATTTAGTTTGTAGCAATAAAAACATGTATTAATTACCTTTTGTTTGAAAATATTTCATACCATACATCATAACCATTGTCCATATTATCTGTGTAATAACAAAAAGTTGTCAATTTTAGAATAAATTCTTTCATAAGGTTTGTGAATTGCTTTTAATACTTAATTAATTTTTGTTATTAAAGTTGTTAAAAGTTAAATGACATGATATTGTTAGGAGTTGCATATTGTATAGAAAACTTCGGTGTGATAGAAATTCGTTGATTGTACAAAATGGCTTGCATACTAGATCTATCTACCTTTTCATTTTTATTACTGTTGTGTATGTAGTTATTACTTAGTTATTAGCTTTAATTAGCAAACATGGTAATAATATAATAATATATTTATATATAATTCTGCAAAATGTTTCTAATTAAATTAGTATAAGTACGTACTAAAGATTTTTAAGACTGAAAAATTCTACAATCAAATTGCTTAATAAATAACTCTTCTACCAAAATATTCCTTGTATCTAACATAACAATGTACAATAGTGTCAATTTTAAGAACAAACAATTAATTGATGAAATTGATATCCTGAAATAAAACATCAATGGTATTTTCTTGTTTATTAAATGAATTAAAAAATGTTCAGGATTTCGATTTGATTTATAATTTCCTATTATTCATTACCATGTTTACTAGCTCTAAACTTTCACGATTTCTTAGATATCTATCGACTCAGGCATAATTCTGTTTAAATGCATTATTTTCATTCCTAGCTTTTATTTATTATTTTGTTGATAAAAAATTATAAAAATTGTTAAATCATATTGTACTATTTATTTTAACCATCCTAATCCTATATTGTTCATCATGTTCATGTTTTAATTTTCACAATTTTATGCTTATAGACAATCGCAATTTATTTTTATGATCACATTTGCTGAAGAGCAAGACTGCACACTTTTAGAAATTTGTATAAATATCCTTGTTAACGGTTTATAGGATACATTCAATTCATTTGTATATATACCCACTGATTAATTTCGAAAGCAAAATATGATCTATATTATTATATCCTTACATAGACATATCATGTAAATGTTTGTTAAATTGAATAAAAATAATTGTTCTCCAATATTTTATTCATTTGTTTTTTACCATTCTCTACAAATTTCAACGAAATATATTTAATAAGGATATGTAGAATAAAAGGGAAATGACTATTCTATTCATTTTTATAAATCTACTTAAAATTTTTAATGGTATACTTAAAGTTATATTGATACTTTGATTAGAACACAAAAGAAAGAAATATTTAAAAAGTTACAAACTAATTTATTTATATAATAGATAGATGCAACTCACTTGAACTGAATTTTTGTTGTTCAGTTATGCTAACATCCTTAACGAAACCTTAGAAAATGTGAAAATTAGAGTATAGGCAGTAATTACAAGATGTATAATTTTTGAACGTTTCTAAGAGCTGTATATTTAAACTGAAACAAAAATGGCTTTAGAAGTGCAGAGAAAATTGTAACCTCACAATGTACACAATAAAGCCCTATCACGTCATAGTAGAAAGTATTTGTCTAAAAAAATAATAATAAATTAGATAATCTGATAATTGGTAACTAATTGGAGTCACAATGACCATGATTTTAATACAGTGACCTCTCACTTTTTTATTTTTAAAATTGAAGAATCTTAAGTTTAACCTGATGCTTTAATAATTGTTTGGTAATCAATGATCAACTGTCTTGTAATATCCAGGTCAGGTGTATGCAGTGAAGTGCCCTTAATCTTGATCATGGGTTGTACTATCAGCTTATAGAAAATAATAACTATGATCACCAAGAGGAAAATAGTAATAACGAAATCAACTATCGTGAAACCATGAAGGTAAAACATTTACTTTTTATTTTTTGTTTCCTTGTTAGTTGAATTTTTCAGTTTACCCCCTTTCTTCAGAATGTGTCAATGGATTAAACCGTTGACTATACTATTATAATTGCTATGGTCATGTTTACCACAAATACCTACAAATTGTGAGCAAAGTAATCTAGATACAGTAGAATAATTAACTTTTATATTGCAAATATATAACGAACATATTTAAATGATAACGAAGATTATGTATCATTATCAGTTAATATTTGTTTTTCTTTTTACAGCATCTTATGTTGTTTAATGTTTTTAAAAGACAATTTCAGTAAAACAATGATAAAATATAAAAATGTTTTTTGTTTTTTGAGTTTTTTTGAAACAAAGAAGGGAACATCTTAAAAAAGATGGAATTCGGAGGCTGTGTCGGATTCACACCTCTCCGGGCACATGTCTGACATGTATGGGTGACACGACATATATGCAGGTCATATACGAGTTTGCTGAACTAGAAGACGTAAGACAGGCAAAGATGCCAGCCCCCTGTCAACTGGGTTCGGAAGAGCAAGACCAATATGAGGAAGATCCAAGATCTTCCTGGACAAGAATTGGAATTGGGGTTGGATCCGTTAGCTTCTCACCACCACTGGTTTGCGAAGTGGTACTGACCCCCAAGATCATGACAAGGTGGATCCATCCTGGAAAAATGTAGAGCTACTTACTCGCTACATTTATATAAAGATCATTTAACATAACTTTACTTGCTGAGATAAGAACATTAATGGACTTATTTAGAACTGTTTGAATTTCAATGAAACTATCAGAATTTGGAAATACTCCGTTTTAAACAAATTATTGCACCAAAATGTAAAAAATAATGTAGTATATATTATTCTTTGATTTAATTTCAGTTACATCACAAAATTATGAAAGGTTTCAAGATCATTCTATTGTATATAATCAAGTAAAGAGTATTTTGAAAAAAAATACTTTTTTTCATATTTTGTTAATAATAACCTTATTGATTTAAAAAAGACTATGTAATATACCATCAAAAACACTGTTTTTATCAATGTAATACACCCATTTAGTTCAATTTATACAAATGTCAATTTGGTGATGATATTTCAAAAACGAAAGCAGCTAATTTGCATTTCTTTTTTTTTCATATATACTAGTGTATCTCGCTTCAAATAATTATTAATAATTTTAATAATAATAATAATAATTATTATTATTCAAATAATAACTTATAAGAGTGAGTATACTATATGCAACCGTTTATCTAATTTCGTAAATTTAATATTTTAAAATGATACATTTGTAAAAATAATTCTAACCTACTAATTATTTATGTAGTTGAAGTTCAGAATTTGTATCTTACAGTACCTCACAGTGAGATTTATCCTAATAAAATTTTCGGCTCTTATTTATCTGTGATATACTGTGGTGGACATAAATTTGGAAACATCAGTTTTCAGCAACAAAAATTAATGGAGGTATTTAAGCTCTTCAATATTAATACTAATTGAATATTTGTATATAAATAATGTTGTTATAATAAATACCAAGAAACAATTAATTTTGTTTGATAAATTTTAGTTTAATTTGACCAAGAATTTATTACTTGTTTATAACAAAAAAGTCACAAGCATTAATCAACGAAGTAAAGTTATAACAGGTACTGAAATGTTGTACTGGGAAAGTTTATTCACAATTTCTCTGGAAGATTTCTTTAGATCTACATGTGAGATACGTTTAATTTTCTTATTTAGATTAGCACTATATTTTTTGCAGAATTTAATATATTATCTCGTGTCACACCCGAATTAAACTGTTCAATCAGAATACTTTTTAAATCTGTAGAATAATTTATAACTTTATCCATTGTGTCATGTTTTGCGCCTCCAATTTTCCATTTTTTGGTCAAACAATAATCATCGTTTTAAAAAATTTTATTAATTTTAAAACATATTGAATAATATTAAATTTTTTAATTATTTTTGAAATTAATTAATTTAAAAATTAATTAATTAATTTCCAAATTTATGGCCTCCATTGTACGTTACATTAATTTTGAAATTATTTTTTAACTGACTGTATAGTTTTTCAGCAAAACACTGTTCTCCACAAGTCGTTGTCCAACGTGGTGCTATTCATTTTCTTAATTATAAATTTATATCAAATTACAATGACAGTGACTAATTGATGTTTAATGTTTGGATTAGTACAATAAAATTGTAAGTATCTTAATTACTTTTGATATAAATAAAGCAAAGAAATTATTTTTGAATTCTGAAATGACATTTAATGGATTTTCAGTTGTAATATAAGTAAGTCTATAATAATAATAATAATAATAATAATTTATTTGTTTGTTATTACTAATATTTTAATTAGAAATCAAATCGTTCTTTTGTAAGCTGTGTTAGATGAAAAAATGAATTGTTTTTGTTGTAGTTTGAATATAACCAAACTTGCCCTCTCTATAGTAAGAAGTTACTTCATTATTTTTTCTTTTACTTAATGTGATGCATGTAAAAATGGCTTAATTTTAAGAACGTCATATATACAAATATTTCTGTCTTTTACAGATACCCAGGAAGTAAAACGTGGAAATAAATAAATTTGTCAAAGTATTGTACTCTTGAATCGTTGGTTTAATGTTTTAATACACTTAGTTGCACTAATATTATAACTACATATTACATTTATTTACAATTTGTTTGTGACTATTGAAAGTTACTTTTCAGTTCTTGAACAATCATGAACACTATTCAGTTTTCTACTGGATTTAACGATAAAATAATAATACTACAGAATGAAAACTGGAATCCCAATATAATAAAAAGGCAATTTGATATGAACCTAGTGCAAAATAATGTAATTTCTAATCCATCAAATTACCAACGAATAATTTTGCCAGCACTTGACACATCTAATTTGCAAATTAAAAATGAAAACATAAATAAATCATCAAATATTGTTCACAATAGGTATGTTAATGTAGAAGGTTCCCCACTTAGTTGCATTCCAAGAAAAGTTCATGATAGCTGGTTGAAAACTACGACACTACGTGGTTTTTGGGCACAGTATGATCCATGTATAGAATAACTCTTAACTGCATATTTTACGTTTTATATAATAATAGTAGTTTTTAGTATATTTACATTTTTGATAGCATGTAAAACTTAAAAATGGGAAATATATTGAATTTAAAAAATCGAAACTGAATAAAAAGATATACTTGTGTTCTTTATAAAAGACACAGTTTTGACTTTTTGACAAAATATATTCCTATTGATACAAGTTTTATTTTGCTCATAAAAATGTATAAATTCATTCTTAAGTTGAAGTGTGTATGTTATATAAATATTTAAATTATTAAAATAATTCAACAAAATATATGTAATATAATATTTGTATTTGTGAAGAAAACATTTTCAATCACAAAAATATTTTTTTACAATTACCAATTGACAAAACAAGTATTTAATTATATTTAGTGTTAATTTAGTTTTAATATGTATGTAAGTACTCATTGTATTTTATAAACTCACTGTATATTTTATGTAAATGTATTGTTACTATCAAAATGTTTTAAGGACTGCATAACAGTAATTTTATGTAAAATTTTATTATAAAAACAATAATAAAAAGTATTATTAATATATGGCCATTTTTAGTATTAATGTAATCATTCTTCAATTCTTTAATTTAATAAAAACAATCTGATCCGTATACATTCACATTTAAGTCTTTTTTGACAACTCTGAGCATGGAATAATTAAGGATTCGAGAGAGAAATTGGTTATACTTGCTTAGATTTTATCTGAATAATTGTCTAAAGACATGTTTGGATAATGGATCTTCAGAATTTCAGATGACATCAGTATAATGGTGTAATCTGAGTCTCACCATCTGTATTAATGATTTTCTTTATATTAGGAGGACCGGAAAGTAATGTGACTTTATTATCTTATAATTTAAACGAAAAAATTTCTAATAAATCTTCATTTTTAATCAATAATATAATCACCCTTGTTATCAATATCCTTTTTCCATCTAGTATGATAACATAATTGATAAAAATCAATTCATTTCTGATTAAAATATCTCGAGATGGCTTTTTGGACATCATCCAAATTTTTTTAAATGAAGTGTTAGATCTCATTATAAATATATACATTTCAGACTTCAAAGTCCTTAAAAAAACAACTAAAGTAATCTTGGAATATTATATCAATTGAAGAGCTTCTACTCCGTCTGAATCTTAAGAGAGGCATCATATACCACAGAGACAGTCAAAGACTACGAGATAAACTCAAACGGAGTAAACGGAGAAAACGCTTTTGATCAGTATATCCGTGTTATGCCTTTTTCATAGACCATATTCAACGCAATTTAATAAAAAAATAAAGCATATAATATAAAACCAAAAAGGGAATTTAGGCCATATTGTTTTTAATCTTAATTTGGCCAATCAAAGTCAAAGACAGTAAGAACTGGTTGTTTAATTAACTAAATGGCTCATGGAATTTACACTGCAATCCATCACAACTCTTAAAAATTTTAAGGTTCCTGGTTAAGGTTCTTGACAAAAGATTTGCATAAATTGAAAAAAATGTCATGTGATGGAATTTAAAATGGACAGCCACTTTACTTTTTTATTTATACATTGATTTTAATGAGATTTATCTAAAGATAAAAACTTCATGCATACTAGAAGAATTGCTTTCTACATCAGCCAGCAGAGTACTATTCTGCAAAATTATTTTGACCAATCAAGATCAAACAAGACGGTCCTGGTAAGACATCCAAAAAAGGTATTTGGTTGTCCTTCCCCAATTCGATTGTGAATTAGACGTCGTTATGTTGAGAGTTTAGGTGTAGAAAGTGATTCAGTTTTTCTTATCCATGTTTCCATATCACAAAAGTATCACCCACGTAAAAATACGAAACAGAAGTATTGTGTTTGGAAGTTGTTCAAACTTTCAAATTAGTTCTAGTAGTAGAAATTATTTAGTTTTTGGTGCATTAATTGGAAACTATATAAGTAATTAACCATTTTATGAATTAGAGATGACATTAAATTAATCCAATGCGTATGATTAATATATTTTGAATTTTTGAAGTAAGTATTTAGTAGTGTTAATATTTAGTATCAAATTTTGAAATTTTATTTATTATATTAATATAGAACTAATATCTCAATAATTGTATATATATTTAGAGTATTGAACTGATATGTGGTAATAAAAAATTTTGGTAGAGAACCTTGATAAATTACACTCAAAAAGTTACGTCTCTCTTTTAGACATTTCAATTTAATTTATCTAATTTCCTTAATAATTCGTCGGCTGCACGACTCTTTTTCACTTCCTCATCTGCGTTTTTATCGCTGTCACTCATGACAATATCATCGACAATTCACCATCCAAATTATTTATCACATTTTTGTACAATGGAGACATGACAATCGAAACGTTTTCTAAGAGACTACTAAGCGTTTCCAAATTATTATTGTTTTCCTTCTAGTTCTCTAATTCGAACAGTTGCTTCAAGTCCTCAAATATCGAAACACCCGAATGCTCCTTCAGTTTAACCAGGGCGTCATCGTCAGTCTTTTGGTGTTCAATCAGCAGTTAATTCAAAAGCCATTCCGTCACTTTTGCAACGTCCAAAGCTTTCAATTCTTCTATACTAGCACCACATCCACCGCCTTACTGAAATCAGTGCCGGTGTGCTTGTTCAAGAAGTCTTGGACGGATACTTTCAGCTTCTGAAACACGCTGTCCTCCTCGCTCTGGGTCCACAGATCATTCTCCCCCTTCATCTCCTTAATCGCGACCTCGATGCTCGGATCTTTGGCCAGGGCCAGTCTCAATTTGGAAGCGTCTTGCGTAAACAGGATGGCTGATGGTGCCTGGTCGATGAGCACAAAATTTCTCTTTGTCACCTTGTCGAACATGCAGTATCCCTTTTTCTTCCCTTTTAGTGTATCTACCTGGTCTTGACCAATTCCTTTTGTTTGAGGCTTTTTACAAAGTGCGAAGGGCCCTTTTGTACGCTGACCATTTCCCAAGCGATGGACGTTTTTATAAGGAGGGAGATGATCCGAGGTTTTGTTGGAGCAGCTCCGTCATCTCTTGCACGAATATCGTCCCCTTCTGGGACAAAATTTATTTTAAATGATTTAACTTTTAATAATTAATGATTAAATAACTAATAGATCACTTTATCAAAATAAATTTATTCATAACTCGTACCAGTGCAAGTGAATGTCCAGTAGCATGTATTACTGTGAACTGTAGTGGCGGTTGAAAATGTCCAGGATCTGGGTCTTCAAGCTCTCGCAGTAGTAGATGTCGATACCCTTGGCAATGTGAAACTTCAGAACGTTCTATTTTATCTACCATACGGTCCATATATTTCTCCATATGATTATTATTTAATGTTGTCATTGATCAAATGTTTATTTAATTTTACAAAACTAAGAATTATCGTTACTTAATATTAATTAGTTTTTTATTTACACTTTAGTATTTATTAATGTTTCTTATATTAAATATGGCATGATGATGAGATTCAATTAAAAGTTGCAGTTTGAGATCAAAAGTTAAAACTTTATTCAATTGGGAATATATTAACCAATTTAATTATAGATAATTGAAAATAAAATATTGAAAATCAAATTTCATACAGTATTTAAATAAAATATTTATTATATTATAATACAAATAGGTATACACATTTATGTTAGTTGTAATTATAATAACTATTTAATAACAATTATATTAATATTAAAAATATCAGCGGTTCTTTGTGGTAAAATCAAAATAATCTTTTTTTACCTTCTGCAGTAATATTTGAGGATAAACAACACCAAATGCTATTTGTTACATACTTAAATTTATTAGGTATTTTTAAACCATTTTCTATGTAAACCTCAATGAAATGTATCAATCGTTAGAAATACTCTCCAAAAACAACTTTAATGCTGTTCTTCCAAAGTAATTGCTGTCGTTAATTAAATTTCGCCCATTTTTACCTAATTTAGATTTCAACAGAGAAATTATGATTTCCTTTTTTTTATTTTAATAATGTCAAATATTCCGTCCCAATTTATCCTTTTTGCGAATATTTGCACCTTTTTCATCATTAGTAATTTGTTGAAAGCCATCATTAACGGTGATATTCCAAGTATTTCTTCTTCCTCGTCAATTGTATCCATGTTAGTTCATTACCACTATTTTAATACGGCAATAATGTTTTAATGCCTTCATTATTCAGACTTTTATTTAGACTTAAATGAAGCCAAATATTTCGACTCAATTTATCCTTTTTGAGAATATTTGCACCTTTTTTAATGAAATATTCAATTAATTCTGAAGAATTATTCCTAACATGTTGAAAAGTCATCATTAACGGTGTTATTCCTTCTTCTTCTTCCTTATCAATTGTATCTAGTTCATTAACACCAAAATTGGATTTTAAAAGGGAAATGATGTTTTTAATGCCTTCATTATTTAGACTTCTATTAAAACTTAAATGATGCCAAATATTTCGCCCCAATTTATCCTTTTTGTGAATATTTACACCTTTTTTAATGAAATATTCAATTAATTCTACAGAGTCACCCCGAACATGTTGAAGAACCATCTTTAACGGTGTTATTACTTCTTCTTCTTCCTTAATAATTGTATCCAGTCCATTATCACCAAAACTGGATTTTAATATGGAAATAATATTTTTAATGCCTTCATTATTTAGACTTCTATTAAAACTTAAATGATGCCAAATATTTTGCCAAAATTTATCCTTTTTGTGAATATTTACACCTTTTTCAATGACATATTCAATTAATTCTACAGAATCATTCCTAACATGTCGAAAAGCCACAATTAACGGTGTTATCCTTCATCTTCTTCATCAATTCTATCCAGTTCATTAACACGAAAATTGGATTTTAAAAAGGAAATAATGTTTTTTATGACTTCATTATTTAGACTTTTATTTAAACTTAAATGATACCAAATATTTCGCCTCAATTTATCCTTTCTGGGAATATTTACACCTTTTTTAATGAAATATTCAATTAATTCTACAGAGTCATTCCGAACATGTTGAAGAGCCACCATTAACGGTGTTATTACTTCTTTTTCTTCCTCATCAATTGCATCTAGTTCATTAACACCAAAATTGGATTTTAATACGGAAATAATGTTTTTAATGCCTTCATTATTTAGACTTCTATTAAAACTTAAATAATGCCAAATATTCTGCCCAATTTATCCTTTTTGTAAAAATGTACACCTTTTTTAATGACATATTCAATTAATTCTACAGAATCATTCCTAACATGTCGAAAAGCCACCATTAACGGTGTTATTCCTTCTTCTTTTTCTTCTTCTTCTTCGTCATCAATTGTATCCAGTTCATTAACACCAAAATTGGATTTTAATGTTTTTAATGCCTCCATTATTTAGACTTTTATTTAAACTTAAATGATGTGGTTGTGTTCAGTGAAAATCAACGACTTTATAATCCAACTGCACTTCGTCAGAACCATTCAAAAGAAGAACAATTTTTCTTTCTTCGAAGTTATGTAAAATGGCTTCCTCAAAAAATTCAATTGTTTGCAGACCTACTTCTTGTTAATAATTTTTTAAAAAATTATGATTTGTCTTCACAGTCTACAAAGTCGTCAAAATCTCCATATTTAATAGTTCATAACGATCTCCTAATTTGGCCGGTTTCTGAAATAAACATCTAACTGTAATTCAATTTACTGACCAAGATATATACACAATATTTTTATACAACCCAGAAAATTATATTATTATAATAATTCAAGTTCCAGCAAATTATCAATTAAAAACTAAAAAATAGTTTATAATAAAACACTCACCGAATCACTTTTAATGACATCATTTTCCTAAAAAATTAAATAAAATTGAAAAAAGTATTTACAAATGTGTATACTTAGTAACAAAGACTCAGAGATTAAATTCATTTAAAATGCTTATAAGTGAGTTTGAACCGAATTCGAAACTCTCTCTGGAATTGTTGGACGGTGTGATCTGAAGAAGGTATCATCTTATGAGGTAATGACATATTTCATTTTTATGATATCAAAAACTAAAGCTTGCTTCATGATCATTACTACACACTGTAGCCCTTTAAGACTCGGTAGGACAGAAGATAGAAGAGAAAAAACTATCTGCATGTCTTAAAAATTGTTTCCTATATAATTTCATTGAGATAATAACATATTCTACTTTTACAAAATCAAAAATTAAAGTTCATTTTGTGATCATTATTCTACATATACAATGTGGACGCAGGGGCTCTGCAAATAGGTAAGAGAATTCTCTCTACATATAAAAATTATTTTCTGTATCATTACTTCACATATGCTGCCCAATTAAGATGTAGTACCTCAAAAGATATAGAAGAAGCAACTCTGCATGTTATAAAAATGGTTTCCCACATCATCTTATTGAAATAATAACATATTTTGCTTTTATAATATCAAAAATTAAAGTTAATTTCATTTTCATTACTTCACATATACACTGTAGCCTATCAAAACTCAGTAGCTCAGAAGATAGAAAAGAAAATCACTTAAAGAATTGCTTTCCTCTAAAGGGGAAGTAATATAATAACATCTTATTTAATGGTTTACTTCGGAGAATTTTTAGACCACCACTTAGTATTTTAATATGAATTACATTAAGGTTTTTTAGACCAACTGAATTTTGAGAGAGACATAATTTATGACAGAGAGAGAAAGTCTCCCACTACGGGGCATACTTGCGGACTTCTACTGTATCTGTCATGTCTGGTGTCTCTCTCAAAATGCAATCGGATCAAACACTTTTTGGAAGGTATATTTCCTTATCATTATATATCGTATTAAAAACTAAAATATATTGTGGAACTTACCGAATTGTCGTTGTGGGTCATATTGTGAAATTACATTGAAATACTAAAAAGAACAAACAGTTAGTTAACTAATTCTGAAAATACTATTAATTTTTTTATGTACTAAAAGAGTTTATTCATTGTAACTAACTCTTAGTATCAATTGAATTAATAAATTGTATTATTAATACACACCTGAATTTTTATAGAAGAGCTTTGCCACATACAACCGTGTGCTTACGAGTCTGTCATTTATTGATGCCAGTCATACACAGTCACATTCTAAATTACCGTGTAGGCAGGAAGTACCCAACCACATGGTAAAATGCGATTGTTTTTCTGAGTGAACAAGACGCCATCTCGACGTCGGAGGGGTTGATCGGGGAGAGAGAACAGAATCCGCGAGGGCGTCGGAGGAAAGAACCCACGGTTCCGTACGCGCCATTCGGCAGAGGGCACAGGTACCACCCCCGCCAGATGGAGCTTCGTATCATCCACAACATTCGTTTAACATAATATAACCTTTGTTACCAAAGGTTAAGGCTTTTGTGACCACTGTTTGTTGGAATTATTTCCTGATGTTCCGTTAGATCTTCAGAGGTCTGATTTGGTTCGTGTCTCTTTGACATCTGAGTGACAACTAAATGACAACTTAGGCAACTGATGTTCTAGAAATTTCATTCTGTTCGTTGGCCATTGTTATCTGTCATTTAGTTGTCAAACAGATGTCAAAGAGACAGGAACCAAATCAGGTCTCTGAAGATGCTAGTCACTTGTGCTAGCGAAACGTCAGGAAATAATTACAACAAACGTAGACCTATAAACCCGAACAAATACAAATATGGATTTAAAATCCGTATTTTATGTTTCTGCATTAAACTTAAAAGTTATTTAATTAATATTAGCTAATGTTCAAATTGTTTGAAATCAACTGTTCTTTTCAATGTATTTTTTGATGTTTCGTATAGCAATTCTCATCTTGAACACTTTGATGTATTCTCTTCTTAAAACATTTGCTCTACTCTTGAGAGTATTGATGATTATTCATCTTTTTCTTAACTATTCTATAATTAATTCCGCAGCTAAAAATAAATCTCACAACATATAAATTCAATTAATTTATTTAATATAAAATATAATCCATAATGTTTTAACAATTTTTAAATTTTCAATTAGAAATAAACACAATTATTCTTCTAAAACAAGCAAGTATGTAGTTAGTTATTCTAAACATGGGCAAAACTGGGCCCAATAGTTACTTAGTGTTGTTGTTTTTATATATTCATCAGTCATTTTCTTTGGGAAGTGGGTAACAGGAGTCCCAGGCACATTGTTATATTTATTATGTATTAAAATAGTTGGTAGCTTTTGTAAAATTAAATGCTTTCCTTTAGCTTTAATACATTTTAATTTGGGTTGAGGAGGGTTTACTTTTGTAACGAAATTATATGTGTGTAATTGATTAGTATTAGATGTTGCACCCAATGTTTGCATACTATAATCAGGAATTTTTTTAATTATTTTTTGTTCAGTTACCACTTTTTGGTTTGCAGATGGATTATTAATTACTGCATTATTGTGTAATTGCTTGATGTCAATTTTTCTTTTCAAAATATTGGGAATAGATTTTGTTGGTGTTTGATAATTCGGTTGGTAATTTTCAGTTATTATCCTCTCTCCAATATATTTGCTGAATCCTTCCGTAATTTGAAGATTGTTCATGTTTCTCTAAAAGTAAAGAAATAATAATTAATATTATAATAAGTTCCAAGTCAATGAAGGGGAACGCTAGATAAAATATAGGCGTTAATTAATTTAAAATTAAAAATAAATAGAAAAATTTAATTCAAATTAAAAAAAGTAATAAAATATTTAATTTAAAATTAAAAAATGATGAAGTATTCCATTTAAATTAAAATTAAAAATTTTTTCATTTAAATAATAAATTATTTTAAAATTAAATAAATTTTAAACATTAATAATAAATTTGAAGAGAAATTATAATAATAAATTACAAAATTAATTTAATTAATTAGTATTAATCTTAATTTAAATTAAAAAGAAATTGTAATAATGATATATAATATAATATTTAAATTAAAATTAAATAATTAAAATTTCAGAAAAAATATTAAGTTAAAAAAATAATAATAAAATATTTAAATTTAAAATTTTAAAAAATAAAATATAAATAAATAAAATATAATTAAAATATTTAATTTAAGTTAAAAATAATAATATATTAATTTTAAATTAAAAATAAATAGAAAAATTTAATTTAAATTTAAAAAAAAAAAATAAAATATTTAATTTAAAATTAAAAAATGATGAAGTATTCCATTTAAATTAAAATTAAAAATATTAATTTATTATTATTTTAAAATTAAATAAATTTTTAATATTAATAATAAATTTTCATTAAAGAGAAATTAGAATAATAAATTACAAAAAATGATTAATACAGTTAATTTAATATTAATTTAAATTAAAAAAAGAAATTGTTATAATGATATATAATATAATAATATTTAAATTAAAAAAATAATAATAAAATATTTAAATTAAAAAAAGATAGTTAATTTAAAATTTAAAAAAATAAAATATTATAAATAAATAAAATATACAAATTAAAATGTTTAATTTAAATTAAAAAAATAATAATAAAATTAAAAAATAAACATTTAATTTAATAAAAAGGTAAAATAATTAATTTAAAGTTAAAATTAAAAATTACAATATAGATAATTGTAAGGCTTTAAGTATAAACAATAAATAAAGTTAATATCATATATTAACGAGTTTTTCTCTTCTTAATAATAAAGTAATATTTATTTTTCAAGAATATGTTTCAATGTCCATTAAACTCACAGTAAGTTAACTTAAAGTTTTCTTTTAATCTGGAGGTTTACTATTGACTGAAAACAGGGCCAAAATGGGATTTAGTGAACACCGTCCAGTATTGCTACAAAGTCATCTCGTTGTGCTTTAACAACACCTAACATAACCTCTCATATATATAACAATTAATAAAATTTTTTTTTGAGAATCTGTTTCAATGTACATTAAACTCTCACTAAGTTAACTTAAAGTTTCCTTTTTTTTCTGGAGGTTTACCATTAACTGAAAACAGGGCCAAAATTTGATTTAGTGAACACCGTCCAGTATTGCAACAAAGTCATCTTATTGTGCTTCAACAACACCTAACATAATCTCTCATATATATAACAATTAATAGAAAATTTTTTTTGAGAATCTGTTTCAATGTACATTAAACTCTCACTAAGTTAACTTAAAGCTTCCTTTTTTTCTGGAGGTTTTGCCATTGACTAAAAAAGGGCCAAAATGGGATTTAGTGAACACCCTTCAGTATTGCTACAAAGTCATCTTGTTGTGCTTCAACAACACCTAACATAACCTCTCATATATATAACAATTAATAGAAATTTTTTTTGAGAATCTGTTTCAATGTACATTAAACTCTCACTAAGTTAACTTAAAGTTTCCTTTTTTTTCTGGAGGTTTACCATTAACTGAAAACAGGGCCAAAATGGGATTTAGAGAACACCGTCCAGTATTGCAACAAAGTCATCTTATTGTGCTTCAACAACACCTAACATAATCTCTCATATATATATAACAATTAATAGAAAATTTTTTTGAGAATCTGTTTCAATGTACATTAAACTCTCAGTAAGTTAACTTAAAGCTTCCTTTTTTTCTGCAGGTTTCCCATTGACTGAAAACAGGGTCAAAATGGGATTTAGTGAACACCGTCCAGTATTGCAACAAAGTCATCTTATTGTGCTTCAACAACACCTAACATAACCTCTCATATATATAACAATTAATAGAAAATTTTTTTGAGAATATGTTTCAATGTCCATTAAACTCACAGTAAGTTAACTTAAAGCTTTCGTTTTTTCTGGAGGTTTACCATTAACTGAAAACAGGGCCAAAATAGGATTTAGTGAACACCCTCCAGTATTGCTACAAAGTCATCTTGTTGTGCTTCAACAACACCTAACATAACCTCTCATATATATAACAATTAATAGAAAATTTTTTTGAGAATATGTTTCAATGTACATTAAACTCTCAGTAAGTTAACTTAAAGCTTCCTTTTTTTCTGGAGGTTTCCCATTGACTGAAAACAGGGCCAAAATGGGATTTAGTGAACACCGTCCAGTATTGCAACAAAGTCATCTTACTGTGCTTCAACAACTCCTAACATAACCTCTCATATATATAACAATTAATAGAAAATTTTTTTGAGAATATGTTTCAATGTCCATTAAACTCACAGTAAGTTAACTTAAAGTTTCCTCTTTTTCTGGAGGTTTACCATTAACTGAAAACAGAGCCAAAATGAAATTTAGTGAACACCCTCCAGTATTGTTACATAGTCATCTTATTGTGCTTCAACCACCAACAATTTAAAGAATTTGAAAATCTTACCTCTAATCTGGATATAGGTATATATACCACAGGCAACAACAAGTAACTGTATCAGAGTAATAATTTCAGTAAACAGAAATAATCTTCACCATGTCAGTTATAACTTCAAAATATGACATTAAAATATGACAAGTTATTGTTATATCGTAGGAGGCCAGGGACTCAAATGTTTGTCTGTTAGTTACTTTGATGGTCATTTCATTTGACAAATACGTCAAATAAAATTTTGTTATTATTACAATAAATAATAAAACAAATATTAAAATTAGAAACTTAAATTTAATGGAATATTGAAAGGGGCTAATATTGATGTTTGATTTTAAAGTGTTTAATAAAGGTTAAGTTTTGTAAAACACAAATTTTGTGGCACTAGACTTATTCCTTTTGACTTCAGCCTGTCAAACCTTTTTTTAAAAATTTTTTCATTCACTCGTGAGGGTAAAAAGGCAAATTCAATACTCCATCCTTTACCTAAATATGTTTTTAATAATTCTTAGATATAATTATTTTATTCATTGCGTAGTTATCAGTACATAAACAAGTGATTAGAATTACACTGAAAAAAGTGCTCACACTTTTACATTAGAAAAAATTATTATACAAACTCTTGATAATCACTCTCTCATGTGATAAACTGAAGTGCACGTAAAAATTAGATTAAAATTTGTTTTTGTTGTGCAATATTACTTAATAAGCCTTCAGAAAATTGTTATTAAATAAAAATCAAAGTCTTATGTAATAATATTTATTTTATAAAAGGAATTTAAAATTAGAGACTGAAACTAGAAATTCAAATAAAAAAATTCAGAGGTTTATGAACTCGCTTCTCTCACTTCATACCACCTCCAATTAAGTTGAGGGTTCGCCAAAGTCTATAAAGGGAGGGCTGAATTGCGTAGTCTCCGGCCTATGACGTCCCAAACGTTTTCAATCGGTGATGAGTTTGAAGATCTTGATGGACATGGTAACAAATTTAAATCGGAATATTGAAATAGGATTCCACAATTTCCTGAATTCATCAACCTTGGCCAAACAAAATCAGAACTCATAACTGAAAACTTCAGTCTATTCTTTACTCTAACTTGTCTTTAATTTTTATCGAAGATGTAATAAGAAGAAACAGAAACTGAGGATGGAAAGAAAGCCTTCTTGCTGCTGTAAAGTAAACTCTTAACAATGAAATAAATACCACTTCAAAAAGTGTTTCTAATTTTTTATTTAATGATAAATTTTACAAACCTCTTTATATACAAATAAATAAATATAAGACTCAAACGTCGTTAAAAAATAGATTTTTGATTTTTTATTCAATGGGACAGTATTAAAGAAAAATAAAACGTTATATTATAATTAAAATTTAAACATAAAATTGGTCCATACGATTGTATTAATATTTAGTCAAAAATGTTTAAAATATTTGAAGATTAAGAAAGTCTATTTTTAATCTACACCTCATTAACTTATGTAAATGTTGCCAAAACAATACTTAAAAGTAGTTAATTTACGTTTCAAACAATCGAGTAATTCGATAGTGAGTGCACTGATAACTTATCTATTCTAAACGTTTGTTTATTGAGCTACACGCAATAATATAAATTGTACTGTCGTCTGTAATACTTTAGTAGTTTGTTTGTAGTTGCATAACCAAGCAGTATTCATTGAGCTCCAAATTTCTAAACATGGCGACTAAAATTTTCATGGATTTACCTGGAGGTGTCAAAATGCCAGCCATTGGTCTTGGCACTTGGCAGGTATGTATACAATTCACAATATTATGTCTTGCTTAGAGCAGGTACTGATAACATATAATAATACACCACATATTTACTCTGTTTAGGCTACCAACGAGGACGAATTAGCAAAGGCTTTGGACACAGCATTAGAAATAGGTTACCGCCACATCGACACTGCTTTCTCCTATGGAAACGAATTAATAATCGGCAAGGTACTTAAAAAGTGGTTCAATTCAGGCAAGTTGAAAAGAGAAGACCTCTTCATCACCACTAAGCTTCCTATTTTCGCTATAAAAGCTGAAAAGGTTGAAGAATTGTTGATCACTTCTTTGAAAAATTTAGGCCTTGATTATGTGGACTTATACTTAATACATTTTCCAGTTTGTTTAAAACTGAACGAAGGAGAACCATTTCGTAGAGACCTTACAAAATATGAAACTGAAGTCACTGATCACATAGCAGTGTGGAAGGTAAAATTTTAAATAAAGTTCAATTCAGTGTAGCTTTTAAAAGCATTATTTTATGTTTAGAAAATGGAGGAGCAAGTAGATGCTGGTCGTACTAAAACAATAGGTATTTCTAATTTCAATAAAAGACAAATTGACAACATTCTTAAGTCGAATCCGAGGATCAAGCCTGCGAACTTGCAAGTTGAACTACACGTCTACATGCAACAACAAAATTTGGTACTATATTGTCTTGAAAATGGAATCACAGTCACGGGCTATTCGCCACTTGGTTCTCCTGGTATGAACAAATTCATGGAGTCATTTGGCAAACCGTAACAAAAATAATCTACATACCTCTTTGTAGTAATAGTAGCAAATTTTCTTTCTAGAACTAAACCATTGCCTGATATGTTGCATGATGAAAAGATCAAACAAATAGCCTCTAAACACAAGAAATCAAACGCACAGATTATGTTACGATATTTAATACAAAGGAATATTATTGTAATTCCAAAAAGTGTATCTCCTGCAAGATTACAAGAGAACATTAATATATTTGACTTCAGTTTGGATGATGAAGACATGGATACCTTAAATTCTCTGGAAGTTGGCGTAAGTGCAAGAGTTTGCGATTGTAAGGCGTTCCCAGGGTAAGTTCTGAGGTGACAACTAATAGAATTACATTTTTATATATTTTGATTGTAGGCTGGAAGAAAATGCAGAATGGCCATTTGAGTAATAGTTGCAACATTCTTTTAAAAATTAAATCATTTTTATTAGACTGAACATTGTACTGAATAAATTTGTTTCAATTCTTTAATTTTGTGTTTTAGTAACCCAAATTGTACTATAGTTAATTAATTAATATTAACTAAATTGTTTTATTATTTAAAATAAATAATAAGCTATACACGAGTTCTGATTTTTTTGTGGTATAGAAATAATTATGCAATTGGCGAATTTAAAAAATATGAGTGTTATTGTGGACCTATATAAAGTCAAATAAATGTTCGAGAAGGGTTATAACTTGACAGTGTCAACAGCATTATTTAAAGTTATTGAAGTTAAAATAACCAATTTATTAGATTACTTATTATAGAATTTAGTAAATACTTCAATCTCCTTTCTATCAAGAATAAATTAGCAATCCCTACTTAATTAAAAAGAAAATCAAGAAAAGATGTAAAAGTGAACTCTGGATTTTATGTAGTTAATAAAACACATTCCATTTTAATAATATATTCCGCAAATGCAGCAGCAAAAACAATAGCAAAAGCATTCACATGATAGAAGTTTACTGAGTACCAGATAAGAAAGTTACCAAAAATGACAAAAACTTTTACTGCAAAGTTGGTTTTTAAAATTTAAAATGGGTGCATCATCAGTTTTAATGCTAATTTATGTACAAAGAAAACCTTGCGGTGAATATCATCGGCAAATTAACTTTTGTAAGACTTTGTAAGGAATTGTATTTTTATTAGTCTTTCAGATTTTTTGACTTTCACTAATTATAGAATGTAAATATTTATAAATTACACTATTTCTAATTTTTTCTTACCCTTTATATTGTAAAACTTTCAGATTTTTTATTTATTATTTACTTTTTAGTTGTGCCTGTTAAAGATTAATAAAATGGTACTTTTTATAATTAATTTATTATTTAAATTTTGGATTAAACTTTGTAAGACTTTTAAGTAATTCTATTTTCATTAGTCTTTCTGATTTCTATTAGTTTTAGATGTAAATATTTAAATATTACATTATTTATAATTTTTTCTTACTTTTTATTTTATGATTCTCTTACAGATTTTTATATTTATTATTTATTTATTTTGAAATTTCTGTACTGTTTTATTTTTATGTGCCACTAATTTAAATTTGTTAACCATTTTATTATTTATTATTCGCATACTTTGAATTTTTCAATTAACCTTTGTAAGATTTATAAGGAACAGTATCTTTATTCTTACTGTTTATAAATTATATATTTTCTTATACTTTATTTTATAATACAAATTTTTTTTTTAAGTTTGAAATGAATGAACACCAATTTATTGTCATTTATTATTATTTATTATATAATGTAAATATTTATATATATTAATTTTTTCTTACCCTTTATATTATAAAACTTTCAGATTTTTTATTTATTATTTATTTTTTAGTTATGCCTCTTAAAGACTAATAAAATATTACTTTTTATAATTAATTTATTATTTAGATTTTTTGACCATTTTATTATTTATTTTGTCATATTTATTTACATTCTTTATATTTTTCGATTAAACTTTGTAAGACTTTTTAAGTAATTTTATTTTCATTAGTCTTTTTAATTTGTACTAATTTTAGATGTAAATATTTAAATATTATATTATTTATAACTTTTTCTTACCCTTATTTTATGATTCGTTTACAGGATTTTATATTTATTATTTATTTAGTTTGAAATTTCTGTACTTTTTAATTTTTATGTGCCACTAATTTTTATTTTCTGACCATTTTAAGATTTGTAAGGAACTATATTTTTATTCTTACTGTTTATAAATAATATATTTTTTTACCCTTTATTTTGTAATACTGATTTTTTTACAGTTTGAAATAACAAAAATTATTGTAATATTAATTGTAATTTACTATTATTTATTATATAATGTAAATATTTATAAATTATACTGTTACTAATTGTTTCTTATACTTTATACTGTAAAACTTTCAGATTTTTTATCTTTTATTTGCTCTTTTGTTGTGCCTCTTAAAGATTAATAAAACTGTACTTTTTATAATAAATTTATTATTTAGATTTTTTGGCCATTTTATTATTTATTTTTTCTCATTTATTTACATTCTTTGTATTTTAAGAACGTTATTTTCATTAGTCGATTGATTTCCACTAATTTTAAATATAAATTAGTAAATTTTATTTACAATTTTATTTATAATTCTTTCTTACCCTTTTATGATACTCTTACATATTCATTTAGTTCTGCACTATTTTAAATTTTAAGACCATTTTATTATTCACACTTTAAATTTGAAACATTTGAAGGTTTGTGTTTTTATTCTTACTAATTATATATTATTATATTAATATTTTTTTAATATTTTCTTACCCTTGTAATACAATTTTTTTTTACAGTTTGAAAAGAATGAACACAACACGTAAACAAAATTATTGTACTAATAATTGTTATTATTTATTACGATTTGACATACAAACATTACACACAGTACATTCTTCAAATAATTCAATTTTTTTAATTAGGTAGTTAATCTAAACATGGATCAAACTGAGCCCAATAAGCACTCAGTGTCGTTGTCTTTACATAAGCATCATCCATTTTTCGAGGTGCACAGGTAAGTGGACCCTCTGGCTTACTGTTAGGGACATTGTGAACTAACTTAGTTGGTGGCAATTTTCTTAAAATTAACTTCTTTCCTTCGGCTTTAACAAATTTTAGTTTGCTGTCACATGGGATTGTTGTGGTCAAGTTACCACTTGATATAATGTTGCTACTTGGTATTAAGTTACCAAGTGATGTAACGTTTCCACTTGGTATGAAGTTACCACTCGATGTTACGTTGCCACTTGGTATAAAGTTACCACTCGATGTTACGTTGCCACTTGGTATAAAGTTACCACTCGATGTTACGTTGCCACTTGGTATAAAGTGGCCACTCGATGTTACGTTGCCACTTGGTATAAAGTTGCCACTCGATGTTACGTTGCCACTTGGTATAAAGTTACCACTCGATGTTACGTTGCCACTTGGTATGAAGTGGCCACTCGATGTTACGTTGCCATTTGGTATGAAGTTACCACTCGATGTTACGTTACCACTTGGTATAAAGTTACCACTCGATGTTACGTTGCCACTTGGTATGAAGTTACCACTCGATGTTACGTTGCCACTAGGTATGAAGTTACCACTCGATGTTACGTTGCCACTTGGTATAAAGTTACCACTCGATGTTACGTTGCTACTTGGTATGAAGTTACCATTACCACTTGTGAAGTGGCCATTTGATGTAACGTTGCCACTTGGTATGAAGTTACCACTATTTGTACAAGAACCTGAATCTACAACGTAGACCTTCCCATTGGAACGTATAAATTTCTTAACTCTTCTTGCTTCAGTTGGTGTGTTTTGTTGGTGGTATTGAGGTGGATTAACAGCTATATTATTTTGGTACTGTCTGATGTCTACTTTCCTTCTCAATATATTGGGAACAGATTTAGTTACTATTTGAGGTCTCGGGGGGCAATTTTCATCTTGGATATTTATAAAACTTCCCGGAGAATTCCCATAATATTGACTATATTGAGTATTCGAAAATTGCATATTATTCATCTTTCACTGGATATAGTTGATTTTCGTTACACTTAATGTTGTTCTTCGTCTGAGATGTACTGTGACTGAATTTGGATTTTCTCATTGTTTTAAATACTTTTATATCATTTATACCTGGGTATATAGTACAGGTACAATATAACTTAATTCTATACAAATTAAAATTAAGTATAATCGCGTTCATTGTAAATGATTAAATATAGTTTACACCAATTTAAGATTTATAAGTTTTTTCTAAATAGTTTAGATAATTAAAGTGTTAAAATATACGTCTTTCAATACTGTTAAATGTTTAGTAATAATCAGAATGAAATTTAAATTAACCCCATTCCAAATTGTTGTATATGAATTATTAAATATCTCTATCAGTAAAAGATTTTATAAATTACCTTGCAAAAATCATTTAAATTTTCTAAATAACCACATGTGTTCATTGGTCGAAGAAAGTATGGAATATTTTATTTACTTGTCATAAACGTTACTTACTGTTTTACCTGGTGTTTCTGCAAATCTGGACAAATCTAACTTACTGCAAAATTAGTACATTAATCAGAATGATCATTATAGTTTATACTTTTTTTAATATAAAATATCAATTAGAACTGAAAAAAATATGGAATATTTTATTAATATTCATAAAAAATTAACAATAACTCTATATTTTATGGCATACCTTTTGGCTTTTTATTATTTATTGTGTCTTAATTATTTACATTCTTTGTATTTTTCAATTAAACTTTGTAAACTTCTATTTCAATTAGTTTTTCTCCATTTCTTCTAAGTTTGAGAAATTACATACGCATTATGGGGGAGGAGTAATGTTTATGTAGAAGTGAAGGCTAAAAATGAGGAATTAGTTCATTTTTTGTCAAACATTTCTTACACTCAGTGTTCAGTGTTTTCAAATTATTAGACACGAGCTGAAGGCATTTCTAATTGTCTGAATAATATGGGCTGGAATTGTCAATATCTAACAGGCTTACAGAAACAAAAGGAGAGACTTGAGACTATTGTTAATTTCAAAGAAATTAAATGCAGAGTACTAATTACAATTAATATAGCTGCTAGAGGTGAGTTAAAAAAAGATTCCTAAATATTTTAGGAATTTTATTTATTACTTGTGTATTATATTCTATAATATTAAATATGTCTGACTAGTATGCGAATTATCAATGTTTCTACTGTAATGAATAGATTTCTTATTTCTTTAGTGATGAATTCAGATTCTTTGTTACTAGTGTCAGGTTTTATTAGTATAAATAATACATCTTCATTATAATATTCATGTGAAATGACAAATGAAATACTTGAGACTCTTGATGATCTTGATTATATTCTTATAAGACACTTAATTCAGATTCATTATTTACCAATATTTCTAAATTTGTTTCTAAGTTTTCTGTTTCAACAAAATAGAAGAGTATATTTTATATAGTATCATTCTTGTTGGTATAAGAGAACCTGGTTTCAGGTGACTATTAGAAGCTTAAATAAGTTCTTGATGTTTCTTCAAAAATATCAGTACGTTGAATTTCGAACGCTAACTTACCTGCAGTGAATTACTGTATCTAACTTTAAATTTCAATGTATGGCAGTTCAACAAAGTAATTTTTATTGGTTCTGAAAATACCTACTTGTGTGTCAAATAAAATGTATTTTCGGGGCATTTTATTGCTCTATTTTATTCAAAAGAAATCTGCAACTTGGAATTTATATGCTGTTTCATGGGGAATACTTTGAGTGAAATATTTCTGATCCTTAAATTTTAAACAAAGCTTCTATTTTGTAAAAGTGATAACTTATTTACGGTCATAATAATATTTATTGCTCTACAAAATGTAGGTTTATCAGGGATCTGAATATTGGTCACTAATAGTCAGCCTATTAATCTCATTTATACTGGAAGAACTAAATATAAATAATTAATAGTTGACTAATGCTTATAAATTTTCTTATTCTTATAATCACCTCAGTGTTTTGCCATAAACTGAAGTTTTATTATCAAATTTTACATTAAAATTAAGATCCAAATAATAGTTATACTGTTAATCATATTATTCAATAAAAAATAAAATTTATTTGACCATAAAAAACCTTTGGTTTAAATCAGAAGTATTCCAAATTGGGATTTCAAATAAAATAAAGTTTCATTAGTTTTTCTGATTTTTTTATTTCCACTAGTTTGAGATGTAAATATTTAAATGTTATATTAATATATTTTTTTTTCTTACTCTTTATTTAATGATACTTTTACAGATTTTTATATTTATAATTCATTTAGTTCGAAATTTCTGTACAATTTTATTTTTATGTGACCATTTTATTATTCAAATACTTTGAATTTTCAAAAATTAATCTCTGTAAGATTTGTAATGAATTGTATTTTTATTTTTACTGTTTATAATTATATAATTTCTACTATTTTATTACATTTTATTTTATTATAATAATAATTGTTATTTATTGGGATTTGACAGTACATTATTCAAATAATTACAATTTTTGATTTTTTAAATAGGTAGTTATTTAAACATGGATCAAACTGAGCACAATAAGCACTCAGAGTGGTTGATTTTACATCATCAGATATTTTGTGGCGTAACTTTTGGCTTCTATCACTGCTTGGCATATTTAAGGCATAAAATCTAGTCTCTTCAATGTGTGAACTGGAATTTGTTGCCTGTATGCTTTGTTCTATCAAATTCAGAAATTTGAAAACTTCATAATTACAGTGGTGATAAGCCCCTAGATCATCTTAGAAGTTAAAAATATTTTATTAAATTAATAATAAAATGTGTTCAATTTAACAACAACAATTTATAGTGTCACTTACAACATATCGGCATTAATTTGTTCAAATATCATTACTTCGTACTTTGTCGATGCAATCTTTTTATTATAGACAAATAATTACTTCAAACATCTTGATGCATTGAAATTTTATTGACATAACAACCATTAAAAAATGACATTTGAAAAATTAAATATTTTTCAACATCCGCTGTATATGACTGTACAAAGTGATCAAATTAATTCCATATCCACATTAAGGTAAACGTTTTATAAATGTTTTATAAATTAATGTAACATTACTGAGTTTCTGTTTTTAGGTATTCTGAAAATATCGCCAGTAAATCTTTTCATTCATTCATTCATATATAATTTCAATTAACATAATATGATATCACAATCTGAAACTCAAATAAAAGAGGAAAAAGTGGAGGTTGAAAGTACTGATAAAAAAACAAAGGAAGTTATCTCTGAACAACAAACTAAAGAAAATACAAACACTGAAACTCAAATAAAAGAGGAAAAAGTAGAGGTTGAAGGTACTGTTAAAGAACCAAAGGAAGTTACCTCCGAACAACAAACTAAAGAAAATACAAACACTGAAACTCAAATAAAAGAGGAAAAATTAGAGGTTGAAGATACTGGTAAAAAAGCAAAGGAAGTTATCTCCGAACAACAAATTAAAGAAAATACAAACACAAAGTTCATAGAAGGTAAGAGTGATCATTCAAATTCCATCGAATTAGATGAATCAATTCGTTGCGACTTATGCAATGAAAATTATAAAAATAATATAGCTTTTGCACTACATTCGATCAAACACAGCACAGATGGAAAATATTCATGCCATATGTGTGAATATAAAAAGGCATCAAAGTATCACATAGAACTACATATACGCACCCACGAAGGCACTACTAAATATAAATGCGAGATTTGTAACAAAGCATTTGCTGTCAGTACTCACGCTATTGAACACAAAAATGTGCATACAGGCGAAAAACCTTTTCTATGTGAAATATGTGGTAAACATTTCATGTTTTCGTGGTTCCTCACTTCTCACCGCAGGGCTCAACATTGGGAAATTATTACTGGTTGTCCTTTAGTTAAATTTGACTGCTTGAAATGTAACAAGCATTACACTTCAGCTACAGGATTGCGGCGACACAATTTGAGCAAACACAACGAAACAAATTCAGATATGTTCGTACTATGTGAAATATGTGGAAAAAGACTTTCTAGTAAAGAGAAACTGAAATTCCACATCAGAATTCACACCGGTTACAAACCGTTTAGTTGTCAAAGCTGCAGCAAAAGCTTTTCAAGAAAAGAACAACTTAAAGAACACGATAGAGTACATACTGGTGAGAGGCCGTACGTTTGTCAATCCTGTGGACGGGCGTTTACTCAAAGAAGTCCTCTGAAAATTCATGAAAGAACTCACACAGGTGAAAGGCCATATACCTGTATTATATGTCAAAAAGGTTTTATTTCAAAAGGAGTGATGGATACTCATATGAAAAAATGTGGACTCTATAAATAAAGTCTTAAATTTATTTGGGATGCCTATTCTTTAGAATTGGATAATCTGAACCGTTCATGAACTGTAATATTTATTGTTCTTATAATAAAGACTTTTGTTGCAAGTCCTTGATATTTATCTAGTTCTTGTTACTATATTATCTGTTTTGTTTTTCTTGAATAATCTTCTTTTATGTTTTTTTAGAGACGTGAATACGTTGACGTAGTTTTTAAAAGTACTCAATTCCATATTCAGTATAGAAAAAGCGTTTGACCCATCTCAATTTCGAGAGAGACATCATGCATGACAGAGACAGTAGAAGTCTGTCCCATAGTGGGAGACTTACTGTCTCTATTGTAAGTACATGATGTTTCTTTCAGGATACAGATGCATTAAATTCTTTTCGTACTGTATAAATCACTCCCCCATTTCAATTTCGTCTGCAGTACAGTCCACCAGGCAAGGAGGATTAACTACAGATCCTTTTTTCAGAAAATATTTAATTGTTTCTCTACTTTTGCTCGGTACTGTAGATGTACTCTACATTCATGTAATTTGTATTTATTAATTCAGTACAATTGATAGATTTTCAAATACTTTTTCATGAATAAAACACATCTAACGCATCTTTTTTTCACTTGAAAGTGGTGCGTGTATCCCGTTGTGCGTACAGTATTGATCACACTATACAGTGCGTCATAGAAATAATACATACTATACAGTGCGTACACTATTGATCCAACAGTGTTGTCAAATGATATATTTTTAATTTTTCCAACCGACATACAGTAACCTTAAACATCTTTTTTTAATTTTTGAGGTTTATTAAGCAATATTTTAGAATAAACCTTTCTAACGAAAGTTGATTTTTTATAAAAGTATTCACTCTTTTTCTAAAACATATATGATAGGTATATTAATCAAAGAATATTTTTTATAGTTTAGAAAATATTTTTTTCTTTTCTTATTGGTTGGCTCCAGTCTAATATTTTTTAAAAGTAGATATTAGGTAAACTAAAAGGCCATTCCTTCATAATCACTTAAACACTAAAGAAGACAGAAAGAAATTATAGAGAGCCCCATTTACACCAAAAGCCATTGGTTCGAGGATCCCCAAATCATTATACCTGTTGTATGTATCGTGTTTTGAGGGAGAATTTAATATATAAACAAAAAACTCCAAAAAAACAGAGTTCCACTTTTTATCACTCATGGAGAATTCATAATGTTACATTCTATCTGACTTATTTTTGAATTTTCACATGGTTTTTTAGTCATTAGAATTAAACAAATTGTAATTTTAGGAAAAATATTTATTTATTTATTTATTTTGACATATTCTATATGAAACAATTCTATATAATTATTTTTTTACAAAATTTCTATAATTTAAGAATATAATAATAAATATTATAATATTTGCTTATGATTACGAGAGGAATTATTAAATTAATACTCTAAATTGGTTTCAATATTCAAAAAACAAAAAGTTACGACGTTCTGCCAAATAAATAAATTATTTGTTTATTGTTTAAAACCCACACCAATTTAATTGACAATATTTTAATAAACAAATTAAAATATATACTCGAATTAAAAAGAAACTGAGAATATTATAATAAATATATTAAAATATATAATAATGATTACAATACTTTAATTATTTAGTATATTATGTTTACTTTACAAATCTGGTACTACTTCATAAAACACAGAGCTTTTGAATTTAAGTAATGTAATATAACGGGGGGCCATATGTTTTCAATAAATATTATTATGTAAAAGGATTTTTTTAATAACTTTTTTGCATACTTTTTAAATGAGTATTTAATTGATGAACCATTTCAAATTTGGAAAAATGGCTCGTACTATCAAGAAGCTTGGCCATCCCTGTAATATAGATAGAAAATTATGATATACGTTTCTTCTAAGACTAATATAAAATCAATAGATTTTGGACATAACATAAATATTAAACTAATTAATTTTATAACAGTTTAAACATTCTTTCAAAAAATTAAAATATCCTAAATTTTGGAAAAAATCTTCAATTTGGCAAACTGTAACCGGCTACTTTCCAAGGTTGCCATTTACCATTGTTTAGGTCTTTGTGTTTAATTTTTTATTGGTAACAAAAAGTGAGTTGGGAAAAATTAAACATTGTAAGTAAATAATTGTTAATTACTTATACTTCATTATATAAATACATCTACAAACCATAACTCTCAGATTGTAAGTGAGAAATTATTCATTGTGGCAACTGTTAACAAGTAGAGTCGTTTATAGGTTATGTTTAATTGCTTATATTCTTTTAGTTTAAACTTACTACCTCAATTACGAGTGTCTCAGAATAGTACCGAAATGGCCCATACGTTGGATATTAAAGGAAGGACAAAAGATGTACTTTTAGAGGAGAACGTACCATTCAGTTCTTTACTTTTACCCAGTGAAATTTTACAAGCTCTTGATAATTTGGGTTTTAAAAAGCCGTCACCAATTCAACTTAGAGCTATCCCCATAGGAAGATGTGGTTTCGGTAAGATTATTACATTGTTTCATATCATGTGCCTTAGTGATTTATTTTTTTTAGATCTTATTGTGAAGTCGAAGTCAGGCACTGGCAAAACTCTTGTATTTGCAATTGTTGCTTTGGAATCAATTCAAGTTGAAAAGAAATGTCCACAAGTTGTTATTTTAGCCCCCACCAGGGAAATTGCAGTACAAATTCAAGAAACAATTCAACAACTCGCAAAGTTTAAACAAGGTTCGTAGCAATTTATAATAAAAACTATAGACATATCTATTATGATAGTTATAATAGTTAAGTAACAGTGAGTGAGTGAAAAAAAAATTGTTAAAGGCATTTTGCATTTTCAGGTGTTATTGTGGAATGTTTCATTGGAGGACTGTCCGTTGAATCAGACATAAAAAAATGTAGTAATTGCCATATTGTGGTGGGAGCACCTGGACGTATAACGCATCTAATAGAGCTGGGCCATTTAAAAATGGATTCTGTGCGTCTGCTTGTCCTTGATGAAGCAGATAAACTAATGGAAGCCAGTTTCGAAAACGACATCAACTACATCTATAACGCTTCGAGAGACAGAAAACAAATGATAACCACCAGTGCCACTTATTTCAACGATCTGGATAATTTTTTGTGCCAATATATGTTATCCCCAACTCATGTGATTGCTGAAATAGAATCTCCACTTCTTCTAGGTCTGAGAAATTACATACGCATTATGGGGGAGGAGAGTAATGTTTATGTGGAAGTGAAGGCTAAAAATGAGGAATTAGTTCATTTTTTGTCAAACATTTCTTACACTCAGTGTTTGGTGTTTTCAAATTATCAAACGCGAGCTGAAGGCATTTCTAATTGTTTGAACAATATGGGCTGGAATTGTCAATATCTAACTGGCTTACAGAAACAAAAGGAGAGACTTGAGACTATTGCTAATTTCAAAGAAATGAAATGCAGGGTACTAATTACAACTAATATAGCTGCCAGAGGTGAGTTAAAAAAAATATTCCTAAATATTTTAGGAATTATATTTAATATTTTTGTGTTGTATTATATTGTATAATATTAAATATGTCTGACTAGTATGTGAATAATCAATGTTTCTACTGTAATGAATAGATTTCTTACTTCTTTAGTGATTAATTCAGATTTTTTGTTAGTAGTGTCAGGTTTTATTAGTATAAATAATATATCTTCATTATAATATTCATGTGAAATGACAAATGAAATATTTGAGACTATTGATGACCTTGATTATATTCTTATAAGACACTTAATTCAGATTCATTATTTATCAATGATGCTATATATTTCTAAATTTGTTGTTCCTTCTGTTACTATTATTATTTTCTAAGTTTTCTGTTTCAACAAAATAGAAGTGTATATTTTGCTGTTAGTTTATTCTTGCTGGTATAAGTATCAAACTTTAAATTTAAACGTATGGCAGTTCAACAAAGTAATTTTTATTGATTTGTGCCAAATAAAGTGAATTTTCAGGGCATTTTATTGCACTATTTTATTCAAAAGAAATCTGCAACTTGGAATTTATAAGCTGTGTGATGGGGAATACTTTGAGTGAAATATTTCTGATCCATATATTTTAAACAAAGCTTCTATTTTGTAAAAGAAACAGTGATAACTTATTCAAGATCTTAATAGTATTTATTACTTTAATGGGCAAAATGTAGGTTTCTCAGGGATCTGAATATTGGTCACTAATACTCAGCCTATTAATCTCATTTATTCTGGGAGAACTAAATATAAATGTTAAAATGTTAAATTAAAATTAAGATCCAAATAATAGTTATAGTGTTAACTATATTATTCAATAAATAAATGGATTTTATTTGACCATAAAAACCTTTGGATTAAATCATAAGTATTCCAAATTGGGATTCCAAATAAAATATAGTTTTTAAAATATCCAAATTTATTTCTTAATTAAGGTAATAGATAGATATTATTTCTAATATTTTGAATAAGTTCTTGATGCAATAGCACTACTTAGTGCATGGAATTTTGAATGCTAACACACCTGCAATGAAGTACTGCATCTTACTTTAAATTTCAGTGTATCTTCAACAAAGTAATTTCTATTGGTTCTGAAAATACCTACATTTGTGCCAAATAAAGTGTATTTTCGGGGCATTTTACTACACTATTTATTTAAAAGGAAATCTGCAACTTGGAATTTATATACTGTGTGATGAGGAGTATTTTGAGTGAAATATTTCTGTTCCTTATATTTTAAACTAAGCTTCTATTTTGTAAAAGAAACAGATAATACACTAATAGTCAGCCTATTTATCTCATTTATATTGGGAGAACTAAATATAAATGGGTAATAGGTGACTAATGCTTATAAATCTTCTTCATCACCTCAGTGTATTGCAATAAACTGAAGTTTTATTATGCAATTTAACATTAAAATTAAGATCAATAGAATAATTATACTGTTAACTATATTATTCAATAAATAAATGAAATTTATCTGACCATAAAAACCCTTTGGATTAAATCATAAGTATTCTATTAAAATTTGGGATTCCAAATAAAATATAGTTTCTATAATATTCGAGTTTATTACTTAACTAAGATAAGAGATATTATTTCTATTATTTTGTTTTAGGACTTGATATTGCCAACGTTGACTTGATTATAAACTACGATGTTCCAACCGACGCCGCAACCTTTTTACATAGAATGGGCAGAGCTGGTCGATATGGAACTTCTGGAGTGTGCATTACTATGGTATTTGAAGGCGAAGAAATGGATCTACTGAAAAATATTATAGGCGCAATTGGTGGCACGAATTTATCAATTCCACTCCTGCCAGTCATTAAAGAAGCGAATACGAATTTATTCACTATAGACCATACCGTTTTGCCATCTATTAGTGGAACTATAAGTGAACTGGATGCAAAAATGAAAGACGAAGTTAAAAAAGAAGTGTTTGAAATTAAAAAGAACCGTGGCAAGAATAAAAAACCGAAGAAGAATAAGGAGTCAAATAAAAAAGGAAAAAATAATGCTCCTAAGCAAAAGAATGATTCTAAACAAATTAATGTTGCCAAAGAAAATAATGCAGCTAAAAAGAACAACGCAGAAGAAGGTAAGAGTAGTGAAAACGATGAAGATGATGACGGATTTCTCGTTGTAAATACAGAAACGTTAATAGAGTCTATGGAGGAGGAGGATGTTAATTCTGCTGAGTCAGAAAATCACACCCCAAAACAAGATCTAATGGATACCAAAGCGTTACTTGAATTGATAGCAAGTGGTGAGGTCGATTGTACTCAATTGGAATCTAATACACAACTTAAAAACCACAGTCCAAAACAACCTGCAGATCTAGAACCAAATAAGTCTGCCAAAGAGGAAGTTTTTATTAAAAATAAAGCATTGCTGAGCGTATCTAAACTACTTGTTGAGAATAATCAGACACCAGATACAAACGACGTCGATTCTGTAGATGAGTTCTTAAATCTTCTTAAAAAACAAGATGGTAATAAATTGACTAATAAGGAACAAATTAACTCTGAAACTAAGAATGTTAGTGAAATATCAGCTTCTACTTCTAGAAATGACGATAAAATTCAAAATACATCAGAAGTTAAACAACAGACAATGTCCACATGTAAAAGTCAACAAGCAGAGAGATTGGCAATGAAAAAAGATTGCAATAAATTGACTAATAAGGAACAAATCAAATCTGAAGCTAAGCAACTTAGTGAAATATCAGCATCCACATCTAGAATTAATGATTCATCAGAAGTAAAACAACAGTTAAAGTCTACATGTGAAAATCAACAAAAGATAAAGGTTGATGATGAAAACTTATTTAAATTAGCTTATGAAAGTGCCATTAATCCTGCAGCTGACAAGACGTGGATGAAAGGTATATCTAACTTAACTATTAATTGTAATGAACCAGAAAAACCCTGTGATCTGTATGCAAATAAAATGGGCAAAAAGAAAATTGGATATAGAACAAAGAAAAATTCTCAGAGCAAAAAATACAATAAAGATAAGAAACCAACAAACCTAGATTCTAAAGATGATTCAGTGAGCAGTGGTAACCAAGTACAAAAAAATAACCCACCTAAGACTGTTGATGATCTGCTTGATGACCCAGATTGGGCATTTTTAAAGTGGGTGCCAGTGGAACCCAAAGACAAGCAAAAACAGGATAATTTTGAATCATACGCTTTGGATTTGACTGAATGTGATGTTGAAGAGGAACCAGTGAACGAAAACGTGTGTCAACCAGTATTCCAACCAACGTGTGATGAAAGAAATGTGAATACACTAACTTACAATCCTGTCTTCTGTTCGTATTTGGACGAGTGTAGCAAGGATTTGTGGCAACAAAGCATGAGTTTTACCAGCGTTCCAGAATTTGAATCATGGTTCGACAATGAATGGCACGCTAAAGTTACATGCGTTAGAAATTATATTCAGCAAAATATTTATGTGCAGGAAATGAGTAAATACCAGAAATTTAGTAATGGGTGCTAGAATTCATGGGTTTATTGATTTAGTCCCTAATTACATTATCATTCTGCTGTTTTAAAGCATGTACTCTTAATTTTAATGGAAGTGAATTTTGTATCGTGATTTGATATTTATAATTAATATAATCATGAAACTATATTTTGTTCTATTTTCCACCTGTATTGAAGTCATGAAAAAAAATCACATAGTGAAATTTGAATTTATATTTATATAAGATTTATCCAATAATTTACTATTAACTAATTAAACCAGCAGTATTTCTGGTAAAATATTCAATTTAACACACTGTAGGTTGTTAAATATTATATAGTTTACATATGATAAACTTACAGATATAGAGAATGTCGCAAAATATAAAAAAATAAGATCTTGACAGTTACAAAAATAGGCTCCAAAACAAAAACTACTAGATACTAAAGCATTACATAAATTGATAGCATGTGATGAAGTTGATTGTACACAATTGGAATCTAAAGCACAACTTAATAAAAGCCACATTCCAAAACAACCTGAACATATAGAACCAAATAGGTCTGCTAAAAAGCACCTATTTTTGAGAATAATTAGACATGAGATACAAAAGGTTGATTCAGTAGTTGAGTCCTTAAATTTTTAAAAAACAGGATGCAAAAAATTGACTAATAAGGGACAAATCAACTCTGAAACTAAAAAAGTATTAGGTATATCAGCTTCCACTTCCACTAGAAATGATGATAAAATTCAAAATTCGTTAGAAATTAAACAACAGATGAAATCCACATGTGAAAGTCAACAAAAAGAGAGATTGGTAATGAGTAAAGATTACAATAAATTGAGTAATAGGGAACAAATCAACTTGGAAGCTAGGAAAAAGTGAAAATCGGCATCCACATCTAGAACTAATGATAAAATTCATCAAAACTGAAACAATGGATGTCCACACGTGAAAGTCAACAAAATACAGAGTTTGATGACGAAAACATATTTAAATTAGCTTATAAAACTGCCATATCTAACTTAACATTAATTATAATGAACCACAAGAACCCTGTGATCTGTATGCAAATAAAATTAATTAAAATAAGAAATGATTCTCACCTAAAACTGTTGATGATCTACTTGATGGCCCAGAATGGGCATTTCTGAAGTGGGTGCCAGAAGAACCCAAAGAAGATCCCAAACAGGAAAATTTTGGATCTTACCCTTTCAACCAGTATACCAATACCATTACAGATAAGATAAAAACATGTGAATACATTAACTTACAATCCTGTCTATTGGTCGTATTTGGACTAGCGTAGCAGAGATTTATGGCAAAAAATCATGAGTTTTACAATGAATGGCAAGCTAAAGTTACATGCGTTAGAAATTATATTCAACAAAATATTTGGGGGAAATAAAAAAATACCAGAAATTTGGTAATGTTTATTAGAATTCATGGGTTTATTGACTTAATTCCCTAATTACATTTTCACTGAGTAAATAATATACTCTTAATTTTAATGTTTGGAAGTATTTCGTGAATTTTGTATATGATGTGATATTTATAATTAATATAATAATCAAAGTATATTTTGTTTTATTATTCACTTGTATTGAAATCATAGAAAAATCATATAATGAAATTTATATTATTAGATTCTTTAGATTTTTAGGTTCTTTAGGTTTTTTAGAATCTTTAGATTCATTTAATTCTTTAAATTCCTTAGATTTTTTCTTTAAATTATTTAGATTCTTTAGAATCTTTTGATCCTATAGATTCATTAGACCCTTTAGATTTTTTAGATCCTTTAGATTCTTTAGATTCTTTAGAGGATTTATATGATAATTTACTGTTAACTAATTAAATAGATTACAACCCACCATTATTTCTAGTAAAATATTCAATTTAATACACTGTAAATTGTGTAACATTATATAATTTTCATATAATAAACTTAAACAGATATACAGAATATTGTAAAATATAAAAAAATTGAAATCTTGAAGCAGTCTTTAATTCAGCCTCCAACATAAGAATTACTAAATACTAAAGCGTTACTTGAATTGATAGCAAGAGGTGAGGTTGATTGCAATCAATAAGAATCTATACCAACTTGATAATTTTAATAATCATTTTTATTGTGTTTTATTTTAATTATTGGCTTCAGTTCTCTAATTTTATTTCACACAAATACAATGTCAACTGAAACTATTGTAGTTTATCAAGCAGATACATTCTGTATTGATAACTGATTACTATTATTATTATTTAAGGGCAGCACTATTTATTAATACTGTAATTTAATTGAAACAATATTATCAGCATCAGATTGAGGTGCATTTTTTAATTTCCTTACTTAATGTGTAACAATTTTTTACATATTTAAATATGTATAAACAATTAAATGAATGATCATGACGACTTTTGTAGAGGTAACACTGTCTAATGGATTGATCCTTTCTACTAAAAATCACACATACACTTATTTTTTTTATATTTACTAAGCACTTCAAAATATTTTAACAAAAGTTGAAAATTGATTCGAATTAATTATAATCATTAAATCTTATAATTAAAAATTATAGACATGTCCAGAAAATTTATTATATTTATTTTGATTGTCATATTGTTTTTTAAAATAAAATAATTATGTGCAGTTACAAATTTCATCTTTCATCAATTTTGAAATCAAAAGACGTAATTATCTTTTTTAATGACATAATAAAATTGTCATAGATTTAGGTCAAGATAAAAAATTACCTTCTTTTGTACTTAAAATCGACTTATTACTATTACCCAATTTCATTGAATTTAAAAATGTGTTCGTTCAAAATCAGTGTAGGGGTTCTTGAACTATAAAATGCTTTGCGTTTCTGTTATCGTTAACTTTGAAAACACCAGGAATAATTTCACGTGGCCAAAGAGATTAATTATTAATAACGTTCATTGCCGTGACAAGATTAAGATAATACAACTGATAACTGTAATGCTTTAAAATTATTTAGTGACACTTCCTCGAGAATTATGGTGTGCAATATCACATAAATAAGTAGTTGGGTTGGAATAATTTTTAATAATCGTGTTTAAAAGGTCATTTCCATTCCTTTGTTTATAAAATATATAGTAGTTACGTAAATTAGTTGAACAAATGAATCACTCCTTCACAACGAATTACTGATTTCAGTGGCAATTCAAAAAGTTTTATTTTTCTTGTTTATTGCTAGTTATTTTACAAATAATATATATAATAAGAAAAATTGCCCATTTGATCATCTGTGAACAATACATAAAATAAAAAAATATTTAGACATTCTATTTCTCGTATGTCGTTGAAACTATGAATTTCACAATCAAGTAACATTGGAAAACGATTGCTGTTCCCTTAGTTTCCAATATAAATAAAATGTAAATAAAATTATAAGTTTTAACAAAATTAAATTCCAGTAATTTTCGGAGTATTTCTAAATTTAAGTTTCTATCTGATAAATTCAAAAATAAATCAGGAAAATGGTGGACTTTTGCAAAGCGGCGAAACGTAAGAACTTACTATGCGACCTAAAAAATTTAATGGATAGTATGGAAAAACCGTGCTGTCCCGTTGCTCCATGTGGCCCGGTTATAGAAATATACGATCCATTGCCAAAACCGTGCGTACCAGTCGTTAATCCGTGTTGCCCATCGCCATGTGCACCGGCTTGTTGTCCAGCACCATGCGCACCGGCTTGTCCATCTCCGTGTCCACCAGCTTGTCCACCATGCGGGCCACCTCCATGTGGAGTACCATGTCCACCACCGTGCTGCCCGGGGTCCAATCCGGTCCCCTTGTGCTGTGCACCACCATGCTGTCCGGCAGTCCCACCAACCCTGCCAATATGCATGCCGGCACCACCGCCGTGCGTACCCATTTGCAATCCCTGTCCGGAAGAACAGCCATGCGTTCCATGTAATCCACCCGACATGATGGTTTGCTACCGAAGACCCAAGCCGTGTTGTCCCGTGCGAAGATCAAAATCCAGGGAATTAAGGGCCAGTATATTATACATTGGCTGCGATTGTGAGAAGCATTTTGGACTTCAAGATAGCTGCCCAAGAAGTGAATGTCAAGGAGCACCAGAGTGTCTATTAAATCCTCCATGTTGTGGGCCTAGCGAGTTTTCAGGAGGCAAACATTTGGGTAGACGTGGGCCTAAATGTAACGGACTTGATGAGTATCAATGTTATCCAGCTTACGTCAAATTCCCATGTTGCCCAGCACCATGTTGTCCCGCACCTTGTCCCTCACCTTGTCCCCCTCCTTGTTGTCCTTCCCCCTGTCTCCCTCCTTGTCCACCTCCTTGTTGTCCTCCCTGTCCAGCTCCTTGCTGTCCACCTTGCCCAGCTCCTTGTGTGCCTTGTCCAACTGCTTGTTGTACACCATGTTGTCCGCCTTGTCTGCCAATAATTCCCAAGGCACCGTGTCCACCACCAATATGTCCCTCACCACCACCATTGATACCTGTTGGGCAAATTGTGCCCGTCACTCCCACTATTCCAGTATGTCCACCACCGCCCTGTTGTCCTATGCCGAGTCCACCTTGTTGTCCTGTTCCTTGTTAGTATTGTTTTGGACCATTGTGATTGTAAATATGTTCATATTTAAAATGTAAAACATGTGTGAAATAAATTTGTTATAATCGTTTTTGTTTTTGTTATTCTAATATTTATTTATTTGAGGATATGAATTCCAAAATCATGTAATTTACTAATAACAATACTTAGTAATACTAAACAAAGAAAATATTAGTATATAAATATAAACTAACTATAGTGTAAGTAATTGCCTAATTAAAACAATATAACTTATATTGTAAGTCTAATAAATCAGTTGTCAGAAGTCGCAGTTCACGTTAAGCTTACATTTTAGAAGTAAAAAGGTACACTTACTACAGTGATGCACCAAGTATAAACACATATTTGCCTTTTTGTCTGTAAAATAAAAATGTACAGTTTTGTTAGGTGGAGTATTTAGAAAAAGAATTCTAAATTTATGATCTATACAGAATCTAGATATAAGAATAATGTTAAAAAAATTTACAGCAGGAAAAGCTTTTGACCCGTCTGAATTTAGAGAGAGACTTCATGCTTGAAAGAGACAGAAGTCTATCCCATAGTGGGAGACTTACTGTCTCTATTGCACATGATGTGTCTTTCCGGATTTAGATGAATCAAACTCTTTTTGTACTGTATATAGGTTCGTCATGTTTGTGACATAAATTAGTCATTGTAATGACATGACTTTTACAGTTACTATGTCCACACAAAACATGTTAAAACGACATTTGCGTTCCAAGTCTCGCGAATTGCGGGGAGGCACATTATATGTTGGTTGTGTTTGTGGAAGACATTTTGGATTGCAGGATGATTGTCCCAGGTGTGATTGTCATGGCTCACCGGAATGTTTAACTGATCCTCCAACTTGCGGTCCAGCAGAATTTAATAGATGGAAAATGGAATACAGAGATGTCAAAGTGAAAGAAAACAAAAAAGTTGAATTGTCATAAGTATTATTAGTTTTCAATATTGATTTTATATATAATCTAGTAATAGTTTGTATGTACTTTAGTAGAAGTAAAAATAAAGTAATTTAGAAATTATTTTTATTTTTAAGGGTAAAGTTAAAAAAAAAGGATTTGGACTCACTTCAAAAGAATCAGTGAGTTTTGTTTACTGAACGATTGTAATAAATTAGTAAAGAGAACAAACATTTAAAGGTTGTATATCTAGATATTCTAATATTACTCTAATCATCTCCAAAAAGTATTATAAGGTCTTTCTATACTTACACTGGTCCTACTGAAAACATGTTCATGTAATAATAATGTATTTATTACACATTTAGTTGCACTTAAATATTTGTTAAAGAATAATTTATTTTTTTAAAATTAGCACTATTATTTAATTTTATATTGTAACATTTTATTCATTTGGTTTTCTTTATTTTTATGTAGGTAAGTATATACATATGTAAAAGCGTTTGATCCGTATGAATATCGAGAGAGACATCAAACATGGCAGAGACAGCAAAAGTCTCTAATTTGCTCCGTAATGGGAGACTTTTACTGTCTCTGTCGTACATGATGTCTCCCTCAATATTCAGATGGATCAAACGCTTTTTAATATGTATAGTAGTGACCATAATTATTACAATCATCATATATAAAATATAAGTTGTACTACTTGAATTTTGTTATTGTTTTGTTTACTATGTAAGTGTTCGATCTAATTAATATTATGATATGTATTATTCTTTATAAAATTGCGTACTTTTTTATTTTTCAGTGACAGACAAAATTACTGTATTATGTCTTTCATTGCAATATACGAATTAAATCGATTATTTAGTCTTTTGTTCATTATACTTATTCAATCATTGGTCAAATAAAACTGTAAGAAACATTATAATTCAGCGTTAGTAAGTCCGAAAGAATCAAGAAGAAATTACTAAATTTTTACGGCTAAATAAGTCAATCGTTTGACGTATTTAACATTTAAAGAATCTGGCCACTTGGTAGCCACGAAAAAATTGGTTGAACTTGAAAAACTTGAAAGAAAATCAATAACTAATCATTCGAATATCAAAAAACAGAATTATCTTATCGTCAACTAAATTTACAACCAACTTGGAAGGAAAGGGACTTGCTAAAATTAGTTCAAGGACTGTGAAAAGATGGTTAGTGGATGGGGTTTCGTTTAACTCTAGACCTACAAGAAAAAATCTTCGTTTCTACTAAAAATATAAATATCTAATTTTGATTGCTTAAGATCGCATTCACTGTACTATAGAACAATGTAAAGGAGTTTTTGGTTGGGAGTCTAAATTTATTTCATAAAAAAATTAAAGCTCTCAATATGTTTAATATCCTATAGTGACAAAATTAAACAAAAATTTTGTTATTGATTTATATACAGGGATATATTAAATAACAATTTGTTTCTATATATTGAAGAAATAATAAATGACTTTCAACACGAAAACGTTCCCAAACTCAAGTCCAAAATTATGACGGATTGGTTAAACGTCAAACTTATAGAAAAAATGGAGTCTCTCAGTAAAAGGTTTTAAGGAATGTATAGATATATGGACTAGTCGTATATTTAGGAAATGGTTGAGTCGATGCCACAGATTAGAGTCAAAAATTATAAAAGAAAAATATGTAATGTGTAAATGTTAAATTAAATAACACAGATTTAATCATAAAAAATCCCTTTCAAAATTAAAGTTGCAGGAAAAAATATACATATACATTTTTTAGAATAAGCATATAGTAGATGTTATAATACTATATAAAACAACAAAAATAAATTAATATTATTTTAATATTTCATATTAAACAAAAAAGTTATGACTGAAATATTTAATATTTTAAAAAATTGCTATAATAATAAGGACAACTGTGTACGATTTTCTAAAAATAACAATTTATTTTGTGTTGTCTCTTTTGAATATTCTACAATAGATGATATTAACAATTTTATTTTTTTGTTCTTCAATTAGTTTATTTCATTTTCGAATTTTTACTTCATTAATATTAGTAAGAATAATTAAGAATTCTCCTATTTGGTTTCTTCCTTTGACCAGAGCATTTGGAATTAATACATTTATTTATGTTTATTATAAAATCTGAATTAATATAATTAGAAGTTAATCTGTAAACTTTTTCAGTTTTTGCTTTGATTGTAATCACGTTATTAATTTCTTTTCTTTATATTATTGTATTTTATCAAATGAATTAACATTATTTTATAGACATCTTTGAATATTAAATGTTTACTTAATTTTTTTAATACAGTTCCAAAATTCAATTCGTTTAAACAGCTCTCCAACATTGCATTACCAAATGGTTGAATAATTCAATACATTTATTTTTTAAAGAAATATTTATTTAAGTTTTCATAATAATTTTCTTTTATGATAATATAATATATATTTTTTTGTAATTTGACACAATGAGAAATTTAAAATTAATCTGGTAATTTGAATAAATTTCTTAATCGAGATTTATTATATGTTTTATATTGTACCATGTGTACCAGAATATATTTTTTATTTTTAATATCAATTACACATTCATAAAGTGTAATTGGTGGAAAGTGTAATTGATTGATAATAGTGTAAGGTTTCCAAAATACTATCGGAATCAATTTTCAATTTTTAATTTTTTTATAACAATAAAGGGTGAATTTTATATCTTAACTATTTTTTTTCATAAAGTCAGTTTCTCACAGAAATATATCAAGATTAAATGATTATTTGGAGAATACTTTGGTTAAACTTTGACTTAATTTAATTTTTAGAAATTTGATAGTTATTAAGTTGAATGTTGTTGTTAATATTTTGATTGCTATTTCTATATTAATTTATTGTGTCATTTTCAAACACAATTTTGTCATAAAACAAACTTTATAAACCTCTAAGATTATTTTTGTATTTCAAATTCATAAATTGTATTTATGCCTGTGACTTTTTAACAATGCTTAAAATATTAAATATCCTTATTAAACTACCTAATTTAGCTAACTACCTAGCTACATAACTAACCACAGTGTAAGCAAACCATATGGTTGTGTGTTTATATAAACAGTTAAAGCTGATTGAGACACTTTCTCATCAACAAGAATATTTACCTATTTATGGAAGCCTGAAGTTTAGTATTATGTGCTTTGAACAAATTATAAACGTAAAACTCTATTTTACTTCATAATTTATAAGTCATAAATTAAACAAGTGGTTACCTTTATGTACGGAACTGTATCAGATTTATGCGTTTATATATTTATATCGTTTATATAAAATATCGTCGTAATAAATGAAACATAACATTTTATTTATGATAGGGGTTTAATCTCCCATTATAAATAATCATCGTTGTGGCAAATTTGTCAAATGAAACACACTTTATTTACAAGGATGGTTAATAGAATTACAAATAAGTAAGAAAGTGTCTATGAATGTATAAGAATGACTTTTATCCACATCATTTTGTCCTTATTATACGTAATAAGTATGTATAATAAATAGTAAAAATTAAAACAATAAACAGTAAGTAATGTAGTAATATTAATGATAATTTCGTGAGGCATGAATAGTAATCCTGTGATTTTCACATGGTTGAAAAAGAACTTGAGTAAGTTTTGTGGGTAGACCCTTCAGATTAGTCCCACACTACCTTGCTTGGTACACGGTACCAGGTGTGCATTCCCTCACATCTAAAAAAATCAATTTCTTTAGTACCTAAGAATGATGTGTACATTAACAAAAAATAATGTTTCAAGAACTCTTTAATCAAACAGTAAATGGAGGTTTTTTTTTTCAAAAAATGGCGGATGTTATTCAACAATCTATTTAGGTGTTTTTAAAATAGGTGTTTATAGTTTGAACACAATAATGAAGTAAATCTAGATATTTTTTCTGAAGTAATCACAGCCTCCCAAATTTAAATTTCAAAAATTGATTATTTATTTCCATATTGTTTAACTCAATTGGTTTAAAATTGGTATGTATTACTTATAATAAAATAGATACTCCAATTCACTGTAATAAATTTTTTTCATAATATCACATTTTGGAATGTTCTCTTCTTTTCATTACCTTATCGCCTCTGAAAATTTTTAAAACAATTAAGCTTTTCACAATTTGTTAGATTTTTTAAAGCTAGAGCATATTTATTCATAACGAGTTTCTTTTTCTTATTTTTTTTCTCTGTATTTAATTCCTTTTTGATAAAATCTTATCCCTTTAGAAATGTTACTGAAAATGAATTTGAAATGTCTTAACATTTGTACAAAAGTGTATGCTTACTTACTATTTAATAAACCTTTCAAGGGAAATTGGCATAATGACCTTCTAAAAGGAAAGTTACTTCCCCTACAAATGCAAACAATGTATCTATTTAATTATTTAAATTTTCTACTACGATCATATCATATATAAGAAAGTCTGTTTTTTCTTTCAAAATTATGTAACATTCTTTGAATTTCACCTTAATAATTGTTTATATCATAAATAATTTTTATTGCAAGTATTAAAATAATATATAATATTTTATACATTAATATATTAGTAAAATTTTAATATTATGTCATATTTATCTATTAAGATGATTGAAGAAGATTTATTGGTTCATTAATATTGATGTATTGTGTATTACTTCAAGTCTGAAATTTTACTCAAATATGAGTAAAAATTAAATGTACATTGTTTTGTTTAGTCCGTTGGATTCTTCCATGGAAAATTTAGATACTGTCAGCAATGAACAAAGTCTTACAAAAGTATCGAATAAGTAGACAATTCTTGAATATATTTTTTATTTTTAAAAATTGACAGATGTTATTCATCAATTTTAATTATGTGTTTTCAAATTAGGTGTTTATAATTTGAACACAATAATGAAGGAAATCTGGATAATTTTCCTGAAGTAAACAGTCTCCCAAATTTAAATTTCAAAAATTGATTTTTTTATATCCATGTCCTTTAGTCCAATTGCGTTTAAAATTGGTATGTATTACTTATAACAAAACTGATACTCCAATTCAATGTAATAATTTTTTTTCATAATATCACAGCATAGATTCTGGGATGTTCTCTTCTTTCCATTACTTGAATGCCGCTGCATATTTTTAAAACAATTAAACTTTGTACAATTTAGAAAAAAAAGTTACTTTAGATTAATTTTAATTATCACGACCGTTTTTGAGATATTTCTAATATTTACTAATATTCTATAATATTTAGGAGTAATTTGTTCTCTTTAAAAATTAAACAGGATTAATCATGGATATATTTATCAAGAACAAGAGATGTTACTGAAAATGAATTTCAAATTCTATTTTAACATTGTTGTAAAAACTGTATGCTTTTTTACTATCTTCTAAACTTTCTACATAAGTCTTTCAAGGGAGTTTTGCATAATGAAGACCTAAAGGGGAAGTTACTTCCACTGCAAATGCAAATAATGTAGTTATCTATTTAATTATTTTTATTTTCTACTACGATTATATCATATATATATATATGAAATTTCATCTGATTTTTTTTTTCAAAATTATATAACGTCTTTGAATTTCACCTTTATCATATTCAAAGTCCTCTCTATATCTTCTCTCTTTGTGTGGCCCATAAAAATTGGAATTATCATTGGATCGAACAAATCAGATGTTTCAGATGACAAATCTGCAACATCATAAATTTCCTACGACGAAGCAGCAACTTTCATGGTAACTGAGACTTTATCGAGTGATTCATGTATTAAGTGAAACTGTTAGTCTGTTATACAAGTGGAATTAAAAGAAGGTACTTCCTATCTAAGAAAAATAAATTCTTTATGTCATAAACAATTTATATTGTAAAATAAGGATAAAAATAATATGTAATATTTTATATATTAATATATTAATAAAATCTTAATATCATCTTAATAGATTAATTTTACATTAATCTATTAAGATGATTGAAGAAGATTTGTTGGTTTATTCATACTATTATAATTTATTTCAAATCTGAAATTTTATTTCGGTCAATTTTTAGATAAATTACAATAATTTATTTACACAGATATTCAAACTAAAATATTTAACTTTCATAATCAAATATGAGTGAAAATTAAATAAACATTTTTTGTTCAATTCATTGGATCCTTCCATGGAAAATTTAGATACTGTGAGCAATGACCAGTCACAGTCTCACAAAAGTATAGAATAAGTAGACAATTTCTGAATATATTTTTAGTAGTTTTTATTTAAAATATTTTATTTAAGTTGTAATTGTATATTTAACAGATTTATCTACATATTATAATGGTAATATTAAAAATAACATAGGAGCCATATATATTGTTAATAGGTGTTAAATTTCATATTTATTAAGTTTAATTTTATCTGTGTTTTAAAACACGTATATTTATTTATATATGATAATTATTATTAATTACAAGAACCGCAAATTTGGCATTAATTCGGTTTAACAGATACAATCTTTTTCCGGCATAAAAATCAACTTAATGATTTCGGTAACGCTTAACACCACTAATTATATGGTAATTTCACTGAAATAAAATGATTTGTTATCAAAGCATCAAAACAATAATGAATTAAAACTGAATTCTACTGTGAAACATATGATTATCTACACATCAAAACAGTTCATTGCTTAGCTAAAACATATTTACTCCAAATATAAAACAAACGCACATAATAATAAATATTCATATTTGATAAAAATCATTTCGAAATTTTCAAACGTCGGCATTGGTCGTTCTAAATGTAATCCATGTGATTGCATGCATTTGATAATGATCAATTTTATACATATAATAATGATATTGGACGTAGAATACATAAGCCTCGTTAAAATACTTTGTTTGGTTGGATGGTAACGTTGCACACTGTGACACACGTAACGTACGCCCACCATTAGGGTGGAGCTTTTGATAAGGAAAAAGGCGTGCACGGCTGTTCCATACGCATAATTTTTCATGCTCTTACCTTTGCAGTTGATGTTATATATTTTCTCTATAAATCCGAAATAATACGTATACAATATCAACAATAGGGGTGTATACCTTTATAAATAAGGGTTAATATACAAGATGTCTTTTGGCGGTAACGAGTATTTTCAAGCCACATAGAAAAACTGACTCACTCAACTCAAATTTTGTCCAGTTAATATAAAAATATATTTATTATTTTTTTTTTTTTTTCAAAAAACAACAGACAGTTTGATTTAGTTGGTTGGCCAAAGAAATAGTTCAAATATTTTTACTTTTTGTGACACTATTTAAAAATAAATACTCTTTATTTATTTATTCTTAGTAGAATTCATATTATTTTATTAAAAAACAGACAGTATGAGGAAAGAAACATTGCACTCCTGTGAAGAAATACTGCTAACTCATTAAATACATAAAATGCTTAAGAAAAGTGGTTTACAATGTTATTAACAAATATAAAACAATGAACTCATTTGAATATACAATAAGAACATACGACCTAATAAAAAAAGAAACAATTCCTTTTACAGACAAACAAATTTGAAAAACCATTAAATGAAATCCTTTCTTGTCTTCTAGACAATTAATTAATAAAATTAATGAATATTTGGTAAGAATATCTTGACCATTGATAACTTGGTAATTATATCACGTAATTGTTTTATAAAACATAAAAAGACAAGATTTAATTTAAGTTGGGATTATTTTAATAATTATTTTAATATTTTTGTCAAAAATATAGTGTAATTATTTTAAAAAAATGTATAGAATATTTTGATTACATTTAATTATAAGAGTGTATTCCCCAATTAACAATAATTAGTAATGTGTGCTATTTCTCTAGCCACCACTGGAAAGTTTTAGTTATGAAGTAATTTATTTATTTTAAATGAGAACGTTAATTGAATTTTCCTTGAAAATGTGGGGAAAATATCAATTATTACAAAACCATATAATATCTCTGTTAAATTTTGATATATTTAATACTGTTAATAAATTTTGGAAAAGGGTATTTTTCGAAAATGACATTCTTGAAGGTAGCAAATATCATATTAGTAAAAGTATTATTAACATATTATAAAAACTGATAATTTATTTGATAATTACTATATATATCACGATGTTATTGAATATAAAACTTGATTTAAATAAATCTAAGTAGACAGATTAAATTTAAGTGGGAATTATTTTGATTTAGATACAAAATGTTTATTCATACTAATGTATTATAATTTATTTCAAGTCTGAAATTTTATTTTCGATCAATTTTTAGATAAATTACAAAAATTTATTTACACAGATATTCATACTAAAATATTTAACTTTCATAATCAAATATGAGTGAAAATTAAATAAACATTTTTTGTTCAATTCATTGGATTCTTCTATGGAAAATTTAGATACTGTCAGCAATGTTCAAAGTCTCACAAAAGTATAGAATAAGTAGACAATTTCAATTTGTTATTTTAAATTTAGATACAAAATGTATGTACAAAATTATAATGTAAATTGATTTAAATAAAATATAAAATATTTTGATTGCATTTAATTATAGATACATTCTAATTAACAGTAATTAGTAATTTGTGCTATTTCTCTGGCCACCACTAAAAATCTTTAGGTATGACTTTTTATTTTAAATGAGAACGTTAATTAATTTTTCCTTTAAAATGTGGTAAAAATATCAATTATTACAAAAATATATAATTTATGATATATTAATTTATCATTGATGAAGATATTTAGTAAAAGTATCGATCTTAATGAATGTAAAATTTGGTGTAAAAAAACATATTTAATTAAAATATAATGTAAAAAATAAATAAAATATAAAATATTTTGAATACATATAATTAAAAATGGGTACTTTCTAATTGACAATAATTTGTAATGCGTGAAATATCAATAAATATCTCTGGATAACAATGGAAATTATGAGATATGAAGTAATTTCTTATTTCAAATGGAAATGTTAATTAAATTTGCCTTAAACTATATAATTTATGACATTAAATTATCACTGAATAAGATATTTCTATTAAATTTCGAGATATTTAATGTTGTTATTTGTATAGCATTAGAAATAGTATTTTTCAAAAATGACTATCTTAAATCTAACAAATATGAGAGTTGGTAAAAGTATTATTAATAATATATCTTAACTATTGATAATTTGTTTGAAAATTAGAAATAATATCACGTATCAAGTTTTTTCCATCTTAATGAATATAAAATTTGGTTTAAAAAATAAATAAATAAACACATTAAAGTATAAATTATTTTGATTTAAGTACAAAATGAATGAATAATTGTGTAAAAAATATAATATATTTATTTTAAATAAAATATAAAAATTTTTAATTACATATATATAATAGTATATTTCAAAAATGACTATCTTAATAAAATATATTTGGTAAAAGTGAAATTAATATATTTTAACCATTGATATTTATTTTTTTCAATTAGTAATTATACAAGTTTTTTCGATCTTGGTGAACACAATTAATAATTTAAGTAGAAATTATTTTGATTTAGATATAATATAAAAAATTTAAAAAAAAAAAATACTTTTAGGAAAAATTTAATGTAATTATTTTAAGTAAAATATAAGATTTTAATTGCATTTAATTAGAGATGGGTTAAATTAATAGTAATTAGTATGAATTATTTTTTTATTTTAAAATTTTAATTAATTTTTTCTTTGAAATGTGGGGAAAATACAATATATAATAAATATATAATTTATGTTATATTAAATTAGCCCTGATTAAGATATTACTCTTAAATTTCGAGATATTTAATGTTGTTGTTTGTAAAATTTGAGACATAGTATTTTTCAAAAATATTATTATTATTATATCTTAACCATTGATAATTTGTTTGAAAATTAGAAATAATTCACAAGTTTTTTAGATCTTAATGAATATAAAATTCAATTTACAAGACAACAGATTTAATTTAAGTAGAAATTATTTTGATTTAGGTAGTACAAAATGATTAATTGTGTATTTATTTTAAATAAAATATAAAATATTTTGGATACATATAATTAGAAATGTGTACATCCTAATTAATAATAATTAGTAATAAGTCATATTTCTCTGGACGACACTGGAAATTATGAGACATGAAGTAATTTTTTATTTCAAATGGAAAAGTTATCTAAATTTACCTTTAAAATATGGAAAAAAACCAAACATTACAAAACTATATAATTTATGATTATATTATCTCTAATTAATATATTTTTGTTAAATTTCGAAATATTTAATATTATTGTTTGTAAATCTTGGGAAATTGTATTTTTGAAAAAATGACTATCTTAAATCTAGCAAATATGATATTTGGTAAAATTATTATTAATATATCTTTACCATTGATAATTTGTTTGAAAATTAGAAATAATTGATCTCGGTGAATACAAAATTTGCATTTAAGAACATAAACAGATATAATTTAAATAGAAATTATTTTGATTTAGGGACAAAATGAATAATTTCAGAAAAAATTATTTTAAATGAAATATAAGATATATTGATTGCATTTAATTAGAGGTGGGTATTTCCTAATTTATAATAATTAGCAATGTGTGCTCTGGCCACCACTAGAAATTTTTAGATATGAATATCTTTTCTTTTAAACGAAAATGTTAATTGAATTTATCTTTAAAATGTGAATGACTTAAATACAAAATTGTATACTTACAGAATTGTAAACAAATATACGATAATTATTTTATATAACATATAAAAACTTAACAATAATCAATGATTTAAATATATAAATATAAAATATTTTGATTAAATTTAATTAGATGTATAGAAAAATTTAATTATTTTAAATATAATATAAAATATTTTGATTGTATTTAATTACTTCTTAATTGACAATAATTAGAGATGTGTAGTATTTTTCTAGCCACCATTGGAAATTTTTAGGTATGGAGTAATTTTTTTTATTTTTTTTAATTGATTTTATTTAATGTGGAAAAAATAACAAGTATCACAAAACTATATAACTTATGATATATTCAATTATGACTGACTAATTAAGATTCGAGATATTTGATATTGTTGATAATTTATTTTAAAATTTGTAATTTTGGTATATATTTTTACGATCGAATAAAATAATTCAGTTGCATATCCTATTTTTAAATGTTTTTTTCTTTTGTTCAATTTCACTTCATAAATATATGAATAAATATTACAAACAAATATTGATTAAATAATTTAATGAAGAATACTATAGACTTTTTTAGTACTTTATTAATGTTAATAATTAAACGAAAATTTAAATACGATAAACCACCTTTCTTAGAGAAATGTTATTAATATTACACACTAATTTCTATTAGATTTGTTATATATTTTGAATATTTAATCGAGGAAAATAAATAGATTTTAATTTCTTATTTTTAAATAGAAAATTGATAAGTAGCATGTAAATGTATAATTGTCCACCCACTACTGCCTCCAAGGATGACCAGACGGTAAATATCTATGGAGCAGGTGAGGTGTCATAGCGACACATCGCTATTCCTATGGACAGGTGTCCGGTTATCCTTAATTGAATGCGAAGTGACCATGGCCGGTCTTATAAGGAAATGCACGGTGCGACGGCAGATGATTGAACACCCCCGCGGGCTACTTACAACTAAACAAATACCACCCTGTCCAAATAAACTTCTAAACGCCGCACTTTGATGTCCCCTGATAAACACCCCATCTTTGTTATTTTAATTAAGACACTCCTTTCTAATCGACCGTAATAAATTTTAATGGGTTCTGAATAGTTGTTATCGGACACCTAATGGGAGTTTTCATGTTAATTGTATGAAATTAACATTGAATAGAATATTTATGAAACCTTATAAATATTTTTAATGTAACATGGGACATTGGAGCAGTCACAGGTGAAAATAAGAATGCCAACAGATTCTATTTTCAGCAATAAGAAACACAATTTAGTAAATACTACTAATATTATAATATAAAAGGGTTTAGAAATATAATTACTTTAAAATATATTTAATAATATTAATGTATTTCGAATTGTAATTTTTAGTAGTTACGTATCTCAATATTCAATAACCAGATAAAAATATTTCTAGTTTTTATCAAAAAGATGTCAATAAAAGGTTTTTTAGTTTTTTCAATCTATTTTACTATCTTTAGTATGTATAATATTTCATAAAAGGATTTAATTTCAATTTCTCCAAAATATAAAAAAAATAAATAAGAAAATAACTTAAAAATATAAAAAATTAAAAATAAAAACTAATTTAAAAAAAATGTATATGAATCACTGAAATTTGATTTTCGGTATATTCGGTATATAAAAAATAAAAAAAGAACTAAAATTATTAAGATATATTTGAATAAATTAACAAATAAAATTATAAAACTGATCAAATAAATTAAAAAAATATTAACAAATTAAAAGATTATATATTAAAATTAATAATTTAAATTAAATAATAATGATAATTCGAATAAAAAAATTTAAATAAAAAATTAAAATAAATAAGATAAATTTAGAAAAATTAACAAATAAAAATACAAAATTAAAAAATTAGAAGTTAAAAAAATATATTAGAATTAATAATTAACATAAAAATGTAAAAAATTTAAAAATAAAAGATAATTAAAAAAATGAATCAATGAATTTTGATTTAAAATTATTATAAGAATCATAATGTCTCCTACAAAATAAGACAAAAATTTTAAAAATTAAAATACATTGAAGAATTAATATACTAAAATTAAAAAAATATATTAAAATAAAGAATAGAATTAACAAGCTAATTAAAAAAATTATAATTTATGTTATATTAAATTAAAAATTTGGTTAAAAAAATATAAATAAACATATTTAAGTAGAAATTATTTTGATTTAAGTGCAAAATGAATAATTGTGTAAAAGATATAATGTAATTATATTAAATTAAATATAAAATATTTTGATTACATATAATTTGAAAAGGATACTTCTAATTAACAATAATTAGTAATGAGTGATATTTCTCTGAACAACAATATGATATGAAGTAATTTTTTATTTCAAATGGAAAAGTTAGTTAAATTTGCCTTTAAAATATGGGAAAATATCAATCATTACAAAAATATATAAAGTATAATTATCATTGATTAAGATATTTCTGTTAAATTTCGAAATAATTAATGTTGTTGTTTGTACTTGGGATACATTTTTCAAAAATAACTATTTAAAGCTAGCAGATTAGATTTTGATAAAAGTATTATTAATATTTCTTATTATTATCTTAACCATTGATAATTTGTTTGAAAATTAAATATATCAAATAAATTTTTTCGATTTAAATAAAAATTGGTTTAAAAAAATTATGTAAAAAATATAATTTAATTATATTAAATAAAATATAAAGTATTTTGATTACATATAATTAGAAAAGGGTACTTTCTAATTAACAATAATTGGTAATGAGTGATATTTCTCTGGGCAACACTGGAATTACGAGATATGAATTAATTTTTTATTTCAAATGGAAAAGTTAATTAAGTTTACCTTTAAAATATGGGAAAAATATCAAACATTACTAAAATACATAATTTATGTTATATTAAATAATCACTTATTAAGATATTTCTGTTAAATTTTGGGATATTTAATGTTGTTGTTTGTAAAACTTGGGAAATAGTATATTTCAAAAAACTTAATCAAATATGATATTTAGTAAAAGTATTATTAATATATTTTAACCATATTTATTTTTTTAAGTTAGCAATTATACAAGTTTTTTCGATTTTGGTGAATACAATTAATAATTTAAGTAGAAATTACTTTGATTTAGGTACAATATAGAAAATTAAAAAAAATATATTTTTAGGAAAAATTTAGTGTAATTATTTTAAATAAAATATAATATTTTGATTACACTTAATTATAGATGGGTACTTCCTAATTAATAATAATTAGTAATATGTGCTAGTCCTTTGGGATATGAAGTATTTTTTTATTTTAATTGAATTTACCTTTAAAAAGTAAGAAAAATATCAAGTATTACAAAATAATATAAATTTTGTCATATATTAAATCACCGGTTAAGATATTTCTGTAAAATTTGAGATATTTAATATTGGTGTTTATGAAACTCGGTAGTATTTTTGGTAAAAGTATTATTGTCATATCTTAGTTAGTGATTTAAATACAAAATTGTATATTTACAGAATTGTAAAAAAATATACTATAATTATTTTATATAAATTATGAAATATTTTGATTGAATTTAATTAGAGGTATAGAAAAATGTAATTAATTTGAATATAATATAAAATATTTAAATTTTATTTCATTAGAAATGTACTTCTTAATTAACAATAATCAGTGATTTAGATACAAAATTTTATATGTACAGATTTGTAAAAAATAACATATACTGTAATTATTTTATATATCAAGATTTATCTTAAATCTAGCAAATATGATTGTTAGTAAAAGTATTATTAATATATCTTAACCATTAATAATTTGTCTGAAAATTAGAAATAATATCACAAGTTTTTTCGATCTTACTGAATATAAACCAAAGTTTAAAAACGTAAATAAACACATTTAAATCAAGTAGAAATTATTCTGGATGTAGGTACAGTAGTAGTAGTATTAAAAGTGAATGAAATTATATTTAAATTAAGTGATCAAGTGATTGATTTATAAGTTTTGCACAAAACAGCTGTTTTAATTTTAAGAATTATGTGATTAATTACATAATAAATTTATTCAACCTGGTTAATATTTTCTATCAGTAAGTAAACCTCCCATTATAGTGCCATATATCATTTACAAACCAATTATTTCTTAATTATTTATTTCACAATGATCAAAAATAAGATAGGTACACCTTCATTAGTACTGCTGTCTAATTATAGGAAACATATGTCCAGTTTGCTTAATAAAGTAAAGATAAAATAAGTGTGTCATTAAGAATGTTTATGTGTTGTTCCTCAGCCCTTTGTCTTCTGAACTAAAACAAAGAAATTAAAGATGCAAATTGCTCGATTTTAAAAGATAAAAGGTAATGTCCAAATAATGTAGTGCTTTTCAGATAGTATTTAGAATTTCGTTGAGACACACTGTGGATTTTTATGTTTCCTATTACATCGCCGTCTTTATCTGACCATGAAACGATATAAATTCATGAATCAAACCACAGCAACGATATTTTTACAAGGTTTTAACGGGCAAATAATAATTAAATTCTGGTAAGAATTTAAACAAAATGTTTCTAGAATATTTTGTATTACCCAGATTAGAAAATTAGATTATTATATATTATTTTACTCAAGTGGAGTTGTAGTAGTAAATTTTAATTTATTATTTCATATGCGTTAATATTCAGAATTCTTGTTTAAATATTTAACTAACTACCAACAATTTGTTTCCCATGTGTTACTCCATATTTAATATGTTGACGGGAAACTCTATAATGTTGTCAAGATTGTAATCTGAAAAATAACATGCGTACATTTTAAATATGTATACCTACAAATTCAAGACCCCATGGGGCAGTTTATGTTATTGCTATTTATAAACTAGTGAATATTTAATACATGCACATAATATTATAAAATGCTAAAGTAGTACAGGTATTTCAAAATGACGAGATGCAAAGGAAATGTAAATTAATATTTAATTCGTTTATTTTCAATTAATTTTAAGTAATTTAAATTTCTTTTCCTTTATTTACTTTTACATATTCTGACTGTAATTTAAACAATTCACTTATTAAATTACTAAATAAAAAGTCAATAAAAAGAGGAGTTTATACTTATATTCTTCATATTTATATAATAACTAGAGTACCAACTGATACCATTAATAATTAAGATAACTGTTGCAGAAGTAATATATATATATTATTTGTATTTTTTGTTCCACCAATTTGTGTATAGAATACCTCTTTCTATATTTTTATTTCTTCTGTATATAACTGCGTTTATTTCTAATTATTGTTGGAATAAAATTTTATAGTATCCACCATTTTAGAGCCAAATGTGCAGATAAAATAAATAATGTAACATTTTTAATCTGAGGATTATTGAGTATGGATAAAACAAAAACAAAATGGAAACAAAATTTTATTCTAATATAGGTGCACTAATTGCAAATTAAATCAACATACTGTTTGGTAACGAGGATTATCATGAAAGTATTTTTTCCAACTCGGATGGTTATTTGTTTTCGCCTGTTTAACTTTTATCAGTACCTGTTATATTTTGTCTCTGAAGCTTAACAACAGTCGAAAAGTTATAGCTATTAATCTGGATATTTTTAAATCGTTTTAAGCTTCTACCTTGTATATATTAATTCATTTATTATAGGCAAATGAAATTAGTTATTAAATTACTTCCACAAAAATGAAATAGACAATTATTAAAGTCACAAAGTTTATGAATAAATGTCAAATGTTCAAACAGCTCTAAGATATCACTTTGGAAATGTAAATGCAGATTTCCTAATAAAATGCACATTTTGGTTTTTATAGCATTTTTCTTGTAGGAAATGATTGAAATTTATTTATATTATTTAAAACAGTAATAATCAATTGAGGAAAGGTATGAAGAGTACATAGAATGAGGCACACTTTCTATCTCAGTTTGTAAGCATCTGCATTGTTGTCATGAAGAAGAATTTACCCCTTTCTGATTCCTTAAACATGATATCAGAAATATTCCCTCCAGATATAGTGGATATTTTCCGTACGTGCCTTACTGAAAGCTATTTCTTTTGGACTAACAAATTCTACGAAGAGATTGAAGGATTAGTAACGGGCAGTCATCTTAGTCCAATGATTGCCAATTTCTTTATGGAAAAGTTTGAACAAAAAGCGATTGAGACTTCCAAATACAAACCTTCTGTTTGGTATCGTTACGTCGATGATACTTTCATGATATGGAAACATGGACAAGAAAAACTAGATCAGTTTCCAAAACACCTAAACTCTCAACATAACAATATCAAATTCACCATGGAATTGGGAAAGGAGAACCAAATACAATTTTTGGATGTCCTAGTAAAAAGAGTGGAAATTTAGACCATATAATGTATATATATATATATATATATATATATATATATATATATAGTGAATGTGAAAGTTAATTCTCTATAAAATATAATCGCATATATAATAAAGCAAATCGTTCAAAATATTAGTTATAGTGTACAAACTTCTTTTAGAATAGAATCCACTCTCTATCCACTCCTCCATTTTGATTTGTAAAAACTGAAAAATTTGTTATCACTTCGTAATTCTTACATTATCAATTGATATGAAAAAAGAATGTGCTTCGAAGTCACCCCATAACGCATTTACATTACCACTTCCATGACCATCAAATCGGAGTTTTGAACCTTACTCAAAAACAACTTAATATAATAAAGTCCATATATGAAATATACATATAATGTATAAGATAAGTAAATCATTCAGAACACAAATTATGGTTTCAAAATTGTATAATTTAATAATTAGAACCAAAGCACAATAGAATTTAATGAAATTGAATAAAAAATATTTCAAATTCAAAAATGGAATGTTAATAGAAATTGATAAATTATTTTATTTATCAAATTTGATGTTTATTTAAAATGGGATAATTAATAAAACAAAAATAAATAAATATTTAATATAATAATTTAAATTTAAAAGTAATGATTTTAAATTTAATAAATTAGACATTTGAATTTTCATTTAATATATCAACATTTTAATTTATGGCATATTTAAGAATAAAATTCGAATTTATATATTGAATTATTAATTAATGATGTTTTTATTTTTATTTTTGCCGTCATTAACATTAAAGTAATACTCACAAAACTATGAATAAATTCAAATTATAGTGTAAAAACTTCATTTGGAATAGAATCCACTCTCTATCCATTCCTACATTTTGATTTGTAAAAACTGAACTTCGTAATGTAAGAAGAGATCAATTGATATGACAAAAGAATGTGTTTCGAAGTCACTCCATAACGCATTTACATCACCACTTCCATCACCATCAAATCGGGGTTTTGAACCTTACTTAAAAACAACTTAATACAATATCGATATATAAAATATACATATAATGTATAAGATAAGTAAATCATTCAGAACATAAATTATGGTTTCAAAACTGTGTAATGTAATAATTAGAACCATATCACAATAGAATTTAATGAAATTGGATAAAAAGTATTTCAAATTCAAAAATGGAATGTTAATAGAAATTGATAAATTATTTTATTTATCAAATTTGATGTTTATTTAAAATGGGATAATTAATAAAACAAAAATAAATAAATATTTAATATAATAATTTAAATTTAAAAGTAATGATTTTAAATTTAATAAATTAGACATTTGAATTTTCATTTAATATATCAACATTTTAATTTATGGCATATTTAAGAATAAAATTCGAATTTATATATTGAATTATTAATTAATGATGTTTTTATTTTTATTTTTGCCGTCATTAACATTAAAGTAATACTCACAAAACTATGAATAAATTCAAATTATAGTGTAAAAACTTCATTTGGAATAGAATCCACTCTCTATCCATTCCTACATTTTGATTTGTAAAAACTGAACTTCGTAATGTAAGAAGAGATCAATTGATATGACAAAAGAATGTGTTTCGAAGTCACTCCATAACGCATTTACATCACCACTTCCATCACCATCAAATCGGCGTTTTGAACCTTACTTAAAAACGACTTAATATCGATATATAAAATATACATATAATGTATAAGATAAGTAAATCATTCAGAACATAAATTATGGTTTCAAAACTGTGTAATGTAATAATTAGAACCATATCACAATAGAATTTAATGAAATTGGATAAAAAGTATTTCAAATTCAAAAATGGAATGTTAATAGAAATTGATAAATTATTTTATTTATCAAATTTGATGTTTATTTAAAATAGGATAATTAACAAAACAAAAATACATAAATATTTAATATAATAATTTAAATTTAAATGTAATGATTTTAAATTTAATAAATTATAAATTTGAATTTTCAATTAATATATCAATATTTTAATTTATGGTATATTTAAGAATAAATTTCGAATTTATATACTGAATTATTAATTAATGATGTTTTTATTTTTATTTTTGCCGTTATTAACATTAAAGTAATACTCACAAAACAATGAATAAATTCAAATTATAGTGTAAAAACTTCTTTTGGAAAAGAATCCACTCTCTATCCACACCTCCATTTTGATTTGTAAAAACTGAACTTCGTAATGTAGGAAGAGATCAATTGATATGAAAAAAGAATGTGTTTTGAAGTCACTTCATAACGCATTTACATTACCACTTCCATCACCACCAAATCGGGGTTTTGAACCTTACTCAAAAACAACTTAATACAGTACAGTCCATATATAAAATATGCATATATGTATAAGATAAGTAAGTCATTCAGAACACAAATTATGGTTTCAAAACTGTGTAATGTAATAATTAGAACCAAATCACGATAGAATTTAATGAAAATGAATAAAAAATATTTCAAATTCAAAAATGGAATGTTAATATTAATTGATAAATTATTTTATTTATCAAATTTGATGTTTATTTAAAATGGGATACTTAACAAAATTAAAATAAATAAATATTTAATATAATAATTTAAATTTAAAAGTAATGATTTTAAATGTAATAAATTAGAAATTTGAATTTTCAATTAATATATCAATATTTTAATTTATGGTATATTTAAGACTAAATTTTGAATTTATATATTGAATTAATTACTGATGTTTTATTTTTATTTTTGCCGTCATTAACATTAAAGTAATACTCACAAAACAATGAAGAAATTCTGTATTTAAAACATTAAATTCAAACACTTCCAATAAATTTTTGTGAAATGGTTACCTGTATCACATTTATACATAAATAACGTCACACTGTTGGTTATGTGCCATTTTAATTCCCATAATAATAGATTAAAATACAACGTCGGCATATTATCATCTTATTTAATGTCTTATTTTAGTATTTTCATAATGTTTTACTTTTCATTTTATAAGTCGGTATTCGGTAGCGATTGCGATATCCACTGCAGTAAATGCGAGGACTCCTTGATTTCTTTACGGGCGAGCGTGATCTATTGCAACTGGTCATACAATTTCAGAGAATTTGCATGCAACTTGCATTAAGTATTTTGTTTATCAAACAAAAAGAGGTGTTTAGGTCAGCGGTAAATCACCTTAAATAGAATCAAGATATAGTATCTCGCATTTTAGACTCGTTATTTTCATTTTCAGACATAGTGGTCTGCTGATTATTTTAATTAGGTGTATTAACTTTTGAATAAATTGTATATAAAATTTATTTGTTAAATTTTAATCCAGTTTGTATAATATTAATAAAATAAACATTAATTATAAATATAACACATGGGCTGAAAAGTCCCAGGCCTATCAAAGAAAACACGTTTTTTTTTTTTTTTGTTCAAAATTAGCTTTATTCATCAACGTAATCTCCATCAAGAGCAACGCAATTATTCATCATTGATGAAACAATTTTGTTTCTTTGCCATCAAAATACCGAGACCATAACCTTTCCAGCCTATTGTTGTCCACTCAGATGACGATAGTTTTGATTCCGGAGTGACGTTTCATCCATTGTCACATATCGACTCAAAAATTCCGGTTTGTTACGTTGAAAGATGGCCAAACACTGCTCAGAATCATCAACACGTTCTTGTTTTTGGTCAACAGTGAACAAACGCGGCACCCACTTTGAACAGAGCTTTCTCAACTTCACTTGTTTATTATTTAAGACGATTTTGTAGATTTCTTTTAGGTTTTCTGGTGTTACCTCCTCATTTGGACGTCCATTACGTTCTGCGTCATCGGTGTCTATATGACCATGTTTGAAGTCACAAAAACCAACGTTTTATTGTAGTTTCTGATGGAGCAGAGTCGCCAAAACATCTTTCTAGCCATTGCTTCGCTTGAACGGTATTTTTTTCCATCAAGAAGCAGTGTAAAATTAAAACACGAAATTGTTTTTGATCCATTGTTTTGAAAACAACAAAAGAAGTGTCAGTCTTAGCACAATAACTCACAAACTAATTAATAGAATATCATGAAATTTTAACAGCTGTCTTTTGAAGATTAGTACAAACTGAAAAGAGGTGAGTGCAATAAAACTAGTGCCATCAAGTATTGACTAAAAAAACTCAACAATAAATCTTTTATTGGAAAATCACTTAAATTGTAATGTAGTGTAATTGGTTCCGTTGAAAATCATAATAAATGGAAAGATAATAATAAATAATTTTCTTCCCATAATTCCACTTAACACATGAAGTGATGATCAGAGAAATACCACAAAATTTAAAATCAGTTGTAAGATCTTTCATAAAAGACTCTAATTCAAATTTTGTCCAGTCGGTATAAAAAATATATTTCAATATTTAAACGCATATTCAAATTTTGTTGGCATTTAACAATAACAGTAAGAATTTATTCTTAGTAGGATTTATATTATTTTATTGAATAAATCCACATTGAGAGAGAATAAATATTACGTTCCTGAGAAGAGGGAAATAATAATATACATGAGACATCGTTAAAAATTTAAGATGTATTCGAAAAATGGTTGGAAAACCGATAAGAAAATGTCTCCTTTTATTGTCAGACAAATTGTAAACGAAATTTTTTTGATTAAAAGAGGAGGAAATCTTTAATAATCACACTCCTGATGGAATTCGGAGACAGTGTCGCTTTTTCGCCAACTAAAAAGCTCTCTTCGGACAGCGATATGATGATATGGATAATTTAGACTTTCTCTCTTATAAGCAAACAAAATATGAATTAATTCAGTCATATAGTTTCAGAGTGTCTAGTAAAACAATCAAACTTCGACTAAAACCATTGGTATTAAAAATACTGGTAGTTATGTTAACAATATTGTTTAAATTGAGGTACACCACATGTCACATTTTGCATTTACTTTGTTTAAGAATTAATTTAAGTAATTATTTTGGTTTAGGTACAAAATGAATAATTATGGAAGAATATAGAGTAATTATTTTAAATAAAATTTAAAATATTTTGATTGCGTTTAATTAGAGCCATGCCATGTCTTTCTTAATTAATTTTAGGAGAATAATTTGTGGTATTTCTCTGGCCTCCACCAAAAATTAACGCTCCACCTGCTATTTATAAAATAAAGTAAATGGCAATTTTTACAAGATGTTTAGTTTTTTTTTTTTTTTTGTTAAAAATATTATTTCAAATAAACCAATTCTGGAAAATTAGTGAAACAGATTTCATTGTTTCTTAACAACTAAATTATCAATTTCATTTCCGTCTCAATTTTTAATTTAAATAATGCGGAAAGAAAAACGACAGTCACAGTTGAAAAACGTTGAAGTGATTGAATAAGTATTAGATCAATTGGACTACGTCTTAGGTAAAAGCCCAGTTAAATTTTACGTTAATGGGATAGAAACAAATTTTTTCTTGTACACGTGTGTTTCAATGACCAATGGCAAAGATTTGTAATCAAATTATGAAATTATATGTTTATTTTGTAATTACATCTTATTTATTATTATTTATTTAATGATTTAAATTATTATTTACATATAAATGACAAATGTTTTATGAATTTCTTAAATAATAATGTTTGTCAAAAGTACTTATTGTATTTTAGTATTAGAAAAAATATTTAAAATTAATAATTCTGTTTTGTCACATCGAAGTAAACTTCAGAAAAAAAATAGTGTATCCATAATTTGTTTTAATTAACTAGTGTATAGATTTTGGGAAATATAAATAACCTTATTTTCATAGTAATTAAATATTGGTGAAAATCTAAAATCAGCATTAGAAAAAGGGTAATTCAGATGAAAATACAAGAAATGTTTTTTTAAGGACATATTGACAATTACAGTCATTTGAAAGCCTCTTTTCCGAAAAAAATTAACAATATCTTTAAATAACAACAAATAGTGCGTCATTTTAATTTAATTTCTACTCATATACATCATCTCTTAGCAGCAGTTTAGGGATTGGATTGATTAAATAACCTAAACTTTTCAGTTTTTCAGTGTAATTTTTATAAAAAAATTCAATATAATTCAATTGCTTAGCAACATCCATAATTAGTATACTTATATTATTCAGAAAGCAAAATCAAAGACAAAGTTATGTTAAAAACTAAATCTATTACTATGCCACCCCATTATGTGCTGCATCTTTATCAGTTTTTCCCTGCAAAAACCATAGGCTACGTCAAGAATGAATAAACTGGTATCAGTAGATGCCACACTATTGAACGTATTTCTAAAATAGGTTGTCAAAATTTGGGAGCAGAACACGTCCAAGAAGAAATTTAGAAGAAAAATATTTTTGCTAATAAAATCCTAAAGAATTATTAAATGTACTTCAAATTAACTGTCGTTTTTTTATCAGTTGTTGAAGTACTTGGTTAATGTTCATTCTTATCATTTAAGTACTTCAGCAGATTTCTTTAAGACGTACAAGGCTTTTATTACTTTAACAGATTTCTTAGAATTAAGTGCTTATTTGGTTAATATGATACTTGGATAAAGTATATTCTTGTCGTTTAACTTTGATGTAAGTACTTAAAGCAAACGCCTTTGTGAGGTTCAGGACTTTTATTAGATTAAGAAAATATATAGAATTAAGTATTTGTTTGGTTAATATTGGTACTTGGATTAAGTACATTCTTTTCGTTTAATTTTGATGTAAGTACGTACTTAAGCAGAGTCCTTCGAGAGGTTCCGGTCTTTTATTAGATTAAAATTAAATAATTCTTTGTTTAATATTAGTATTTGTATAAAGAACAGTTTTTTGTTGAATTTCGATGTAAGTACTTCATCAGACGCCTTTATGAGATTCAGATGTTTCATTAGATTAAAAAAATATATAGAATTAAGTAATTCTTTGGTTAATATTGGACTTGAGTAAAGTCATTCTTTTCGTTTAATTTTGATGCTGGTACTTCAGCAGACGCCTTTGTGAGTTTTAGGACTTTTATTTGATTAAGAAAAAAGTATAAATAAAATTTATTAATTTATATAAAAATTGAGTTTTATCAATTTTCCATTTTTTATAATTAAATTATTTTTCTTTAGGATAATTCCAAGCAAACATACTTTTATCTAAAAATACATTTTAATTTTAATAAATCTTTAAAAAAAAGTAATAATAATGATCAATGATTCCTTGAAGCAGTATATTTAAGAGTGCTCAGAATTTTTTTTTTCACTTTGTTGGCACCAATTTTAATACTACTAACACTAATTTTTGATAATTGCGGGTAACATTTTTATTTTTAACTTTGGTTATTTTAGCATACCGATTGAAAAACCTTTGATCCTACTGAATTTTAAGAGAGACATGATGCATGACAGATAAAGTAACAAATTCCCACTACGAATCAAATTTGTATACTTTTACTGTCTCTGTTTTACATGATGTCTCTCTCAAAATTCTGTCGGATTAAACTGTTTTTGACACGTATCAACAAATTAAACTGTTTTAAAACAGACTATTTTATATCATATCCTAACTTACAGCAAGTTTTAAATGATACTTTATTTGTTTTCAATTACCATGGAATATTATTATTTAAATTAGTAAAAAATATAAACAATTTATGTGCAAGTTTTATGACTCACGCATAAGTTTATCATAGGTTATCCATTAATTTATTCAAATTAAATTGGAATAAGTTCATTGTGAAAGAAAAAACATAGACATTTCCGCCTTTTATGCCGCATTTATCTGTGAAATCACCAACAAAAACATATTTACCATCAGTTTTACAAAATATTTAACGCGGTGCATATTAAAATGCAGATGTTACACTCAGTTAATATTTATTTTTTTAAACATGACAAAGTTTTTCTTCTGCATTGTATGGATCGTTTACATTTCCTAAACATGATCGAGTTCAAGATACATCTACCACATGTGGTTTGCGGTGGATATAATCTCTTTTGTTTTCCTCAACTACCATTTTAAGAATTTTTAAAAAAAATGCTTTTGATAAAATATTATATAACTTTTTATAGTATTTTAAGTTATTTTCATGAATATTAATAGCTATTAGAATAGTAATATTAGAAATAATATATCATCGATGTAATAAACAATGAAATAGTATAAATATTACATAAAACATTAACATTGCATTCAACTACAGCGTTTTTTATACTTAGTAAAAAACTCACTTTCCTATATGTCACTTGTCTGGATCGACTAGAAAAGGGATAAACATTAAGTTGGTTGATTATGTAATCTTGTTTAAAACTCTGATGATTCTTAGTGCTTTACTATTTAATTTTTTTGATTATTTGTTTCTAAATAAACATTAAATATGAGGTTTTGTGTACATTATTCCCATTTTTCTGGTTATTTTTCATTATCCGTACAGTAAAATAATGTTAAAAATCATAATACTTATTATTATATACTTATAACCGTTTTCACTCGGTATATAAAATACCTATTGTCAAGTATACACATTGCTTTTTTAAATATTTACCAATATTTTGTCTGACTCACAAAACTTTAGCTCATTTATAGTAGTGATTGAAAATAGTGATATTTTCGATATTTTTTGTTTTCGTTCCTCAAAGTGATTTAAATAAATATTCCAATGTAGATTGGAGAAGATTGTAATCGTATATTCTCTTAAATACAAAAATAATTTAAAAAAAATATTTTAATTTTTATGGTCAAAATAAGAAAATTGATATAATAATAAATTTATGGTAATTTTAATAAGAAATGTTTAATGTTTGAATTTTCTGCATTATTATACATTCCTTAAGATATAAATATAGAGAGTCTTATCATCATTCTTATTACTGACAAATTTTTTACCTTTATTTCAAGTTTGAAATAGAAAATAATTATTTTATATATTTATTTACAATAAAGTAGGTTTAAATCAATGCGAAAGCTCCATCTTCATTCATATTTTCTATTAAATATGCAATTAAGTATTATTTATTTCATAGTGATTGAAAATACGATAATTTCGACATTTTTTTCCGTTCCTAAAGTGATTTAATTTGACTTTTATGATCAAAATAAGAAAATTGTTATAATAATAAATTTATGTAATTTTAATGTATTATTATTATTATTATGTTCAATAAATAAAAATTTTTGACGTTTATTTTTTTAGGATTATTTTGCTTCACATTGAGATGTTATTTATGTTATAAGATTGATATAAATAATATTAAATTAATTAAGATATACACACAGAAAGTCAAAATATTATATAAAATAATAAAAAAATTAAAAGTCTAATAATTTTGATTTATCAAATTAATTAAATTTTACGTTATTACGTTATTTTGTAGGATAAAAGTCAAGTCAAAAATGTGGTTTGGTGTAATAAAACGGGGATAGACCCAAAAGTAACTAAATAATAAAGAAAACATCAAACAATTCTAAAAAAAATATCTTTGTAGTCTGATTCACTTTTTAGTGATGTTCAATATCTTTGATATAGTATTTGTAGTGAGAACCACAGAGATCTTCAAAATAATCATCAACCACAAACTTCAAATCCTTATTAATGAAACATGTTTGATCTTTTTTCAAGTTTGAAATAGAAAATAATTATTTTATATATTTAATTACTAAAAAGTATGTTTAAATCAATGCGAAAGGTCCATCTTCATTCACATTTTCTATTAAATATGCAATTAATATTTATTTCATAGTGATTGAAATTACGATATTTTCGACATTTTCTTTTTTCGTTTCTCAAAGTGATTTAAATAAATATTTCACTGTAGACTAGAGAAGATTATTAATAGTACATTCTCTTAAATACAAAAATAATTAAAAAAAAATATTTTTTATGATCACAATAAGAAAATTGTTATTTTCGATAAATAAAAATTTTGAATGATTATTTTTTTCTGGATTATTTTGCTTCACATTGAGATATTATTTAGGTCATAATATTAATCGATTATAAAATATTAATTTTTAATTAATATTGGTTTTCAAATTGATATAAATAATATTAAATTCCTTAAAATATACATAAAGGAAGTAAAAAGAAAAAATGAAAAAGCCTATAAAATTAATTAAAATTTGAAATTTCTACAGATTATATTATTCATTAAATTATATAATTAAAAGACGGACAAGATCTTACTAAAATATAATACTTTATTCTGTAGAATAAAGTTCAAGCCAAAAAATGTGTTGTGGTGTGGTAATAAAAGGGGGATAGTGGCAAAAATACACGAATTAAAAAAAGAAAACACCAAAAAATTCGGGAAAGAAATATATACATTTTTATTTTTATAGTATAGTCTCATTTTTTCTGCAGCAATATTCAATATCTTTGATGGAGTATTTCGTATGAAAACTGCAGAGATCTTCAAAATTACCCAATCAATCATCAACCACAAACTTGAAATCCTAATTATTGACAAATTTTTACGTTTGAAATAAAAAATTATCTGGGACAAATCTGAGAAAATTTTAATTTATATTTTTGGCTAATTAAATAATGGATTTACGAACAAAAGCATTTTCGTATTAGAACATTTTATTTTTTGTCAAATCCGGTCATTTTTTCTTAATTTCGTCTTTCAAACGCCGAAATACGTTCACGTTATACAAACCGTTGATGTAGCTTCTTTGGATGAGAAATTTAAAAGTTAGGAAGATAATGTTCCTACAAAATCATAAAAAATACAGAACTAAAAAAATAAAAAAACATTTGCATCATTTTGCATTAAGAAACATTTAAAAAGTTAATTTATTATAAATCATACATATCATACATTATTATTCAATAATAATGAGATAATATAAAAAACTTAATTGAATTTTTTCTCAGAGGAAGGTACAAAATAGATCATATTTTCCATTTAAGAACTAACTAATTTAATAATCACCTGTCAAGAAGTATTTTATTAAGTATCCTGACAGTAGTAAGCAACAGGACAACATAAATTTGATTAATCTCGAAAACACCTGCAATTTTTTGCAATTAATTAGCAGAAATGTTAAATTTTCTGGCTAAAGAAACAAAAGCATTAAATTTTGCAGATATTTATAAATCCACCTGCGATATGGTATGCAATGTGAAATTTATGGGACTATTTTGTACGGCACAAAGATCATTTTAGCTGAGAATATGAAATATATGACTTTATCGAGCCCGCCAATCTCGTTTCCTTTGTTACTTATTTCTGATGTTTCAATTATTATAAGAACAAAACATGCCCCCTTGTAGCCTTCGAACATTACAATGATGCATTGCCTAATTATATTTTGTTTTATACGGTTCTTGAGGGTATACGTGTTATAGTGTGGTTGATCCATGTACGGGAGTAGCCCATATGTATGTCGGGCAATATGATTAATTGTACGTACCTACTGCCCATTGAAACGCAGGTTTTCAAACAAACAATAGATATCATGCAAGAATTAAATTTCATAAATATTTATTTATGCATAAAGAGTTTGTGTGTTTTAAAAGTGGGCCTATACATTTATTATCGCAAATTTATACACATCTTTAGTTAAAGAGCATTTTTCTTTGTCGAATTAATAAATTATCAAAATACAACAATAAAATCTCCTGAATAAATTTATTCCTTAAAAATTTCTTTAATAAAATAAATATAATTAAAGATCAAAAATAGTCTATTAACCCCAATTTTCCAGTTAGTATCTCTCCTTGTCACACTCATAGTTAGTGAACGAATAAATTCTTGATTTAGCTGGTGGTTTTGAGGGTAAATTTGCCTTTGAAGACTGCAAAATCATAATATTCCTTGGATGCAGTGATTTTTGCATTCACCAGTCTGCAGTCCAGCCAGTAAAAGCCAAAAGCCTTGAAATAAAGAAATTTAAGCCAAATTTCTCATATGGTGAGGTCAGACATTGTCGCCTACAAAAACGAAATCTCTTCCACCCTCCTTGTCACACTCAAAGTTAGTGAATAAATAAATTCTTGATATTGAGGGTGATGGTTTTGAGAATAAATTTGTCTTTGAAGACTGCAAAATCATAATATTCCTTGGATGCAGTGATTTCTGCATTCACCAGTCTGCAGTCCAGCTGGTTACATATGGGTCTTCGAAGACGAATTTAAAGTAAAAGCCAGAAGTCTAGAAATAATGAAATTTAAGCCAAATTCCTCATATGGTGATGTCAGACATTGTTCCCAACAATGTCTAAATCTCTTTCACCCTCCTTGTCACACTCAAAATTAGTGAACGAATAAATTCCTGAATTTGAGGGTGGTGGTTTTGAGGGTAAATTGGTCTTTGAAGACTGCAAAATCATAATATTCCTTAGATGCAGTGGTTCCTGCGTTCATCAGTCTGCAGTACAGCTAGCTACATATGGGTTTCCGAAGACGAATTTAAAGTAAAAGCCAGAAGTTTTGAAACAAAGAAGGTTTAAGCCAAATTCCTCACATGTTGAGGTCAGACATTGTCGCCTACATAAACGAAATCTCTTCCACCCTCCTTGTCACACTCAAAGTTAGTGAATAAATAAATTCTTGATATTGAGGGTGATGGTTTTGAGAATAAATTTGTCTTTGAAGACTGCAAAATCATAATATTCCTTGGATGCAGTGATTTCTGCATTCACCAGTCTGCAGTCCAGCTGGTTACATATGGGTCTTCGAAGACGAATTTAAAGTAAAAGCCAGAAGTCTTGAAATAAAGAAGTTTAAGCCAAATTCCTCATATAGTGAGGTCAGACATTGTCGCCTACAAAAATGAAATCTCGTCCACCCTCCTTATCACACTCAAAGTTAGTGAACGAAAAAATTCTTGATATTGAGGGTGGTGGTTTTGAGGGTAAATTTGTCTTTGAAGATAGCAAAATCATAATATTCCTTGGATGCATTGGTTCCTGCGTTCACCAGTTTGCAGTCCAGTTGGTTATATATGGGTCTTCGAAGACGAATTTAAAGCAAAAGTCAGAAGTCTTGAAATAAAGAAATTTAAGCCAAATTCTTCATATGGTGAGGTCAGACATTGTCGCCTACAAAAACGAAATCTCTTTCACCCTCCTTGTCACACTCAAAGTTAGTGAACGAATAAATTCTTGATATTGAGTGTGGTGGTTTTGAGGGTAAATTTGTGTTTGAAGACTGTAAAATCACAATATTCTTTAGATGCATTGGTTCCTGCGTTCACCAGTTTGCAGTCCAGTTGGTTATATATGGGTCTTCGAAGACGAATTTAAAGTAAAAGCCAGAAGTCTTGAAATAAAGAAATTTAAGCCAAATTCCATATATGGTGGGGTCAAACATGTCGCCTCCAGAAACAAAATCTCTTCCACCCTCCTTGTCAAACTCAAAGTTAGTGAACGAATAATTTCTTGATATTGAGGGTGGTGGTTTTGAGGGTAAATTTGTCTTTGAAGACTGCAAAATCATAATATTCCTTGGATGCAGTGGTTCCTGCGTTCACCAGTCTGCAGTCCAGCTGGTTACATATAGGTCTTCGAAGACGAATTTACGTAAAAGCCAGAAGTCTTGAAATAAAGAAATTTAAGCCATATTCTTCATATGGTGAGGTCAGAGACATTGTCGTCTACAAAAACGAAATCTGGTCCAAATTCTTCAGCAACTGAAATAATAAATGGTTGAATAACCAAGTTATGATATCGTCAAACATGTAAAGCTTAAGGCTTTCATGATCATTATTTCCACATCTACAGTATTGGCAGAAAGAAGAGCAACTTCTTTAAAATTTAAATAATTTTTGTCCCGGTTATTATGTATTTTGAAAATTAACTTCCCTTTATAAATTCAGCAATTATACAGTCACGAATGTCTCTTTGACACTCTTACTCTTCGTATCTATGTTTTACCAAAACAATGTTAAATATGAACATCACCTTCGTGGTATTTTTCTTTATTAGTGATAAAAGTCTCTTGTGTGACAAGATGTAGATATTTTTTGATTACAAGTATATTGAGGGCAGGTTTAGGTAGAAGTTCTTCAGATAGAAAAAAAAATATTTAGAAACTGTTCGAGAAGAATAAATTACGTACTTAAATCAAAATTTCTGACAGCTTTATATTTTTTGATGCCAAATTTTGGGTTCATTAGCAAATAAACTCTATCCATTTTAGTTCATTCAAGTTTCTTGAGCTCCATAGGATCCTCCAACAAAATAACAATTTTATTGTTAGTGCTTTAGTGTCAGACAAATTTATATTTACTAGAAACGTAATTACTTTAAAGTTAATTAGCTAGTTATAATATCTATTTTTAAATACATTTATTAATAATTAATTGTGAATTAACATCCCCTTTTAAAATTATTTAGTAAATTACTTGCCTACATTATTTTATCATTTGTAACGACTTAATTAAAATTTATTATATACCATTCTATTACCCACATAGTAATAAATTTATTTATTACATATAAAATATGTAACACTTTTCTCAAATAACCCGACTTAATACTTTTCCAAAGTACTTTAAACTAGTCTAAAGGACAAAGAATAATGTGTTGATTATTCATTAGCGACAGGTGAAAATAACGACTGACAACCAGTAGCGAAGATTCGAAAAAATTCTCACTATCATAATATCCTTATCGGGCCGATCATAATACTTAATAAATATTAATGTTCCACGTTTTACACCTTAGAAAACAGGACATATCACTCACTTTTATGTGTAATAAAACTGCCATTAAACTAAACCAAATAAGATAAGATCCAAAATTAGTTGAACAATTATCCTATTGATTTAAATGCAGCCATTGAGAACAAACCGTTTTAAAATTTATTGCTCATAAAATTCCTCAGATTTATAATACTTTACTTAGTAGTGAACATGTTGTCATTGAATCTTGTCAATTAATTTTACTATTTCTATTTAAATTGTTTGAAAATACATTATTATTCATTAAGATGTTTTTACACCAACTAAGTTATAATAAATACGAAAATGTAATGTAAGTTTTTAATAAACACGGAATTCAACTTTGAATAACAAATTATATTTAAAACAACAATGAAATTACACAAGGACTTATACATTGGAACAAAATTTTATTGTAAAATAACAGTACTTTACTAATTTTTAGTGGTGTTTAAATATCCACCAAAAAGTCATATTTAGGCAGAGTGGAGCAAATGAAGCCAAATATTACTCTATAAACATGGTATTTTTTAAATGGGTTTGCACTGTTTTTTTAAATTGTAGTGGAAAAACTCTAACTCATAATAGAAGCCATTTTATATATATATATATATATATATATATATATATATATATATATATATATATAACATACTATTGACTGAATAAACTTTTGAGCATTAGGAATCTTATAAAATAAATACTAATTATTTTTTATAATGCAGTGAACATATAATTTTATAAATGGATGAACTGTTGCCATTATCAAAAGAAAACATATCTGAATTTTTGTTGCGAATATGATTTTACTAAAAATTTATACCAAAGCACTAAAAATAATTTATTAATAAAAAATCACAAAATTAAATATTTGGCATTAATTTCAACTTGACAAAGATATCTTGCTTTCATTACTGAATTTGGTCTTGAGTGATTTCATTCCAAATTTGACCAATCTTGAAAAAAAGTCTTGAAATTGTTTTAGAAGGTTGCCTCAGTTGTCTCAATATGTTTAATGTTGCTCAATGCTTTGTAACAGTTTCGACTTCGTACAAGAGTTCACATTTATGCCATTTCAAACCACTACAGAGCCTCCTCCATAACCAGTACTGTACCAATAAAATTGCTCTTGTCATTCTTCTTGTCTTCTGTATACCTTATTTTATCTATCGTCCAAGAAAAGACTGGGTTCATCATTCGTGTTCAATCTTCGCTATTCTTCTTCGGTACTTATATTGACTTATTCTAAAGCTTCACAAATTCAATTTGCAATGTTTGAAATCCTTCCTCTACCCTGACCCGGCCTTCTTGTGTTGTTGTCTGTTTCAGTAAACTGTTTCAGAACTTTGAAGATTGTTGATTAAGTCACATTGAAAACAGGATTTTATTATATTAACGTTTTACAAAATTACAATAAATATTAATGTCAGTTATGTATATTGTTTGAAGTGGGGACTCTTTATAATTGGATTGGGTTCTTCATACACTTATCTAGCAAGAATCACTTAACCATCCTCTCATCCCAATATTCTTTCCACCTCATTTCCGTAATAATTAAATTAGGAGGAAACTAATCTAGATGATAATGTAAGAATTATATTTATTTGTTAATAATATTCCATTAAAGACGTTCAGATGAGAATAGAAAAGACTGGTGGGAAGAAAATGACTGGTGGTCATCAAATAATCAGAGGAATCAGAAGTGAAAGATGTATCCAACATATTCAGTAGATTGGCATGTGGCTCAATTAGTGAGAGTAATGATTGCATTTACACTAAAAGACTCTATGAATGCCCACTGGTATGTACATACAAGAGATGTTAAGGTCTGTAATCTTATCTTATATTTAAGATTTGCCTTATTTCAATAGGATAACCTCCTGTTACGATTTTGTTTTGGGCCTCTAAATTTTCCAGATACTGAAACAATTGTGGAACGAAATTCTAATAATATGGGACTCTTTAACTTAAACAAAAATCAATAACTTTATTTAGAGCATGTCGAGTTACGGGCTAAATTTTGAATATAAATAAATTAATATTTTAGTTATGTATACAAAATTTAATTAATAAATATATTTTAATCTGGATGTTCCGATTTTATTAAATAATGTATTTAATATTAAATTAATTAAATTATAAATTAAATATACGATTATGGTTTTAATCACTATTGTGTTTAATATATATATATATATATATATATATATATATATATATATATATATATATATATATATAAGTATTAAATTAATTAAATTATAAACTAAATCTACGATTATGTTGAAAATATGTTAAAACGTGAAACAACATAAATATACATAACATTATAGCACACTGCAAGAAATTTAATAGATGTTGAAAACTTTAATACGAGTAAAACATAGCTTTGAGATAAAGTTATTACTCTTCTAATATACTACATTTAGTTACATTGGTTATACCATAAAACGTATATTATATTGGGCACACAACGCATATGTTCACAATAAATATGTATTTTCCATGTACTGCTGACATGTTTGTCGAATTATAGACTGATTTACGAGGAATCACAATATTCAAATTATGTCTCATTAATTATAAACATATTTGCCTTTCATCACAAATTTGTGTACAGATTAATTGAGTTAATTAATATTTAGAAATTCAGATATATTCCGAATTCCATATTAAATAAATAATATTAGTTCACAGAATTTAATAAATGGGACAAATCAAATTTTACGTATATTTCTTATATGAATTTGCTTACATCTGAATTAAAAATCTAAGCAAAATAGAGTGCTTCTAATATACCAAACATTTTTTTAAAACTATGGTATATGGTATTCGTAAATAATAATAATAACCTAATAATTAAATTGAAGTAAAACTATTATTATTATTTGTGTGACTAAAAATAAAAAAATTCTTAATAAACTCTAAGTTCATAGTTTGAATTGTAACAACCATATTATCTATACTTTTAGACCCTGGTTTGCCATCTGGACCTACCACAAAAGTTTAAAATATCGTTAAGTTAAGTTAATTACTTTATACTGTTTTGTTGGGTTAACCGAAATTATTTCATCAATATTTACCTTATTCATATTTTTATGTCTTACGTTGGGGATTGTCGCTGAATTGAAAGGTGCTTCTGGTGGTAACAATGCACTCTTACACTTATTTCTTTATGCATACACTAACCTGGTTCTGAGTGATGAAGTTTCTGCCTATCTTACATATTCTTCGTATGACAGCTAATCTGAGGTTGCAAGTCAATTATTAATCTCTTTATAAGATGGATAAGTAAGTAGGCACAATTCAGGCAGTATTACTGAATATTTAATAACAAAAATATGTTTACGTTATACTTTTCCACCTTTTTACTCTTTCTTTATGATTCGAGATTTTCAACTTAAATTGTTAAATTATTTACAAATAGTTTTACAGTATACATCAAAGTAAACTGAGTTTATTTAAATCAATATCGCTCGACTGTACAGGATATTTTACAACAATTTTCAATATTTGGTAATGTGGAAGGAAAAAATAAAACAGGAAGATCAAGAAAAATCAATAGGTTTCAGGAAAAATTAATTTTATCTTACTCCGAAAAAGATCCCTTCCTGAGTTCCAGCAAAATAAAAGGTTTACTTAAGCCACAATTTGGATTTAATGTTTCTTCAAGAACCTTAAAAGATAGATTACTACAAGGAGGAGTTGAATTTGTCAAGTCTCTTTTAAACTGAACTTTAAATGACTGGAAATGAGCAATCTGGAGTGATGAAATCAAGTTTAATCTGCTTACCAGTGGTGTGATTTTATATGAAAGGTTTAACCACATTCACTGTTAATCTCGGCGACGGGTCGGTAATGCTCTTCGGGATTTGAAATGGGTCCTCTTCTTTGATTAGAGTATCATCGTCAGGATCGTTTTCTGTATAAAGAAATATTGAAGAACAACTTGGTACCATATTCAGATAAAAATATGCCATTAAAACAACAAGATAATGACCCAAAGCACACTTCAAAGTGTTAGAAATAGTGGTTTTTAAGGGAAAAAAATAATGTTAAGAACTGACCATGTCAATTTCCTGATCTAAACTCCATTAAAAACTTATGGGAGATAGTGAACAACAAAATAAGACATTATTGTTTAATTATGTTAAATTTGTAAAGGGAACTTAATTTTTAATATACATTTTTTGAATATAATAATGAGAACAAAAATTATTTGAATTTTAAAAAAGTTGCTCTACTTTCTGCCAATACTGTATATTTAACGATTTTTCTCCATTTTTTAATAATAATCGCAAAAACTCAAATTTTACATTTTTAATTGATACAGTGACAAATATTTCAAACTTTAGCAGATTAAAAAATAGAATATAATGCTTTCAACATTTAGAAATTTTTGGAAGGAAATCAAAATAATTTTTTAGATATTAAATACGTCATCATCGCCATCAGATGTTCAGACTAGTCAGATACACAAATATTTATAAAATAATAACCTAATTAAAAATTATATTTAAAACGACCTAAATAACGTAGACACAAACTCAATTGTGTGTGAGGTAATTTATTTAAAATGTCTATATAACATACATTACTTAAGGTAGTGAATTTATTTAACTTTTTTTATTTAAGTTTTTAATAAAAACCAAAAAAAAAAAGAATAAAATAAAATTGCAAATAATCATAGAATTTAATTAAAAATTAAATTAGAACTCGAATTATTTGCAATTACTTAAAACGAAAAATATAGATAGAAATTTACAACATAGATTTTTTTGGATTAAACGTGGAATTTAAGGAACAAAATTGGTTTGAAATGGTTGTAATCTAATAAGGATCAGATTTCGTAAAACAGATTAGCCAACGTTGTTTTTATGATTTTCGGTTTATAATTTCGATTAAAAAATAATTTAATATCTTCAAGTACGAAACGCTTTGATGGATTTATTTCACAAATACTCAGCTGACATCAAATGAATGGGGATATATAAAAAATGTATTAAAAAAATTAACTACTGTTAGTTTGGTGCGTTTTCATCAGTTTCAACGTCTCCAAACGAATGAAAGTGCCGTTTCTGTTGCTTTTTGAAATTATAACACTTACTTCACTTTTTATACATAAATATTTAAAAATTAATTACAAAGTAAGAAAACAGAAGATATATCATACAGTTTAATAAAAGCTTTAAAAAATAACATAATATTATAATTTTATACGAATTTTTTGTAGAATATGAAATTCAACTATTAAAGTAAATATTTCATTAATTAACTATATTTCAGATTAATAGAATAATAGAAATGTACCGCATCTCCATGTGAACAAATAATATAATAATATAAATATTAGTAAGTAAAACTGGCTCTAAAAAACGTGAATGATATTTCATTTCTAAGATGAACAATTGTAGGACTTTACACTTCTGATTTATCAGAATAAATATTTAGGTTCAAACGAAAATGTTTTTTATGAGACTTTCCGTTTTATTTTTATTTTCCAACCGATTTTGGCTTGTTATCCATTTATGTAAAATCAGTGTGATAAATACTTTCAGAGTTTTGAATTACTAACAAATTGATAAAAAATGATTATTTTTGTCTTATAAGCTCTTTCAGAGACGGGTGAAGTGTGTGATAAAATTTATACCAACGAAGTAATTAAGCAAATCTCGTGTAAAATTTTCCTCCAACATGTTTGAAAATATAGTCATTACAAATGCGATGATTAAACAATCATTTAACAATTGCCTATTCTCTTGTTGCACCTAACACATGTGAGTTTTTTATTATTTTAAATAAATTAATATCTATAATATGTGTTAATTGTATAGAAATAGAAAAACCAAAAATATAAATAAATTTAACACTTATAAACCCAAGAAAGTTTTTGTGGCCTGGTGAACTTCATAAGCAGAACTATTTTAGCTAATAAAAAAGGTATTCAGTTTCTTCACCACGCATAAACATATGTGGCATTAATGATCAAAGGAAGCTTTTTTAAAATTATATTAACAATAACCAATTGTTTTTTATTGGTCTCCTTAAATGGGATTTTTAATTCTAGGTGGATAGAGAGAATTTGTCAAATTAGTTGAAATAAATATTTATAAACCTAAATTATCCTAATTATTTTGATTATTTGTCCCTATATAAAAAAATTTTAAAATTCCAGAAGTACTTAAAAGTAAGTACAAATAATAATAATTGTGAAAGTTTATACTCTCTAAGTATATAATGTATTCTTACACTATTGTTCCCTAATTTTATTAAACGACTCAAATTTATTATTATTTATAAATTACCCAAGTGTCAGCCCAACTACAGTAGTACAGTAGTAGGTATTCAGATACTTATATTACGCAACCGGGTTCCTATCGATTTGTACACCCCTGTCCGTATAGGCACAAGTTCCTCTCTGTTCCAATAGATGGACCATAGTTTTCTCTGCATTTATGCGACCTCTGTGTCACATTATTGAAATTAAACTTAGAAATCATTTACTATGGTCCGCTTGGAAATTATACAAAGTCACTTAAAATATATGTGACAAGTCATAAAAAGTTTTCGTTAGAATTTTATTAATACCAATTATAAGGAAAATTATGTGCGGTAATAGAAGAAAGTAGTATTAACTTTATTTATTAAAACAAAAGTAAAACTATAAAGAAAATTAAAACGCATAAAATAAAATTTTTATTTAAATTAATAACAGAATAATATAGAAACTACTTTATTCTATTTTATAAAAAATATTAGACGTATATTTCAAACGATTTATATAACAAACTATTAACTTAATTAAGTAGATAATAAAATTATAGCAATACTTTTTTCATATTAGGATATTAACATTGCGACAAAAACATTATTAGTACTATGAAAGTTTTTATATTTAGATATTAACTTTAAGCTTAAATGAAATAATTTTTTATTAATTTAAATGTTAAAGTTGTTTATGGTGCCAAACTTATTTACAAAATCGTTCTAAGTGAACAAGTACAAATTATATTTCATTGTGAAGATCATATTCTATATATATTTAACGATTTTCCAACATTTTTGTAACAATCGTAAAAAATCCAAGTTTTACATTTTTAGTGGATACAATGACAATTATTTCAATCTTTGCTTACAAATATTCATTTATTATATAATGTACCATATAAAATAATTATTATAATTAAAATATAAAATTCGTACTACATTTTGGCGATTATATATCATATATAATTTAGAAAATGGGAAAATAGTATCATAGACACAATATTCAGAACTACCTTTTTAAAAATTTTTTAGTTTCAACCATACTACCTTAAATAACCAAATATAAAAGTCTATTTTATGAAATAAATGAACTAAAGTTAGTTAAGAAATTTCTAAATTAAATTTTTTTTTATCTCATTCATTGTTGATTTTATTAAAAATTTTAAGGCAACTTTTCATATAAAAAACAAATATTTGGTAAATTTCTAGAATAAATTGTGGAACATAATGTAATTAAAATTTCTGTGGATTGTTTTTAATGTAATAAATGTTGTCAACTAAATTAATAATTAGAAGAATGTAATTTAATGTTCTATATGGAAATATATGTAATTTTTTATTAATAACACTTTTGTTTCATAATTATTTTTATATTTTCAAAATACTAAATTTTTTTATATAATTATCTAAAGCAAATTTTGTTAAATCGACAATTTTGATGAAACGGATAAGTTTATAATCAAGAAATTTTCACATATTATGTAAAACAAAGACTGAAGAATTATAAAAATTTCAACAAATTTTATATCTCTACTGTAGAAAACTACATGGATAATTTTTTAAAAAAAATAAAAATTATTTGACTTTTGCAAATTGTTTTATATATTTTTTGTATATATCTGATGAGAATAATGGACTGTTTTTTTAATGGCTTTAATTATTATGGCAAAAAATTGCCATCAACAACATTGATGTAATTAATGAAACTTGATTAAGATTTTTTATTTTTAAGTGATCTTAAACTGATCCAATGCTTAAATCTACCATTCCAATTAATTTGTAAAACTCCTTCAAATGCTTAAATCATGATTTGAAATAACAAATCAAGTGAACATAATATTGTGTTACTTTACAAAAAAAGTAAAGTTTACATAAATCATGGATTAACCAGGGTATAATATGACCATAACAAGAAATTGAGTTGATTAAAATTAAATTCAATTAAGGTTGGTTTGAGGTCAACACTAACTGACGTTTACATCTAAACTATATATAATTAATCGAAAAAACTATCTGAAGAACTTGTGTTTTTGCTACCGTATAAATAAAATACAAATTTAATCAAGGCAAAACGAATAAAATTTCTACTCTTCTATTCTCACGGTCGCGAAGGCGTATCATTTGTTTTATAGTATTATAAATAATTACGACATTTAATTGGCTGAAAAAAGACTAGTAATAAATATGTCGTTCAGTTTGGTATATGAAAGTAACTTATACTAAACATCATTTAGCAAGTGATATAAATAATAGTAAATATTTGAAACACTTTTAATCTATATTTATTTAAATCTTTATATAAAATATTATTAGTTGAATTAAATTTAATATTTTTTATTATTTGAATTTAAAAAATATTTTGATAAAATGAAATAATTAGTGAATTAGTAAATCAATGTTTTTTAAAGTTATTTATGACTTTGAGTATAAAAACTGTGAATCTTTAATATAACTGTGAATAATTAATATATAACATTATTATTCTTTTATCCAAGATAAATGATGGACACAACGTACTAAAATTAATTAATAAAAATTTTGAAAAATGTTGGGTAATAGAAATTACTCAGCTTCAAATTAATTTACAATTTGAATCGGAATATAAAACTCCTACATGGCAGAATTAATATTTTATTAGAAAAATGTAAATCAAGATAACGGAACGCGTAATGTAAACGACGGGATATAATTGCAATAACTTTAAAATGAATAAGCCGCAGTAAGAAAGTTATACGATATTCCACCGAGAACGAAAGAGAGAGAGAGAGGAGCGAGTCTCCGGGAATTTTCATTTTGTCTAAAAGTCTTGTAAAGCACAGGTATTCGATATGAAGGATTCTTTATGCATAAGAAGAAGCAACGAATATTAAAATTCGCTTTGTTTCAAAACTCAATCTCACAATACAAGCTTAATGTAAATATAAGCGGCGGTGGCAATACTAAAGCAGGGCGGTTGAAGCTGATTTGACGGCTCATACCGCCTCTGTCAGGCCACTCGTCCTGCCCAGATTGATTTTAATAAAAATACGCCGCGGAACCAAGCAAAATGTTTTCAACAGCCTTACTATTCTTACGTATACATAACTGAATATACATAATACAAATATTTGTCTGTTGGAAAAAGCAAAACTTTTTAAAAGTCTCTCCTAACTTATCTATTGTCTATAAATTAAATGTGTAGAGGAAAAATTTTAGAATAGCAGAAAGTTATCTTAAGATAAAGTGTGAAACTATTAAAGACTTAAAGTTGAAAAATTTTTTAATTTCATCAGGCATCAGAAGGTGTCCCTGGGTAAAGAAAAAATTACTAATTATAATGTTATTGCCAAATAAACTAATCTGTATAATAGAAAAACAGAAAATAATCTATTAATTTCTTCAAGAAATATGTTTTTGTCAGATATTATCAATATTATTATAATTGTCCAAAAAAATAGGAATCGGTGATAAAAATAGATTTAAACTATATTTTTAAATTCATTTAAACTTGGAGGATTAGGTTTATGATTTGGGTTTATTTTTCAGAGTTTGACAGATGGTTTTTACAGTACTCACTGAAGCTCTGGAAGAAGTTTTATTAGATACTATGGAAGAATAATTTATTGGTCAACAAAAAACTAATATAAAAATCCAATAAAAAAATCTTTGAGATAAATGTATTTTAAATTTTGTCCCTTTCGAAATTCCCAATATTTTGCCTTATAAAATATATTAATAAAAAAAATAATAGAAAAAAATCAAATAATATATTAATTTTTTCAATAAATTTATTTTGTCAGATAATACCAATATTAGTATAATTGGTCCAAAAAAAAAAAAATATATATGAAATGGTGATAAAAATAGATTTAAACTATATTTTTAAATTCATTTATTTAATTGCTGAGATCAATTAAGGAACACAAAATTTATGAGACTTGAAGGATTAGGTTTATGTTTTAGGTTTGTTTTTCAGAGTTTGACAGATGGTTTTTACAGTACTCACTGAAGCTCTGGAAGAAGTTTCATTACATACTATGGAAGAATAATTTATTGGTCAACAAAAAACTAATATAAAAATCCAATAAAAAAAATCTTTGAGAGAAATGTACTTTATCCTTTGTCCCTTCCGAAATTCTCAATATTAATAATGAAAAAGTTGTAAAAATTATTCTTTTCTGAGAATATAAAAATATGAATGTCCAAAATTTCTTTAATTTTTATTTAAAAGAAATTGACTGATTCAATTCTTATGAAAACTATAAAATCATTTAAGTCACATGATAAAATTACCACACACAATTAAAATTTTAAATCAGCATGCCCATTTGCTGATACCACATCCATTATTAGAAACGCTCCGCTAATGCACCTCGTGTCGGAAAATTAAAATCTACATATCAAATTGAACAGCACACAAGATATCGACTATAATTTTCAAATGAATCTATAAATTTATCACTCTTAACTTTTCCAATGGTCGTAGCATCGCGTGCTCATCTAGACTACACTCGTACACTCAGATGCAATTATCATTAAGAGTTCCAGAGAATTGAACGTCCCCTAGGCCACTCGTTATGTTAATTCGCTATCAAATGGAAATTGTTATTACTTTTTAACTGCCTGACTCAATTTCATTCAGGTACGATTTGTTTACAGGGTGGTTGTCGCACATAATTTCCCCTGGGGTGGAACAGTTTTGGAGTATCGCTTTTAATCTTAAAGGGTAATCCTTGGAAATAAGTATAAAAATAAATTTATGTCTCAGACATTTTTTATTGTATTAAACATATACATAATAATTTTTTTTGAAGATCTGTGATGTGTGATATAAACTACAGGATCGTCAATTGAAAAGATAAAGAGTCTATGTGAAGAGAAGTGAGTTCATATTCAGAAATGGGTCAAGTTTTTTGGGATGTAACAGAAATTTTTTAGAAAGTTCAAACTGGTAAGACAATAAACTCAGATTGACATTGTAACCCTTTTGGACTAAGTTGGTTCAAATATTCATGAAAAAGCATGGTTTACAGGAAATAAATCAATTTCCATCAAGATAATATTTCTGAGCACACATTTAAAAAAATCATTAATAAAATTACTGAACTAGAGTACCATGTGGTACCTAGTAAATAATTTTCAACAAATGAAGAGGTTAATAGCTGTCCTAAAAGGGTATTTTGCAGATTATAAATGTTACTCTTAAATTAGATGATAATTGAAATAGGTTTACTAAATTTGAGGAAGAGAAGTACTGAAAAATAAAACCATTTTTACAACTACATTTCTTGATCTGTTCCATGAACTTATTAAGCAACCCATACTAGGTATTATGTGTTGTAATCGTTGATTGACCGAAAGATATCTAGTAGGTCATTGAGCACAGTGAATAATGTTTTGAATTTCATATAACTGTGAGCAAAGTTTTCGAAACGTTCTGATTATTTCAGAAAAGATAAAAGAGATTTTGTATAATCATTATAAATCTTAGATGATTATGACTCAAAATAAGAGTCTATATGAAGAGAGTTAGTTCATATTCAGAAATGGGTCAAATTTTTTGGGATGTGACAGAAATTTTTTAGAAAGTTAGCTTCAAACTGGTAAGACAATAAACTCAGATTGACATTGTAACCCTTTTGGACCAAGTTGGTTTAAATATTCATGAAAAAGAATGATTAACAGGAAAAAAATCAAGTTCCATCAAGATAATTTTTAGGTTCACACAGTTCAAAAAATCATAACTAAAATTACTGAACTAGAGTACCATGTGGTACTTAGTAAATAATTTCAACAAACGAAGAGGTAATAGCTGTCCTAAAAGGGTATTTTGCAGATCAGAAATGTTACTCTTAAATTAGATGATAATTGGAATAAGTTTACTGAATTTGAGGAAAAATAAAACCATTTTTACAACTACATTTCTTGATCTGTTTCATGAACTTAGCAACCCATTCTGGGTACTATTGTTTATTTAGCGTTGATGAATAATTGTATTATGTGTTGTAATATTATTATGTCATTATAGACAAATTTATTTAATTATTTTATGCTTGACTTGACTTTTAAGAACAAATTTATCGGGTTTTTGGATTTCACTGCCTTGAGTGTCAATCAACGTCAACCTAGTAAAATGTATGTGGGTATTGATAAATTATTATTATTATATTATAGATAGTAGTCGTATATTAAATTAATAATACTGAAATAGTTATACTTAGTGAAAGAAAATTGGGGTAATTATTTTCATTTGTTATTTTTTTCAATAATAAAATGGAATAGCAAAATCTAATTTAAATATTTTGATTGATTATATATTGAATATTTATTTTATTTTTTCATTACTTTATTATTCATTTCTAATATAAAAGTGAATATATAAAGTATTGATAAAAACATCAATCACAGAACAGCTAGAAGCCATAAAAGTTAGCCAATAGGAATGAGTCTTTCGATGGTTTTCAGTCAGGAAGTAGATTTTGTTTTCAATTGAGTAATAGGGAATGTATCATTGTCAACATAGTTACTATCATTGTCAATTATATAATATTATATTGTCCTAAAAATTAAAAAGGAACTTTTTCCATTGAAATTGCGTCAAGACATTGAACAGCTTTAAATAAACAAATAAACAATTATAAAAATTTTCTAGTAAGGACTGTACTGAAGTTGTCCTTACATGTGTATATTTTAGAGCACTTATAAGTACATGAATAGTGACAATTACAAACTACTAACCGTTATTAGAAATATTGTGCATGGTCGAGTGCGCTTTGCATCTCGTATCAAATTGTCTGAGTAGCAAGTGGCTCATTTAAAAAGGTAGAAAATAATGAGTAAAAATTCCCTTTTGTTTAGGAGGTTCGTTGCACGAGAGCGGAGAGTGAACACTTACGTGTTTTACAATAGAATGTTGCACAAAGGCTTGAAGATTGATCGAGCTCCGGCTCACACCCTTTCCCGGTGTGTGCCTCCACCTCCCTGAGTACTTCGTTTCCGTGGCAACCTGGGTTTGTGGCCATTTGAGCCCCTTTTATCCGCAGTATTCATCTTCGAAAATTGAATGAGTATTCAAGTAGATAATGATATTTGCATGCTGATGATCTCTCCTAAGTGGCCGCTTAATCGATGTACCTGATCTTATACAACTGCTGTTTCCCTTTAATCGCTGCGACTTGTACTTTCATGCGAATTGCTAAATCTAATTTTTATAGGTTAAGTTGTTTATTTAAAAAAATGTTAGGATGCAAGTAGTCAGTTTATTCTAATGACTATTTTATTTTTGTTGTTGATCACGAGAAAATAAATTTAGTCCGCTTTATTTATCTTTTAAAGTGTAAACCTAACAGTTGTTTTTTAAACATATTTTTTAAACATTACTATAACTATATTTTATTTGAGACCCTAATAGATTTCTCACGTATACTCTCATATTTATAGTTTACATGTACGAGTATATGGTGAATTAATACGACTTCTCAATTTAAATGTTTTAGTCACTGATATTATATTAATAAATATACCAATGTGTGGATAAACTATCATCAATGTAATATAATAATTAATATAATAATTAAATATAATTTAAATGGACAAAAAAATTGAAAAGACTCAGAGATATGATGTTCAAGGATTTAAATTGAAAATTATTAATCATTTAAGAAAAATTGTTTGACTTTTGTGAGACACTTATTAATATAATAATTTTAAATTTTATTTCTTATTATTTTAATATGTTTATTAATTTTAGTTTTTCATTTTAATTTAGCTTAGTAATTGTAATTCTTTTAGTTTATTTTTTTATTCAGCTTTTTAATTTTAATTTTTAAAATTCTTCTTTTTTAGGAGGCATATTGCGTTATTAATTTTTAATTTTAGCTTATTAATTGTAACTTTTCCATTGTATTTTAGTTTTTAAAATTTTTGTCTTTTTATTTATTAGGACACTTTGCTTTTCACAATAATTTTAAATCAAAATCAATCTAATTAAAAAATGAATTAATTATATTTTATTTTTAATTTGAATTATTAAATTTAATATATATTTTTATTAACCTCTAATTTTTTAATTTTGTGTTTCAGTTTGTTAATTTTTGCAAATTTTCTCATTTCTTATACATTATAATTTTTTATTTTGTAATGTTTTCGAATTTATCTTAATAATTTTTGTGTTTTATTTTTAAACTGAACATATCGAAAATCAAATTTCAATGATTTAAATTTAGCTTTTATTTTTAATTTTTTTTATTTTTAATTTAATATATTTTTTACTTCTTCTTATTATTTTATTTTAATTTATTTTTTATTTTAATTAGCTTGTTAATTGTATTTTTTTATTTGTAAATTTTTCGCTGTATTTTATTTTTTTAAATTTTTGCTTTTTATTTTTTACGAGATATTTTCACTTTTTAATTTACATATTCATTTTTTAATTAGCATTTATTTTTAGCATTTTTTATTTTATTTTTTTATTCTAAGTGTTATTATTATTTAATTTAAATTATTAACTATAATACATATTTTTTTTATTATTTTTTAACAATTTTTATTTTATATTTGTATTTGTTAATTTTTTAACTTTTTTAACTATCTTTATTAATTTTAGTTTTTTATTTTGATTATTTTTATACCGAAAATCAAATCTCATGTTTCATTTTTTTTTTAATTTAGCTGTTATTTTTAATTTAATATATTTTTTAACTTATTATTATTATTTTTTAATTTAAGTTACTAATTATAATTTATTTTTTTTTAATTAGCTTATTAATTTTATTTTTTATATTAACAATTTTTTTAATTTCAGCTTATTTATTGCAACTTTTTCAGTGACTTCTTATATTTTAGGAGACATTTTGCTTTTTATAAGAATTTTAAATCAAAGTTCAGTGATTAATTTTTTTAATTAGTTTATATTTTTAATTTGAATTATTAATTTTAATATATTTTTTCATTTAATCTCTAATTTTTTTAAATTTTGTTATTATTATTATTATTATTATTATTATTATTATTATTATTATTATTATTATTATTATTATTAATTTAAATTATTAATTTTAATATATATATATTAATATCTTATTATCTTTTTTATTTATTTTATCAATTTTCATTTTATATTTTTATTTGTTATTTTTTTCAAATTTATCTTATTAATTTTAAATTTTTACTTTAATTTTTTTATTCTAATTGTCTATTTTTATTATTTAATTTAAATTATTAATTTTAATTTCTTATTATTATTTTTTTAATTGATTCATAAATTTTCATTTATTATTTAATTTATTTTTTAACTTAGCTTATTGATTGTTTTTTTTATACAGGTTATTTTTAATAATTAATTTAATTAATTTATTTTTTTAATTTCTTATTATTATTTTTTAAATTATTTATCAATTTTCATTTTATATTTTTACGTGTTTTTTTTTTTTTCAAATTTATCTTATTAATTTTAGATTATTTTTTAACTTAGCTGATTAATTGTTTTTTTATTCAGGTTATTATACCTAATAATTTCAAATTTTCTTTATACAGTTATACACAAATATAAAATAGAAATAAAACAAAAGTCGTCGAATATTCAATAAATTCGTTTTAAAGAAAAAAGAATTTAATTAAACAATTTTTACTATAAAAATATAATATTATCGTAGATTCAGAAGAATATCATAAACATTAGTTTCTGATCATAAACATTAGTGTCCCTTTCCCCTGATCTATTAAACTCTAGTGACAAAATGTCTTTGAATTGAAGCTTTTACCAAATTTCTTAGCAATATACATTTTGGTAAGCTTCGAGGTAGCACACTAAAATCGACAGTTGCAAAAAACTTAAATATTTCCATTTATTCATGCAAAATCAAATCGAAAAGCAACAGCCGCCATTTAAAAGAAATTACATCTGCGTCGGAATTCCCATTACTTTCGGATCGTTCTTTGTCAAGACGGAGAAAAACAAGCATCTATTGCAAATCAAAGCATATCATTTTAAATACAAAGCCTCCGTCCATCTTTTATCGCAGGAATGGTAGAAAATGCAATAAAATCTGTCTGGTTGGTGACGTATGCGACACACGAAAGGCAGCGAGATTGGATGAGCCCACTCCCCCGTCTCCAACCCCTCCTCCAAAATCAATCAGCCGACTGGGAATCCGGGGCCCCGGCTCACTCTCAAAGACGCCAGGATCTGACACTCGCAGAAAGAGTGCACAAACGTCAAAATCTGATATACTGCGGTCTCGGATTTAAGCTTTGATTGGATTCTGTTCATACGATTCCAGACCAAGAAAGAATCCAATGCTCGCAAATAGGATACAGAGGAAGATTAATGCCGAACAAATTGGAATTTAATTAGCAAACAAATCCTTTTCGCTGGAATTTTTTGTTTAATTTACTTTTTTTGACGTTCCGTTCCATTCAATGTTCAATGGCATATAATACAATATTAATTATATGGTATTTATTTGCTTTATTTGAATTTAGATAAAATTATACAGATATGGTAAATAATTTTATAGTTTTTAATATATGTACAGAAGGAATTTTATTTTACTGAAGATTTTATTGGTAAAAAACTTGTTCAATGAGAAATCTCCAAAGGTATATTTAATTAAGGAGTGTAATAGCCTTAATAAAAAACAGTAAGAAACCTACAAATATACCATAATATAAAAAGTACAATAAAGAGGAGATTTTAAATCTTAAACACATTTAAATAAACTAATCCAGTACTATGATGTCATCATGATGACATCCTGGAATGTTGGAAAGCATCTTGCAGTTGAAGTTGAGAGGCGCAAGCACTGAGATTTATTAACCCTCTAAAATTGCCGTGTCAATTACAACTAATTGTGCAAAGCCAGTCGGTTAGTCGGTCGATGAAAAAGTTGGACAAGATCAGGGTTGTAGCGCTTCACTAATGAAAGTTAAGAGAAAGTTCAATGTTCTCGGGGTTAATGTCTTTTTATAACTTCCTTGGGGAGTTTAAGCCGTCGACATCGGGCAAATCCTGCGACTACTAATTGAGGCGTTCCGTTGAAGAATTATAATCTCGCCCCTCAGACTTCGTAATGGAATTTGCGACTTTTTAATATCGTTGTGTTTATCTTGTTTCTAGACGTTTAAAATTTAAAATGCGGTTATGAATTAAAATTGATGTTTACTCCTAACAAATTTTTGACTGAAGTGTTTTTAAAGGGTTGTATTTATTTTATTTATGTCGATATTTTAAATTAAATATTAGTTCACATTTTAATATCATGGTAGTATCCGTTGGCACATATAATATGGAAAATAAAAAACTCCCAATTACATTTTATAGTTCTTGTTTATTTGTTAATAACAAGGTTTACTAATTAGAACTTCCTGTGACAGTTTGCACTAGTAAACAGTTGATGTACGTTGTTCTAGGTGGAACATTTAATTTCTTTAATAAAGCACTCCACACTTTTTGTTTTTGAAAGCTGTTTGTCAATTTTTATAATTACATTGTATACACGTTCAGATCCAATAAAATAGTGACTGTGAATAATTATTATAAACTGAGCAAGGAAATCAAAACTTTTTGTATTGTATCTATGTTACGTACTTGTTCAAGTTTTTGTACTTTTAAGTCTATTTATGTAATTGCGAATATATTACTTACTATACAATTATGGATAATTATTAACTTATCAATTTATTGAATAATTGTTTCATTTAAAATATATTGTTAAAATTATATTGTTATTTAAATAATTAATGATAAAATATATTATAATGTCTTTTACCCACTCATAAATTTTTTAATAATTTTCTTTATTAAGAACTTGTTAAATAATATCCTCTTATTATACTTTTGGAATTTCTGATTAGTTTGAAATTTGATGAGTGCTACAATTTATGTCAAAAAGTCGTTAGTAAATCAATAAATATAATTACATCAAAATTTGTGTGACCTAAATATATTCTACAAACCCTTTTTATTCAGGTAAATTTATTTGTACTACTCGTTACCGCCATTATCATTTGTTAAGTATCTACAATATATAAATCACATGCGGAATTCAAATGTAAATTCTAATATGCAAATACACTTCCTTTCAATCAAAGTTGTCATTTATAATTCAACGATCATGAGTACATGGGAATGTTTTTATGGGGATTTCAGAAGGAACTGAAGTGGGATCAAACTAATCTTTACTTGCATCTAATTATAACTTTGTTAAGTTAAACCATAAATAACCATCTACTTATTACATTCCCTAAATATACTTTATATTTAGTATTTAATTTTTTATTTTATGTTTAAATATACCCATCTCTTCTGGTCATGATTTTATATTTTGGTGGGAGTGAAATATCTTTTCCCTTTTCCGAAGTCAAAAGGACCATATATATAAAGTGAAAAATTAAAATTAATAAGATAAATTTAAATGAGAAACTAATTTTTAAGATATTTTTCTTGGGCTATGATAATAATATAAAAATATAATTAAAGTAAAAATCGTTTAAATAAATTCTTTTTTATTTTTCTAAAGTATTTATTTGTCGGAGAAGATTTCGATGTTTCTTTATGCCTAAGAATGGTATTCATATTTTTTATTGTATAGATTTTTCAAAAATTATGATATATATATACAATAATAAAAACAAATTTATTAAATATTCGACGACTTTTGTTTTATTTCTATTGTATATTTGTGTATATAACTGTATAAAGAAAATTTGAAATTATTAAATTAAAAAATAAAAAATAACTTGAATAAAAAAAAAAACAATTAATTAGCTAAGTTAAAAAATAATCTAAAATTAATAAGATAAATTTGAAAAAAAGACACATAAAAATAAGTAAAAAAATATATTAAAATTAATAATTCAGATTTAAAATTAACATAAAAGGCAAAATGTCTCCTAAAAGTCAAATAATTAAAATACACTGAAAAAATTGCAACTAAAAGTTGGAATTAAAAAATTATTAAAATAAAAAAAATATCAAAATTAATAATTCAAATTAAAAATACAAAAAATTTAAAAATAAAAAATAATTAAGAAAATAAATCACTGAATTTTGATTTAAAATTATTATAAAATGCAAAATAAGAAGACAAAAATTTTGAAAATTAAAATAAAAGGTTACAATTAATAAGCTAAAGTTAAAAAAAATTAAATTAGTAACCTAAATTAAAAAAAAAAATAATAACAAGAAGTTAAAAAATATATTAAATTAAAAATATAAAAAATTAAAAATAAAAGCTAGATTAAAATATATATAATATATAAGTAAAAGTATGGTATAGTTAGTATAGTAATTAGTTTCTTAGTTACTATTAGTAAAATATTCCAATATTGTTGAAAAATAAGATAATTTGTGCTACTTCTACCATACAATACTTTAAAATTAAAAAAATAAATTTATAAGAAGAATATGATTTTTAATTTTTCCACAGAATTATGAATACGTATAATTTTTGTTATAAATGGTATAGTTAGATTTGCTACAAAAATTGTGTTCATATAACTTCTTCATTTCTTCATTTTTTATGCCAAAAGAGTTATTTATGTTTTGGTTTTGGACCAAAAAAAGTGACATTTTGTCCATAAGAACATATTTTCATACTTCAAATACAATTGAAAAAAATATTTGTTAAAATCGGACAAAAAATACAAATTTTAACATATATACAACATAATTATCATAACATATTTAGGCATAAAATTTAAGTTATAATTTATTCATTAGCTTAAGACATCAATAGAGTTTACTAAATATCATTACAGATCATTTTTTAATTAAAATCTTAATAGTTTATATTTTAATAAATATTTATTTTTAAATTGTGTATTCTTGTACGTGTCTAATTTTCTTCAAATTTATGCTTTGATGATGGTTTTCAATTAAGTTAACATTACAGTTCTTTTAAAATCGATTTGAATTGTCTCTACTGCTTCAAGAATCATTTAAACAATGTATGAATTGTACCTAAGATGAATACAGAATTTTATACCATATAAAAAATTAATTCTAAGTAGGAAGTGCCGTTTAATACATCAAAATAAGGATGATTTTAAATGAAGCAACTGACGTACAACTCATTGGGTATCATTTTTGAATTTCCTCAATACTTATTTGAATTGGCGTGTTCAATGTCACAACACACAAAGTTTATTAACATTAAATACACACGTAGTGAATAAGTAGTTTACTTTCAGTTCAAATTAGTTTACAGATAGAACATCTTTAAGTTTTTATTTTTGAATGAAAGTGAAATTGATGGACTCCTTGGTTAATATGCTTTTAAAAAGTTCATTAGTTATTGCCACGTGGAGTAAACGGGAAGAGATAAAAATAAATGGTTGTCTAGGAAAAAGGACCACAGAAATGACTTAATTGGAAACTTTGTCGGTGAATTTAATCCTTCATAAAACAATGCAAAATTGACTGTACTTTAAAAATAATTACTATCTTAGAAGTAACATCAAAATTTAAAAGGAGCCCTATTATTAAATAAGTAAATACCTAATTGAATATAGTGACATTAAATTAGTGTCTGTTAGACTTGCGTCCAACGTTGTTAACAATAATTGCTCTTTAAATTATTTCAGTAGGCTGACTCCATTCTGCCTAAGGAACTTCAACATAACGTAAATAAATTTCAGTCGTGAAACAACGTTTTGAAACAAGTTAATGAAAATGGTTTTAATATACGAAACTTATATTATTATTAATAATACATATTTGTCTGCGCTATAAAATGAGCACTTCCAAGAAGGCATTTCAATAATATTTACTACAGCCAACGAATATTTCACAATATGTACAATATATGAAAGAATTTAATAAAATTGAAATACTCATATATATAACTATGAATTCATTATATTCCGGAAATATTAAATTTTGAAAGTAAAGATCTTTTTACAAGAATCAGTTAATATCTAAATGTAGACTTCATTAAAATTATTTACAGTAATTCCATCGGCTTTGTTAAAATTTTTGAAGCGTCTCTTGAAATTGTTATGAAAAGTAATCAGTGAGTTGGATAATTTTTATTTGTAAACGGTAAATATTTCGATTTAAATTAATGTACTAATTCATATTAATTTAATTTTTAAAATATTCCCCAAATTACACAGATAAATCTTCTCAGTCTAATTAGTCGCCAATTGATTCGGTGCAATTTTTCTATACAAGTTTACAAATTTTTAATGGAACATGAAATTATCTTCTGTGTTTTAATGTTTTTGGATATTTACTTTCAATATTAACTAACTTTAAGTCTGTGAAATTATACACAAACAATATCAATGAATTTTTTGCATACCCATTCCCCAACATTTTTCCAAACTAAAAATTCCGCATACGTAGCAGGGTGAAGTTATTTAAAGTGGAAAGATGTACTCTGGGTTAAATCCGTCATTATATTGGTGCTGAGGGCGAAGATCCGGCCGGTTCTCGCTACACACTTCCGAACAATGGGACGTCAAGAGGCACGTTCTTGCGAGACAACAGCCGAGGGCTCGAAGGGATGATGTAAGCCAAAGATTTGGGGAGTCTCTTGCTCTGTGCTGTTATTTTCTTACTCTCGCATGATACAAGGGTCGACATATTCTGGGAGATTATAAGCCGCACACTTATTATATCAATGTTGAAGGCTAAGGGAAACTCGAGAACTGTTAATTGAATTAAGTGGGTTCCACGAATTTGTCTTAATTGCAAGGGAGATATGCAATATGTTAATATTGCAAATATGTAATTACGTACATGTAATTAAATATAGTGGGTTCTTAAGTATTGTACATTTTTTAGAAAAAAGATAAGAATTACATATTTTTTTAGCTTATTTATGGTCATAGGTTATTCAATTTGTAACAATCAAAATGTCATTTTTGTTGATCATTATATTTTTCAGACAAATAAAGAATTAAATTAAGAAGAATTGGCAATATCACATCAAGTAAGTATAGAAACATCTGAAAAACAACAAGCAGATGTTTGTGTGTGTCTTTTGTTATAGGAACCTATAGTACATATCAAAAATGAAATGCTGTAAATCTAACACTAAAGAAAACTAAACTTTAAGTTATCATTACATATAATAATTGATACAAAAAATAATATACATAGAGGAAGTTAAAAAAATAGGAAACCCCAAGAAATTGTATAATTAAAAATTGACACTATTGTTACAAAAGATGTTAAAGAAGAAATAAACATAATATAATTATGTTATGTTACACCCTTAGTAGTAAATAAATTATATTGAAAATAACAATCTGGTAAAATACATCCATTAAATACCTCATCCAACAAACGGTGGTAACGGTTAAAAAATATGTAAAAAATACAAAGGAAAACCATTCAAAAAGTTCAAAGAAGGATATGACGTCCATAAAATATAAATTTTTTACAAAAAATTCTCAATTAATTTATTAGTGATAAGACAAATATTAAGAATATTAAGAATTTAATAAAGTTTAAAAGGAATGCTGAACACATTTGATGATACTTTAAAATAAATCTTAATGACTTTTGTATTGTGTATTTTACACCAAAAATAGCGGTTAAATAATAAAATATTTTATATTAGAATGTACTTATACTATATTGTACTATACTATTCTACACTATAAATTATCGTATATTATAGTATAGTATATACTATATATACATAATAAAGTTTAATAGAAATACTAAAAATATATAATAAGATAGATTTTAATAACATATTGTACACCAAAAATAACTGTTAAATAATAAAATATTTTATACCATATTTATTATTATTATTATTAATACTGTACCGTCCTACACTAGAAATTATCGTAGGCTGTAGTATAGCATTTATTATACTAAATTATATACATATATGACAAAATTCAAATACATTATATAATACTTCAAGATAAATCTTAATAAAATATAGCTATTAAATGATAACAATACTGTACTACACTAAATTATACTATTCTATACTATTCTACACTATCAATTATCGTATGTTCTATGCTATAATACACATACACAATGTTTAAAAGAAATAGTAAAAATATAATAAGATATAATATTTCAAGATATATTTTAATAACATATTGTACACAAAAATTAGCTGTTAAATAATTATACTATACTATAATGTTCTATACTATAAATTATCGTATGTTATAGTATAGTATATACTATAATATCTTAACATATAGCTATCAAATTATAACTATACTGTAGTAAACTAAATTATAATATTTTATACTATTCTACATTATAAGTTATCGTATATACTATATTATAATACACATATATTAGGTTTAAAAGAAATAGTAAAAATATAAGATATAATATTTCAAGATATATTTTAATAACATAATGTAAATAACAAATAGTTATTAAATAATTATACTATATTATACTATTAACTATAATGCTCTACACTATAAATTATCGTATGTTATGGTGTAGTATACACTGTAACATCTTAATAACATATAGCTATTAAATTATAATTAATTAGTACTATACTGTACTATACTAAATTATACTATTCTATACTATTCTATACTATTCTACAATTTAAATTATCGTATATACTATACTATAATACTCATACATAAGATTTAAAAGAAATAGTATATTATATATATAATATTTCAAGAAATATTAAATATTTCAAGATATATTTTAATAACATTGTACACCAAAAATAACAGTTAAATAATAAAATACTTTATACCATACTATAATATATTATACTATACTGTACTTTACTATATTATATAACGTATGTTAAGAATATTAAGAACTTTATAGAGTTTAAAAGGAATGCTGAACACACTTAATGATGCTTTAAAATAAATCTTAATGATATATTATACACTAAATAGTAATAATAAGGTTTAAAAGAAATACTAAGAATATATGATATAATTCTTCAAGATATATCTTAATAACATATTGTACAACAAAAATAACTGTTAAATAATAAAATATTTTGTACTACACTATACTAAAATGTACTATACTGTTCTACACTAAAAATTATAGTATTTTATTGAATAGTATAGAAATGTATATACTATATTATAACCCTATGAACTATACTATAATATATAATCATAGGATACTATACTAACATACTAAGATGCTGCACTATAGATTTAAATATTTACTTTTCTGCTTATTTTAAATCTAATATCGAATTAAAATTGCGAATAAAGAGTATTTTTTGACCTAACATTTTCTATTTTATTATGTTAATATATGTTATAAATTTACTTCATTTAATTTAATAATAATTAATAAGGTTTAAAAGAAATAACAAATTTATATAAAAATAATAACATGTATACCAAAAATATCTGTTAAATTGAATCTGGCTTTAAAAGTGTTACATACACATACATGTATATACTACACACTAAATAAACTATAATATATTGTATTATTCTACACGTTACTATACTAAACAATACTATACTGTTTTACACTATAGTTATATGTATGTTGTAGTATAGTATATTATACTATTTCCTTACTTTACTATATATTATACAACAAAATACGATACTGTACTATATAAATAATATTATATTCTACAATATGAAATTCTTTAGTTTTGAAAATGTTAATAATTTTATAATTTTAAGAGAAGTTTTAAAAACTTATTTTTCAGCTCATTTTAAATCTAATATCTAATTAAAATTTGTCACTAATTATCAATAAAATACTATTTTTTGATACAACATTTTATATTTTATGTTAATTTATTTTTTTAAATTTATTTCGTTTAATTTTGTCAAGTACTGCGACAGCTGGACGTACCACCTACCTACCTAGGTGTACTTACTTGTAAACCGAACATTCAAACTCAAGATAATTATCTTTATTGATCCCATATGAGAACACATTTAATAATTTGCATATTTAAAAAATACGCTTTTCCCACGTCCGGATAAAATAAAATTATGTTAATGCCGTTAATACTATGCAAAATTATGCTTTAAACCCTTCGATTCTTAAAAGTTAACCATAATTTCGCACAAACCGACTGAGTACCGATTTCGATACCTTCGCTATAGTCAATAGATACATGAAAGGAATGCAAATTACCATATGTAGTTTATGCGGGATATTTTTTCTTTAGTAGGGTGAGAAAATAAAATATCAACTTGTTTGTATTTAAAGAGTACAAGCTTTTAAATAATTAAAATATAAATTGAATATGTCAGTAACTGAAGATTAAACGCACCAAATATTTTTCTTTTCTTTTACAGAACCCCGCGAAAAATAAAATCTTCAACATCCTCCTTAAAAATGAACGTAAGTAAGTTCAACAGAAAATTCAATTTTATCATTATTGATATTTTATATTTTTCGCTGGTCTAATAGAATTCCTCCAGAACTTCTACGATTGCCTCCTATCCTGATTCGCAATTCTCGCTTCACTTTTACCCAATCAACTATTTTTACGTCAAAATTCCTTTAAATTCAACATTCCCTATAAATCTGATTTTCATTCTTAGGTTCTATGTACTTTCAATTACCGATGGATTGACTATTGGAAAAATGTAATATTCCCAGTAAAATGACTTAGAAAGGATGATTTTTTTTGAACTCACTCAGAATGTGCATTTACAAAAATTTATTTTTTAAACATTTAACAACTTTTAATTATTATTAATATTTAAATCTGCAGCTTTTAATTTTTATTTTGTTTCCAAATTTAGTTCAAATATTTTCGTATTTACTCTACAGATTCATTTACATTTAAATTTAAATATAAACATTGTTTTCCTACGTTCATGAATTTCACACTAATGTTTAAAATATTATAAAATGCTGAAGAAATAAATAAAGTTTATTATAAGATTTTATTAGAATGTAGTTTAGTAATTAAATTCATAGTAAAGAAATATATTTTATGAGAAGTATATTGTATTACAAAAATAAATTTGAATTCTAAAGGGTTTCTTAAATAATTACAATTTTTCTTGGCGAGTCTTCCATTCGGATAAAAGCAACTTCAGCACCTTTTAAACATTTTCTGGGCACACGTTCCAGCTAAAATGATTAGAAATGCGAACGTTCGGAGAATATATAGTAAAATTGAAGTGGAGTTTCCGTAATGTATTCATCTGACGGAATCGGTCCTGCGTCGCCAGTATCTGACACAATATCCAGCCGAAGCGTGCATCGGAAAATGGAGGCTTTAGATGGAAAATGTAAATGCAGAGAAAAAGTGGAAAAATAAAATAAAACGATGAACATATCCAATAAGGTTTTAACCTGCAGGGAAACGAGTTGCCTTGGAAACGGGACTTGAAGCCAACTTTGGTTCACATTAGGGTGGAGGGGTGCAACGTCACCCCGTCACACGCTCTACACAAGACGTTTGATGTCAAGTACCTGCCCCGCATTTACCCCTTCGAGGTATTTATTTAATACGACATGTTCACGTAAAGAAAAGACCACCGAAAATCAATTAAGCCAACGTATATTTGAAGTGATGTGAATTGTTCGGTCAAACCGTATGCAAATTCTACCGTGAGAAATCGCTGTTGCACACATACAGATTTGTTAATTCAAACAAGGAAATAAATATTCAAACATACACATGTTAATATATTTTTTAATTGTATTAATTATTATTTCGATAAAAATTTATGTATTAAATTAAAAGGATTTTAAATATTAAAAAATGAATAATGAAAGTTTTTTTAATTAATTACACGAAACATTAATGTTAAATAATAAAATACTTATACTCCTTCTTATTTAATTTATTAGTTATATAACAAATGTTAAGGATATTATTATTTTGATAAAAAATTATTTATTATATTATTAAATTAAATTACGCTGTGAAAATAAATTTTAAAAGATAGAAAAACATTTTTATCGTTTATTTTTAAATTGATTTTAATTATTAAAAGATGAATAATGAAAGTTTTTTTTAATTAATTACACCAAACATAAATGTTAAATAATAAAATACTTAATATGCTATACTATACTGTACTTTGCCATATTATAATACACCATGCTATACTACATCTCATTTAATTTATTAGTTACATAACAAATGTTAAGAATATTATTATTTTGATAAAAAATTATTTATTATATTATTAAATTAAATTACGCTGTGAAAATAAATTTAATAAGATAGAAAAACATTTTTATAGTTAATTTTTAAATGGATTTTAAATATTAAAAGATGAATAATGACAGGTTTTTTAATTAATTACACCTAACATAAATGTTAAATAATAAAATACTTATACCCTATTATAATATTCTATACTATACCATACTTGACCATATTATACTACACCATACTATACTACATTTCATTTAATTTATTAGTTATATAACAAATGTTAAGAATATTATTATTTTGATAAAAAATTGTTTATTATATTATTAAATTAAATTATGCTGTGAATATAAATTTAAAAAGATAGAAAAACATTTTTATAGGTAATTTTTAAATGGACTTTAAATATTAAAAGATGAATAATGACAGGTTTTTTAATTAATTACACCAAACATAAATGTTAAATAATAAAATACTTATTCCATATTATAATATGCTATACTATACTATATTTTGTCATATTATACTACACCATACTATACTATTTCTCATTTAATTTATTAGTTATATAACAAATATTAAGAAAATTATTATTTTGATAAAAAATTATTTATTTATATTATTAAATTACATTATGCTGTGAAAGTAAATTTAAAAAGATAGAAAAACATTTTTATAGTGAAATGGACTTTAAATATTAAAAGATGAATAATGAAAGTTTTTTTAATTAATTACACCAAACATAAATGTTAAATAATAAAATTCTTATACCATATTATAATATTCTATACATTACTGTACTTTGCCATATTATACTACACTATACTATACTACATCTCATTTACTTTATTAGTTATATAACAAATGTTAAGAATATTATTAATTTAATTTAAAATTATTTATTATATTATTAAATTAAATTACGCTGTAAAAATAAATTTAAAAAGATAAAAAAATATTTTTATAGTTTATTTTTAAGTGAATTTTAAATATTAAAAGATGAGTAATGAAAGTTTTTTAATTAATTAGACCAAACATAAATATTAAACAATAAAATACTTATACCGTATTACAATATACTATTCTATACTTTACTTTGCCATATTATACTACACTATACTATACTACTTCACATTTAATTTATTTTATAAAAAAGTATTTATTATATTATTAAATTAAATTATGCTGTGAAAGTAAATTTAAAAAAATAGAAAAACATTTTTATAGTTAATTATTAAATGGATTTTAAATATTAAAAGATGAATAATGAAAGTTTGTTTAATTAATTACACCAAATATAAATGTTAAATACTTTGCTATATTATACAACACCATACTATACTACTTCTGATTTAATTTATTACTTATATAACAAATGTTAAGAATATTATTATTTTGATAAAAAATTATTTATTACATTATTAAATTAAATTATGCTGTGAAAATAAATTTAAAAAGATAGAAAAACATGTTTATAGTTTATTTTTAAATGGATTTTAATTATTAAAACATGAATAATGAAAGTTTTTTTAATCAAAATGTGAGGTATAATAAAAATTATTGTTAAATAGAATAACAAAATTACGACATAAAAATTAATTAAAAAAAAATCAAAAGCATTTTTATAGTTTATTTTGAAATTGACTTAAAATTTTAATAGATGAATGATAAAAGTTTTTTTTAATTAAAATGTGTGGTATATTTTTATTATCATTTAATAGGAAAACAAAATTATAAAAAATGGGGTTGCAGTTTTTTTATAAAACTCAAAATTAATTCCAAATGGTTCTTTAATCCTTGAACGACCAGGGAGAATCTTCTTCAGATAGAGGCATTCCTTGTCTTCTCCAAATTGGAAAAATGGAACGTATAACGACAATTATAAAATAACTCAAGAATTTTCTATAAAAATTTTCCTTGAAAAACACACTAAGGAGATATGGTATCCTAAAGCACGTTGATAATAATCAATTCGTTATATATTAAAATGTACTTCTTATGGTACTCCTCTGAAGTCATGTGAAGAACCAGGGAGAATCTTCTTCAGATATAGGCATTCCTTGCAGTGACATATCCTTTTCTCTAAAGGAGTTACAATTACAAATACTAATGATGTATCCTTGTTGATCTTCAGAGATCCTTCTCATTGGGTCGACTTACTAGATCTTCTGCACAATTGGCACATAATTGAAGAGCAATTTTAATCTTGTATTCTAAAGATACCTCCAACTGTTTTCCTCTAACTAACATCTTCTCTTCCGATTCTTTTTCTTGTATCCCTATCAATAAATGTTAAACTTAAAAAAGACTTAATATTTAATATTTCTTCATTATCTTCTCCGAATTGGAAAAATAGAAAGAATAACGAATATTTTTTTTATTATCAATGAAAACTTGGCTTTAAGTATTTAAAGTATAATGTCGATAAGGATTTGTATGATGCTCGGGTTTCCTGAAATAGTTTTATATCAATATCTTCTAACCTAGAACCATAGTTCGAAGAAGAATGAAAATGGGAAATTTTGCACCGTCCTAAACACCAACGAATATTTTTACTATTATCCAGGAAAACATGTTCTTAAATATTTGATATATAATTTCGGTAAGGGGTTGTTACAGTATCTTCTAATCTAGAACAATTGTAGCTCAAAGAAGAAGGCAAGTGTAATATATATTGGACCTTCCAAAACGAATCCATTTTTCATTTTCAATGAAAATTTAATTTGAAAAATACTCTATTCTCAAAATTATTTGTTTTATCTATGTAGTAAGGATTTTTTTTTTGAGGTTTCAAATTTCAAGCTATAAAAAAGACTAAAAAAATATTAAAAAATTATAGTTATTTATGAAAAATCGTTTCTGGAAGTCTATGACAACCAACTATCCAAAAGCATTCAATACATAAAATAAAATTGGTGTATTCATCTTGTAAAAATAATTGTTTTTTCAGTTTTACTATCAATTTTATTATTTTCACGTCAATATGTATTTTTTATTGAGTTTAAATTATTTTCATAAACAGGATTGTAGATTAAGCCAAATTACAATGTTTCACCAAACTCAGACATTTTTCAACTTCAATTGGCTCCCTTTTTAACAGAAAGACCTTTTGACTTTTTAGAGATGTTTGCAGTCTTTGATGTAGTTTCATACATAAAGTTTTTGAAAAAGATTATGGTTTAAACCACTTGGTTGTGACTATTTAATACAAACCCTGTATACATTTTTAAATACACAAATCTATCATTGACACAGTTTTTTAATACATAGTATTTTTCATAAAGTTATTTCCAAATGCAAATTATATTTTCGTCTGGAAAGACGTACTCCGTACATGAGATAAACAACTTCCTATCATAAGCAGTAAAATGAAACTGAGCATAAAGTAATAAAGGCGAAATGAGGGACAAAAGACGATGGTATCTGTTCATATGCATTCAAGAATGAGAAAATGATCCCTGACATAATGTTTAAGACGATACTCGAAAAAAGATAAAGAAGTCGTCGAAGGAAGTAATCAGGAGAGCTCACAACCCTTACGAACTGGGGACACACAGGATCGGATTTTTATATTGAAGATTTATTGGACAAAGATGACACGTATGATGTATAATATGTACAACAAAAATATTAAGATATTTAAACGACTTAAAAAATGGAATTATAGTTCATCAAAGAATAAATGGATATTGAAAAATATTAATCCTTAAATCGAATTCCATCGGTAATTATAAATATTAATATAAATATATTTCAAAGAAACTGAATATTTTAAGATTAAAAAAATATTTGGTTTCACTAATAAACTATACTTTAACTAAATTAAAAGAGAAGTATATTCATATACAGATGAATCATTATTTTAAGAAGTAGTAGTGATAAATAATATATGTTGTAGGTAATAACTATGTTGTACAAAAAGCATATTTAGTATGCTCGTAGATCGTGAGCAATTTGTTTAAGTAATCCTGAACTGAAGTAAGTTGAAAGAACAAAGAAAGATAGAGTAGAGAACAGTTGACGAATAAAGAAAGATATGTAAAAATAGGCGGAGGCGGTCCTGATCATATGCGTGTTCGGTGGGCCTCTGTGTGGCAATATCTGACGGCAGCATTTTCCCATTCTCCTGCTTAGCAGCGGCAGCCTCTCTTATCTCATATTTCTGGCGAGCACCTCTCGTATCGTACACGTTTTATTGCACCCATTCCTCTTGTCGTTCTTTCTGCCAAGTATCCTTGTCAGCCATCTTGGATCTTCAAGGACTACATATTCTTTTTGTGTATTTCACTACTTGAGTCGCGTTGTCGCATTAATATTCTCAAATTCTACACAATGTCATTGCTGAAATGTATTCACTATGCCGGCGCTGCAAACGTTTTTTGTCCCACTTGGAAATTGCCGGCGCAGCAAGTTTTTCATTCTACCTCATTTGTAATAAGTACGACTTCCATGGAATATAAAACTTACACGAAAGCCCTTAGTGATACTTTTGGCAACTTTTTAAATACGGACACACTTTTATTTTGCCAGAAAATTTTAATTAGAATGTTCATTAGTATAGTTTTTATACAGATTTCTCTCTCAAATAATATCGTCATAAATTTTAAATTACATTTTTTGAGGGCCTATATTTATTTTAAGAATTTAGTTTTAATAAATAAATATTAGTTGTTTAATAAATAAATAAATCTTGTTTTTCAGATTTTTTTATTATATTTTCCAACCACTTCACATTAAGTTGAAGTTTTATTCTGACATTGGTATAGTTTACAGTGGTGGAAAAAAGTATGGAATATTTTTAAAAACTGGATTTTACCCACTGGATTTTTCAGATGTGTTTTAATTAATTTTCACAAATTCATTTTGTGTAAATTCCACACTCAGGGTGGTGTTGAAAATCGGCACAATCTAGGACGTCCAAGAAAACTATTTCCAAGATAGAATTGTAAAAAGGTTCTCCCTCAAAGATCCAAGCAAAATATCGACATAACTCAAAGGATACGCCACAAACACAGAAAAATTGATTCCTAGGCACCTTTAAATTTTAATAGGAAGGTCCCCCTCATCAGTTTTGCATTGTTCCTTCAGTTCCTTATGGCAAAAGATATATCTTTCTATTACTTGATCGTACAGAAAATTACTAATAATATTTTTTGTAGGAAATTTAACGCTCTACAAAAAAGGTATCTTACAATTTTTTCGTAACTTCCACCGGTTAGGAGATATCGGAGGTCAAAGGAAGGATTTAACAAAAATTTCTTTACTTCTAAGTTTTATAACTCATAGATAAGTAAATATTATAAAATGTCCAACATATAGTTAAACGATTACTCTAACCATTTTTAATAAATATTTTTAATTTATCCATTTAAGTCATGAATTGAAGATTGGATAATCCACTAATCACACAACACCCATTTGTAGGTCGTTTAATTTCCTACAAAAATATATGTTTGACATTTTATAATATTTACTTATTTACGAGTTATAAAATTTGGAAGTAAAAACGAAATTTTTGTTAAACCTTCGATATCTTCTAAACAGTAAGAGTAATGAAAAAATTGTAAGACACATTTTTTGTAGAACGTTCAATTTTCTACAAAAAATATAAACAGAAATTTTATGTACAATCAAGTAATAGAGAGATATGGATTTTGCCAAAGGGGACTGAAGAAAAAATGTAAAACTGAGATGATGATAATTTTCTTATTAACATTATTAATTAAAAAAATGTTAAGACGTTATAATTAGTACTCCTCTTAATTTTAAACGAATAACCACTGATTTTTAATGAAAAATATACGTATATTTAAGAGTTTGGACTAAAAACCAGATAAATTCAAATAATTGTAAAAATAGAGGTTAGAACATTTTATAACTTAAAGTTTTATTATTTTGATTGCCTTAAAACTTTGAGTAAGTTGATATTTAATAAGACAATTTATAATAATGATATAAATTATCATATAATTGTTTCTAAATAAATATAGAGGACCAGTTATTAAATGGCTCTTAATTACCTTATGTAAAACTCGTAGATAAGTAAATATTATCAAATGTTCAACTTGAATGTTTATATGAAATTAAACGCTCTACAAAAAAGGTTAATAGTAGTTAATCGATTACTCTAACCATTTAGAAGATATTCGCATACGAATCCCAATGGGTACTGATTTTAATAAATTTTTAATAATTATTTTTATTTTATATAAATCATGAAGATTTTTTGTAGATCCTTTAATTCCCTACAAAAATATATGTTGGACGTTTTATAATATTTACTTATCTACGAGTTATAAGATTTGGAAGTAAAAAAGAAATTTTTGTTAAATTCGTCCAACTTTAACCTCCGATATCTCCTAAACAGTAAAAGTTATGAAAAAATTATAAGATACCTTTTTTGTAGAGCGTTCAATTTCCTATAAAAAACATAAATATAATTTTTATGTGCGGTCAAGTAATAGAGGGATTTGAATTTTGCCAAAGAAGACTGAAGAGGGGGATCTTTCTATTAAAATTAACAGCTCATTTTTGGTATTTTTTAAAGGCGCATAGGAACTAATTTTTCAGTGTCGGAAATTAAAAAAAATTGTTGTTTTTCTTGACTCACCCTATATTAGTTATTGTTAATTTTTCATGGAAATTAATAAAATATTTCATTTTTTTTCAAACCAAATGATTTTTTGATAAAAAAAGCAAAAACCGGTAAATATAATTATCATTGTGATTAATGGACAGATCTTTCAGTAAATTAGATTTGTTCATTAAGCAACATTTGTAACAAGTAAATAAGTATTCCATTCTTTTCTACCACTGTATATTAAAAGCATTATTTCATATTTCACATCTCATTTTTTTTTCTTAAATATATTAATAGTGATTTTAAAATATTTTAAAATTTGAGATTCGATAATGTAAAAAATGTTTTAGTAATTAAAAAAAATGTCATAATTAGCACTCCTATTAATTTCAAACGAATAAAATAAGCACCACTAATTTTTAATAAAGCATATACGTATATTTAAGTTTGGAATAAAAACCAGATACATTCAAATAATTATAAAAATAGAGGTTACAATATTTTATGTCAACTTAAAGTTTTATTATTTTGATTGCCTTGATATTTACTAAGACAATTTATATCACATAAATTACCCTATAATTGTTTCTAAATAAATCTAGAGGTCCAGGTATTCAATGGCAGTTAATTATCTTATGTAAAACTCCACCGAATATCCCATTAACGTAGGCAGGAGAATGCGAAGTTTTGAATCGCGAAAATGGAACTCCCGAAGATTAGGAAATTTACATGCCACTACCCACGAATTTTACGTTTTACTGATTTCGTATTCCTGCTTCCGTTCCGTTCGAAGACGTATAAATAATTTATCACCTACGTCTAGAAGCCACCGTGCTATTGGAAGGGCAACATTCAAGATGGCATCCCCCCAAACGAAATAAAATTCGCACATACGCATAAAATCCCCGGTCTTCTACACATAAGCGCGCACGCATTTCCGATATAACGTAAGAAACTAAATCTGCACAAACTCCACCCCCTCATACGTCGACCACATGAGATTCTTTTAAGGTGGGACTTTTATCCTATACAATTTTCTTTACCAATAGTAATAGAGCATCTTAAATATGTCCTTTTAAACGACTTGTAATTAATTTGTATAAATTTTTAATTACAAATTAATTTAATAATTCGTTTTATTTTTATGATAATAATCAATCAGTTAAGACTAGAAATAATTGAACTTTTATTACCAAATTGGATATTAAAAAAATTGATTTATTTTACCTTTTTAGTTTCTAAAATTTATAAATAAATATAAATAAAAATTAAATTAAATTATTAAATTAAATAAAGAATGATTTAATCGATATATGATAAACATAATTTATCAATTAGTAATTAATTATTAATTGATCTATAAATTCTTTCTTATTATTGGTTTTGGAGGAGGGTACTCCTCAGGAAGTAGTTCTTTCCCTTCTCTCAAATTGTGTTTAGAATGGTGCCCAAAATATAATGTTTAGGTGAGACAGAAATTAAGAATATTCCAATTATTAAGGTGAGACTTCAAAATGCAATGGAGATTGTTGATAAATGATGTGTTGAGTGGAAATCATGGTAAATTAGAAGAACATATAAGTTACCATATTTTAAAAACTTTCTTCTTTCATTAGTTGAGAGGAAAAGTTTAGTAAAGTTCATCTATGTGTGCCCCAAAGTCATCTTAACTTCATAAAAATGATAACAATGTTCTATACTTTGTAAGAAATGTATAAATTCAATAAGATTTGATATGGACTATGTCGGAGTTCATCAAGAAGAAACTGGTTAACTTTTTTGGGGGAGGTGATAGTCCACCTCAACAGCCAACTTATTCAAGGGGCAGTGCAGTTTAACTCTAAAGAAGGAAGGAAAAATCACAAAAGATGTAGAGCCAGTTAGAACTTTTATCCTATACAATTTTCTTTACCAATAGTAATAAAGCACCTTAAATGTGTTCTTTTAAACAACTTATAATTCATTTCTATAAGTTTTTAATTACAAATTAATTTATTAATGCGTATTATTTTTGTGATGATAATACATTTAAATCAATCAATTAATAATTAGAAATAATTTTAACTGTTATTATCATATTATTAAAAAAATTAATTTATTTTACCTTTATAGATTCTAAAATTGATAAATAAATATAAATAAAAATTACTAATTGATCTATATATTCTTTCTTATTATTGATTTTTGAGATCGGAATTCCTCAGGAAGCGGTTCTTTCTCTTCCCTCCCTATTGTGTTCATAATGGTGACCAAAATATAATGTTTAGGTTAGACAGAAATTAAGACCAAATCCAATAATTTTTAAATTATTAAGGTGAGACTTCAAGATGAAATAGAGATTGTTGATAAATGATGTGTTGAGTGGAAATCATGGTAAATTAGAAGAAGATACAAGTTACCACATTTTAAAATCGTTCTTCTTTCATTAGTTGACAGAAAAAGTTTAGTAAACTTCATCTATGCGTGCCCCAAAGTCACCTCAACTTCATAAGAATGATGACAATGTTCTATACTTTGTAAGAAATGTATAAATTCAATAAGATTTGATATGGACTATGTCGAAGTTCATCAAGAAGAAACTGGTTAACTTATTTGAGGAGGTGATAGTCCATCTAAACAACCAATTTATTCAAGAGGCAGTGGAGTTTAACCCTAAGGAAGGAAGGAAAAATCACCACAATCTAGGCCTAATAGTCACCTTTACTTTATTGATATTATATTTGCAATTCTTTTGGCGTTCCCTGAATCTGGTTGCCACAGAGTCAGGAGTAATGTGAAGCATTTCACTCGTTCATGTTATGAGTGTAACACTAAGCTCCTTCCCTCATTAGTTAACTAAAGGTTTAAAGAGGTGTTTTGACCTAACAAAACCGACGGTGGTTATATAGACCCCTCTCGTTAGTACCGTACAACCTTGGTGCAGGATGCCAGGTGTACATAATAACAATACCCAAAATAACAAAATTGTGGCGTTATTGCATCACATAAATAACCAAATTAATTTTTTTTAGATTTTATTTTAGAAGATTTTAAAATTCCTTAAACTTAATCGATATGGCAAACATTGTTCATAAAGTACAAAGTCAACTTTTTAGTATTGGCGTATGCGAAAGACGGTTTTTATCGCAAGCTACAGTCTTGTGTATATTGGAAATTCATGAAATCCATTCCAGCCGTGGAGATAAATGGCGAAAATAGAAAACGGTTTCTCAAAGCAATCTACGTTTATGATTAAGTTTGGTTCGGAGCGAGCATATGCTGATAAAGGGGTGTTGTGCTTTATGGTCCAAACATAACGATTTTGTTTGTTTTAAGGAACTTTTCCACATTGCCAAACAAATAAACGTCGATTCTAAGGCGAGTTGATTTATAATCACGACATATTTTGCGGTCATAAAAATTTGAAATTGCGAAAAATTTTAGCTAAGTAATAAGTAATAACATTTACTTAATGTAAATGGGGATGCTTAAGAAAATAAATAGATACTTATATTATAGTATGGTTTAGAGGCGCTGCAGATAATTAACAGTAAAGCAAAGAAAATTGTAATTAAATAATATTTCCAATAATATTAATTTTTTAAAAAAATATTAACTTATTTATGATAATGTAATTAAAATTTAAAATATACTTACACAATTTAATGTTGTTTAATGTGTATTTTAAAGGCGCTGCAAAAAATTAACAATAAAATGAAGAAAACTACATTTAAATAATATTTTCAACAGAATGTGTTTTTTATTTTAAGTATTTAGACAATGTAACTGAACAAAGAAATTATACTTCGTCTTGCTTTGTTCAATATATTATAAAATAGCGTTAATTTTTATAAATACTATTTTTTGAAAAAATTAAAGTCTGTACATTTCCAATATATTTTTTTAATTTAATTATGAATAAATATAATGTAATTAAAATTTAGACTGTATTTACAAAATTTGATGTTGAAGAGATACTTTTAGAGTATTTAAAAGGCGCTGCAATAAAGTGAAGAAAACTGCTTTTAAATAATATTTTCAACAGAATGAGTCTTTTTTAGTTTTAAGTATTTAGACATTGCATAGGAAGGATTATACAGAGAGTAATTATACTTTGTCTTACTTTGTCCAATTTATTATAAAATAGTGTTAATTTTTATAAATAGTAATTTTTGAAAAAAACTAAACTCTTTATATATTTCTAATTTTTTTTTTTAATTTATTCATGAACAAATGTAATGTAATTAAAATTTAGAATGTACTTACAAAATTTGATGTTGAAATGATACTTTTAGTGTATTTTAAAAGCGCTGCCAATAATTAACAATAAAGTGAAGAAAACTGTATTTAAATATTTTCATCAATTTTTCTTTATTAATTTGAAATATTTAGACTGTGTATAGAAACGATTCGTGAGTAATCATATTACGTCTCACCTCTTTCAATTTGTTATAAAATGATGTTAATTTTTAAAATAATATTTGTTGAAAAAATATCTAAGTAAATAAATTCTGTATATATTTTCATTAATTTTTTTAATTTATTTATGAACAAAGATAATGTTATTAATTTACTATATTTAAATATAATAGTGTTGTCTCTATAAAATAGTGTTAATTTTTAAAAATATTATTTTCTGAAAAAAAAAATAATGTATTTTAGATAAAATTTAGAATGTAATTACAAAATTCGATGATGGTTTAAAATATTGTGGAGGATTTAGTCGATCATTTAATATGTTCACGACCTAAATGTAATAGTTTTAAGTAATAAAGAAAGAAAATGAATTTTGAATAATACAGCTGACTTCTTCATTTTAAAACTACACCTTGACTTCACAAATTCAATTTTACATATCTTTCTTTTAAAACTGCTGTATATTTTTGAATGCAGTTTCAATTACAAAATGTCATAGTAAGAAAACAATTCAGCTACAATTATTAAAATGAAAGACATACATATCTTGAGAATATAGATATTGAGATAACTCGGAAAAAATATTCACATTTATTTTTAGAAAATAGACACAAATAAATAATTTATCATTTAAGATTTTAGAAAACTTTGATATTCGAACCAGTAACAAAGATGAACTTATAATAAGATTTATCCTTTAGACTTCATTGACACCAGTATGTTGAACTTTTTTAAGTCAATTGGAAAGAAACAATAAATTTTTATACTATATAGTTTAAAATAATTTAATATTGGCTACAGATAATTATATGTTATATTTGAAGTAAATGATAATCTAATAGATAATTAACAGATATTTAAGGTATTATATTTTTATGCCTATATGTAAACAGAGTTTACTTAAATGAAATTTAGAATATACCAATTTTAGTAAGTGTGCAATATTACTGTGATTTATGTATTTAGTAGTGTATTTAAAATTTTTATAACATAAATAATGACTAGTCTAGACATGTATTAGGTCTGTAATAACAAAAGCACTTCAATTATATCTCGTCAAATATGGGTATTGACATAAACAACTTAATAGTTGAGGCAAAATACACTCAACAAAATACATGTAAAGTAGTATTATTTGTAATAAATTTCAGTTATTATGTACTTATTTATGATGGAGTTTCAATACTGGTAGCATTATTAGAAAAGTATACTGGTTATAATAAGCAGGAGCTGCTTAGAACCCTTTCTACCTTTAACACCATCGTTAGACCTGAGTTTAAAATGAAATATTCACATGGTGATTATCATTAATTTGAATTTGAACAAATTCATATATATATATATATATATATATATATATATATATATATATATATATATATATATATATATATATATATATATATATATATATATATATATATATATATATATTTATATTTATGAACTCAATAATAATAATAATAATAATAAATTTTATTTATAACAGAATTAACTATAAATAGACACATGAATGAACTTATATTGATAAAACTATTCTATACAACACTGAAAGATTGTGTATTTCAGTTTGTTGTTTGGTTTTCTATTTCTTCGAGTAAAAATATGTTGAGGATTTCATCAATTAACCCCATTCCAAGGAGAACGATTTATCGGACTCAAATCCTTAAGAAGATGATCATTTTATCAGAGAAATTTCTGAGAAAGTCGATCGTTCAGGGACTCCTGTGTTTGAGTGTTGATGGGCATGGGCTGTCGAAACGTAAAAATATTGTGCGGAATATTGGAATGACCAAGAAGTACTACAAATAGATAAGACTTTAGTTTAAGCTTTACTTTAATATATATTTTCGTAGATATAGGAATTGTCAAAATACAGTGATACTGTACAGATTGAAATGGTATTACTATCGAATAAATTGAAATAGTGAAGGAGGTAGAGTTAATTTTCGTAGTTGACGTAATCCAACATAATTTAAAGGACGGTATGTGACTCAAAATAATAGAAAATATGATTTTAGGAGGCTCTTTGTTACGAAGGTTACCAAAAATGCACAATGGTATGTACATACAGTGTTAAGATTTGTACCTATACCTTATGTTTAAAATATATCAGACATAAAATTAAAAGTCATTACCATCTTATGATAGCAAAACTATTTCTTAATACATTAGATATGAAAGCATTTTTTAACGATGATGTTTGAATATTTTTTTCAATAGCAGGTTTTGCTCTGACATTTTTTAATATAACTAGAGATCTATTTGTCCTATTTCACTAAACAATGATTCAAATTAAAGATAAATGAAGACTTTACAGCTTTCATTTATATAGTTTTGAGATTAGAACAGTAGGTCAGACCAAAATTGATGTTGAAAATGAACTTGACTTGACACAGCAAAAAATAAGCTATTAAAAATAAAAATCGGCTGATAAATTATGAAATTATAAAGTGTGTTAGATCTAATTAAAATTTTTGACTTCTCATTATTGAAACAATTGAAATTGAATCTACCTTTGGTATAATAAAATCGTAAAATAAAAAATTCTGCCTCCTTTTTTGCCCAAACCAAATATAATCTTCCATCATGTCTGTATCCAAATAACTGAGATACCGTCGCTCCATGTCTTTCATTTGTTGGTGAAAACGTTCCCCGTGTTCGTCACTCACGTCGCCTAAATTGACGGGAAAAAAATCCAATTACTGTAAGCTCCAAACCTACGCTACTTCTGATACTAAAATTGAATGTTATTTCTTTATCTAATAGAAATATGATTTTATTAAAAATTAGTTGTTTTAAATATTAAACTGGGGTAATTTATATTTAATATGTAGATAAATCATTTTCTATAATCACTTCCGATACGTAGAACCATAGTTACTACCTAGTTAGTTATTCAACGGAGTATATAACTAATGTTAAACGAATTAAGAGAAATTCACAAGTCATTAAAATGGTCAAAACAAAACGAAAAACAAGACCGCGGCGTATTTAGCGTGCTAAGTTAACTCCGAGAATTTTTATTATGAGGGCAATTTGCAAGTGTTCGTAGTTGAAGCACTAAATGAGTTTAGTGCTCAGTGTATTGGAGTTGTTCGTTCGTCGCATCTCAAAGTGTTTCTAGAATTCCGTTATCTCTCGGAATGATGTCTTCACTTACCTACTTCCCAGTGGAGTGCATTAAAAACTTGATACTTTTTACACTTCGTTGAATACCGTTAATGGACTCTTTTATATACCCCAGGAACTTCTTTTTTTGGGCGTGTAAATTTTAGAAATAATTATCTCGGATGATATATGCTCCTTCCATCGACGACTCCGAACTTTAATTTAAGCAATTTAATTTTTATCAAATATATTACATAATAAATCATGACGTTTATACAATACAAGAGTGTTAAAGAATAACTTTGAGGAGTGACCCTTCAATACAACTTTTAAGGACTAACAAAGTTTCAGTGCTTTCTTGTTAGACCTACAGGAAAGTTTATTTGAAATCAATTCATTGTTCGCATCCACAGTTAATTGATATTATTGGATTGGCTGTATGTCGAAGCTTGGTCATCAAATTTTTTGGACGAATTGTAGACTTCCCGTAGCAATGACGGGACCCAATAGAGTGTGTGTCGTAGTGGCAGTAGGTGTTCGAATGTGAAGTATTGACAACGCGAAAAGCGCGTGCGTTATTCACATGAACGTGGGGAAGCGGCGACGTCGGGAACAGAGGCAGAGAGAGGGAACAGAAGCGTGTGTACTTTTGCACTTTTTCTCTCGTTTTGCACATCCACATCCAGGCCGGCGTTATTTTTCGTCCGGGTGGAGCCGGAACACGGGCCTGAGAGGCCCACCCTAGATCGATCGCACCCGGCGACGCTGCATATTATGTCTTCACCTCACGTTCGCACAAAGAAATCACCTCACATCGGTTCCATTTATCATGCCATCTTTAAGATTGCATGGAAACGGACGCCGCTACGGACGGGCGTTGCCTTCTACACTCGTCTCAGCTTAATTGCCACCCACTGATTTATTTCCTATGATACTAATCGTCATTTTTTTCTTTTCTATATATTTATATATGTTTGGGCAATTTCCTGAAGTTGTTTGTGCATCTATTTGTTTAAATTTAGTCTCCTTATGAAACTTCTTTATCTTGAGTACATTAAATTCTCCTGACCTACTACTTAATTGCTCAGTTTCAGAGCTTTTCAGGGTAGAGGTAAGTACACAGATGTTGCACAATAGCATAAGAAGTGCAGCTGGAAACAAAGTACATCTGAGTTAAAATTTCATTTTAAAACTTACAATAATAAATTAATTTTAAAAGACTACATAAACATACCGAATCGGCCCCAGACAGAGATCGGGCTCATAATTTCAGGGAATCTTAATACTAATAAGATACTTCGATAGTGCGAGTTTCAGGTCTTTATCTATAACCGCTTCTGAGTAAATCGAAAATACTGAAAATTCATAAAAAATAATTTTCTCAGCGCTGTGTGAATCGATTGATGTAGATGCCGGATATGTTTTAGAAGACGATGGTAGCTTTTCGGAAAAAAAAATGAGAGCTATATCGGTTCACAAGGACCTTAAAAAAAATGAGTTTATTTTCTTAATTTCAATTTTTAACCATCTTACGTTTACGACACAATTATGAAACTATTTTTTTTTGAATTCCTCGTCCAATTTCCGATGAATATATGAGCTTTTGGAATTTTTAAAAACGGTACGCCATACTGAAAAAAATAAAATCCTTTTTTTGCTCAAAAATCGGATTTTTTAATAATTTTACTCTTGAACTGATATGATACGGAACTTGCTTGATTATTGAGCTAGTGAAAACAACAAAAAAAATTAGATGCACTCATATCAAAATATTTTTTTTATTTAATATTTTTATCATCGAAATTCTCTTTTTAATAAAGCAATGCATACGGGCATCTTGAGGAACAACTACTAGATTTGGATTAGAAATAGAACATACATAACAATATCTGAGTTGCAACAGTTCTCTTAATTTGAACATTCTTCTGTATCATCATCACATACAACATCTAAATTGAATGATGAATCATCAGTGCTTGACTCCTCCTCCACCGATGTTTCCTGATCCTCGTCTTCAAGTTTCGTTTTCTTATATTTTTTAACACGACAATTAGAACACAGAACGTCACCGACTGCAATTGGACACTCAAAAACAGCTGAGAACTCTTCAGCATCTTCATCAGATTTTATACATTTTGGAGTACCTGGTGCTTTTTTTAAGAATTTTGAACAAATGCAACTATTAGTTTTAGATGTTGACATATTGTCACTTAAATAATAATATAGTCAAATAAAAATAATTATTAAATATAGATAAAAATACAGCCAATGCTTCTTTGGAATGTTAACAGTCAATAATTTTAAGGTTATCTACAGATAAAGAAAAAAAAACAGTATTACCTGTTTTGAATTACAGTTCCATCTTATGGTTGTTAAATTAATTAAATACAATAGTAATGTATACTGATTTTATTATTTCAGTGATTAATAAAGTTTATAATAGTAATTAAGTAGATTAAATAAAAAAAAAAAAAATTTGATATGTGTGTATTTAATTTATTCTGTTATGATACGGAACTTATTTGATTACTGAGCTGTGAACACAACAGATCAGTTCAAGAGTAAAATTATTAAAATTATTTTGAGCAAAAAAATGGATTTTATTTTTTTTTCAATATGGCGTACCGTTTTTAAAAATTCCAAAAGCTCATATATTCATCGGAAATTGGACGAGGAGTTCAAAAAAAATAGTTTCATAATTATGTCGTAATCGTAAGATGGTTAAAAATTGAAATTAAGAAAATAAACTCATTTATTTTAAGGTCCTTGTGAACAGATATAGCTCTCATTTTTTTTCCGAAAAGTTACCATCGTCTCCCAAAACATATCCGGCATCTAGATCAATCGATTCACACAGCGCTGAGAAAATTAATTTTTCCGAATTTTCAGTATTTTCGACTTACTCAGAAGCGGTTATAGATAAAGACCTGAAACTCGCACTATCGAAGTATCTTATTAGTACTAAGATTCCCTGAAATTATGAGCCCGATCTCTTTCTGGGGCCGATTCGGTATTTTTATCATCTCATGGCCTTTATGGTTGTATTAAATGTATATATGCATCAGGTGCATAATTTTTTAGTTCTATGTATTTCTTCCTGCCACTGTAAAGAATTTTTCATTTTATAGCATAAGAAGAGCAGCTGGTGTTAAGTCTGGAAACGAAGTACACGTGAGCTAAAATTTTATTTTAAAACTTACAATAATAAATTAATTTTAAAAGACTACATAAAACTACAGCTTCAAATAGTTGCCACTAACAAATCTAATATTCTAATATTTCATACATAAATTTATGGTTCTATTAATTACATCTGTGATACCATTAGATGCATAATTTTTTAATTCATGTAATTGTTCGATATTTTTTTCTGTAACTGTAAAAAATTTTTCATTGTATAGCATAAGAAGTGCAGTTCGTCTTAAATCTGGAAACGAAGTACACCTGAGATAAAATTTTATTTTAAAATTTACAATAATAAATTAATTTTAAAAGACTACATAAAACTACAGCTACAAATACTTGTCAGCAACAAATCTGTATTATTTCTTCAATAAATTTATGGTTGTATTAAATATATCTATGACACCTTCAGATGCATAATTTTTTAGTTCTATGTATTTCTTCCATATTTCTTTCTGTCACTGTAAAGAGTTTATCATTTTATGGTATAAGAAGTGCAACTCGTGGTAAGTCGGGAAACGAAGTACACCTGAGTTAAAATTTCATTTTAAAACTTACAATAATAATTTAATTTTAAAAGGCTACATAAAACTACAGCTTTAAATAGTTGTTAGTAACAAATCTGTAATAATTAATATTAATAAATTTATGTTTTTTTTTAAATATATCTGTGACACCATCAGATGCATAATTTTTTACTTCTATATATTTCTTCCATATTTCTTTCTGTGACTGTAAAGAATTTTTCATTGTATAGCACAAGAAATGCAGCTCGTGTTAAGTCTGGAAATGAAGTACACCTGAGTTAAAATTGCATTTTAAAATTTACAATAATAAATTAATTTTAAAAGACTACATAAAACTACAGCTTCAAATTGTTGTCAGTAACAAATTTGGAATATTTCATTAATAAATTTATAGTTGCATTAATGATATCTGTGCCTCCATCAAATGTATAATTTTTTAGTTTTATCTACTTATTCCTTATTACTTTCTGTCACTAAAAAAATTTTCATTTTATAGCATAAGGAGTGCAGCTCGTGTTAAGTCTAGAAATGTAGTATACATGAGTTAAAATTTCATTTTAAAACTTACAATAATAAATTAATTTTAAAAGACTTCATAAAACTACAGCTTCAAATTGTTGTCAGTAACAAATCTGTAATATTTTATTAATAAATTTATGGTTGTATTAAATATATCTGTGACACCATCAAATGCATAATTTTTTAGTTCTATGTATTTCTTCCATATTTCTTTCTGTCACTGTAAAGAATTTTTCATTTTATAGTATAAGAAGTGCAGCTCGTGGTAAGTCTGGAAACGAAGTACACCTGTGTTAAAATTTCATTTTAAAACTTACAATAATAAATTAATTTTAAAAGACTACATAAAACTACAGCTTCAAATAGTTGTCACTAACAAATCAGTAATATATTATCAATAAATTTATGGTTGTATTAAAAATATCTGTGACACCATCAGATGCGTAGTTGTTTAGTTTTATGTATTTTCTGCATATTTCTTTCTGTCTCTGTAAAGAATTTTTCATTTTATAGCATAAGAAGTGCAGGTCGTGTTAAGTCTGGAAACGAACTACACCTGAGTTAAAATTTCATTTTAAAACTTACAATAATAAATTAATTTTAAAAGACTTCATAAAACTACAGCTTCAAATTGTTGTCAGAAATAAATTTGTAATATTTCATCAATAAATTTATGGTTGTATTAAATATTTCTGTGGCACCATCAGATGCATAATTATTTAGTTATATGTATTTTCTCCATATTTCTTTCTGTCACTGAAAGGAATTTTTCATTGTATGATTTAGAGAAGGAGAAAAAATTATGAGAGCTAATTGAGGAATATGGGTACTAAATATTCATATTTTTAAATCTTCATTTTTAATTAACTAATTAACATTAGTACTACAATTTATAGTTTTAATAAATGATATAATTGACACATTGCTCCAATGATATATTAGGGAGACCTAAAAGTAGTGTCATTATGGATTTCAAAGGCGTACCAAAGTTATTTTAAGATTATTGTGACCTGTTCACTTCTAAATAATTTGCTATTAAACTATTTGTGTAACTTGGAATGAAATGACCATCAAAATACCAGAAAAGCATATCTAGCATCGTATGCTTTTCGAGTATCTCAAGGGTAGTAACGCAACAGTTACGACCAAAAACATTTGCGATGTTTTTTAAGATGGAATTCCAAGTTCGGTTACTGCAAATTTGATCTCTCTGACTCTTTTCGATCATGAAGACCAACGACATTAGACAACGACATGCTAAGGGATAAGTGGAAGCAAATCCATGCCAAATAATCGAAGAAATATCCAACACCCTTAACCAACCTTGGTCGGCCATCCAAGAACGTTTACAGCATATTAGAAAAGCATCACATGCTAAGTATTCGTTATATATAGCTTCAAGCTTTTAGTTTTATATATTTTCTCCATATTCCCTTCCATGAACTATAAAGAATGTTTCACTTTATGATTCAGAAAGGAAGGAAAAATTATGAGAGCTAAATGAGGAATATGGGTACTGAATATTCATAACATTAAATCTTCATTTACCGGTAGATTGCAAACTAATTAACATTATTACAACAATTTTTTGCTTTAATAAAGAGACATACATATTTATGACACTAGTTGACATATAGCTCCAATGATATATTTTAACTATTTAATCAAATTCTCTCATTATAAATCCATTAACTAATTATATACATAGTTGCATGTATTCTGAAATTAATTCTTTGGTCTATTACATTTGTAACCACTATTAATATTACCAACACATTCTCATGCAATGCCCCTGACGGTTATAATATGATTTGAACTGTAACCATTAACTTAAATTATCTCTTATTGGACCACGTACAATATCTTTGATATAATTATTCTTACACAATCAGTAAATTATATAGAAGAAATATAAAATTTGACATGAATGAAAATTACAATAATAATAATTGTAAAGTTTACTCAAGTTTTCTTTATTATACATGTTTAATTTAAAATTAATAATTATTGTTTATGATTTATTTATGTAGTCAGGAGGAAAATACATCTTTAATTAACCTTAGGTACACAGTAAATCTTAATTATCTCGAGTTCGCATAGAATATATTGCTTCAGTTTAACATGAAGTTTATTTAAACGTTGTCTATTTTCCGCATAGCATACAAGTTAAACGGCATTTAATCATCTCCGCGTAATGAGTCATGCGATTTTCCCCCGACGAGACAAGTGTCTGGCTCATGGAAATTGAGAAATTGATCGGGCGGCATTAAAATGTGCCCGACTAATTGGCGGGTCGGGAAGTGGGTCAGTGACCCGTGACCTTGAACCGGTCGGTCCGACGCTCCCCGTGGGTAATTAGACGCCCGGGCGCAGCTAATTGGACGTGGGGCGCCTGCGTCCTCGACGCTTATTAAAGACGCTCTCACTGGGTCAGGAGGGGAATAATGAACGGGGATGAAGTCAAGGGAAAGTATTTTTAAAGAGTGAAATTAGACAGACTTGGGATAGGTCAAGTTCCTTTCTCCCCGGGGTGACCATTCATTAATGAATCTTTTCAGAACTTCCTTTACTCGCTTCCTTCGGCTGCGTTGCAGACCTTGAGTTTATCGATTTTGTTTTTAATTTCTTTACGACTACGATTAAACTGGATGTATTATTGGGACACCGACTTTTTTGCACCTTATCCTTTAATTTAATTCTATCCATGGTAAATGTAATAATCAAATTGTAAAGGCATACATATTTATTGCCTATTTGATTCATTTTAGTTTAATATAACCCATCAAGCACATAGAGAGACAAAATAATGCGGCAGCGACAGTTGAAAAGGAAAGAAAAGGAAAATCCAATATTGCGAAGCTGGTATACGCCCTATTCGTCTCGGCGTATTTTCAAAAGTAGTGTAGCGTACACACAAGAGAGTATGAGGTGTTCGCCATTTTTGTATTGATTCCAATTGACTAGATATTGAGTGGCACCCGGATAGAGCAGTTTAGAGCTGAGCGGGCAAAGCAGGAGCAGTCGTTAAGAATAGGAAGGCGGCGTCAGTCCCACCCCCACTGGATCAGCGTATCGTATGTGAGTGTGTGAAGGGTTCCTTCGGGGCGGACAGTTTGACTAATGCAAGAAAACGAAAAATAGGAGGTATATAAGAAAACGGAGACGGAATTATTCCTTTTTCCTTTCTTTCTAGCCTCCGTTCTGCCTCCGCCCGTTCCTCCGATTTCCCCCCAAGCGCCACTTTAAGGGGGACGCTATATATTTCGTGCCTTCTGGAGCTCGCTAGATTCGACAAACTTTACTTTGTCGATACCATTGTTAAATTTAACTTAAAATATAAATATTTGTTATATACTCCCACATAAATTATAGTTTCTATCTATTATCAATTCATCAGTTTTAAAATACATATTTTTCAAGGATGGTTGCTATTTCTCATATTTCCTAAAAGGACTTTTGATATATTAATGAATTTATAAAAAAATAAATTATTATACTATTAGGACCTATAGTGAATAAATTCGTATTCACAATTGTAGCTATAAAATTCCATTTCAATTAATAGCTAAGTACCTTCCGTCCACGTCTAATCAGCTGCAGGATTAATAACTGTTTCATAAGCTAATTTAAATATATTTCCATCTTCAACCTCTATCTTTTGTTGATTTTCACGTGTAGACTTTAACTGTTGTTTTACTTCTGATGAATCATTAATTCTAGATGTGGATACTGATATTCCACTAACTTGCTTAGTTTCAGACTTGATTTGTTCCTTATTAGTCAATTTATTGCAATCTTTTTCCGTTACCAATCTCTCTGCTTGTTAACTTCTACATGTCGGCATTATCTGTTGATTTACTTCTGATGCATATTGAGTTTTATCATCATTTCTAGAAGTGGAAGCTGATATTTCACTAACATTCTTAGTTTCTGAGTTGATTTGTTCCTTATTAGTCAATTTATTGCCATCCTGTTTTTTAAGAAGATTTAAGAACTCATCTACAGAATCGACATCGTTTGTATCTGATGTCTGATTATTCTCAACAAGTAGTTTAGATACACTCAGCAATACTTTATTCTTAATAAAAACTGCCTCTAGATATTCATGTTGTTTTGGACTGTGGTTTTTAAGTTGTGTATTAGATTCCAATTGGGGTTTGGGGTGTGTTTTTGTAACTGAGCAGAATTAACAACATCCTCCTCCATGGACTCTATTAACGTTTCTGTATTTACAACGAGAAATTCGTCATCATCTTCATCGTTTTTACTACTCTTACCTTCTTCTGCGTTGTTCTTTTTAGCTGCATTATTTCCTTTGACAACATTAATTTGTTTAGAATCATTCTTTTGCTTAGAAGCAATATTTTTTCCTTTTTTATTTGACCCCTTATTCTTCTTCGGTTTTTTATTCTTGCCACGGTTCTTTTTAATTTCAAACACTTCTTTTTTAACTTCGTCTTTCATTTTTGCATCCAGTTCACTTATAGTTCCACTTATAGATGACAAATTGGTATGGTCTATAATGAACAAATTTGTGTAGATACCGATATTTCACTTACTTGCTTAACTTCAAAGTTCATTTATTCCTTATTAGTCAATTTATTGCATTATTTCTTCATTACCAATCTCTCTGTTTGTTCACTTTTACAGGTGGACATTATTTGTTGTTTTACTTCTGACGAATTTTGAATTTTACAATCATTTCTAGAAGTGGAAGCTGATATTCTTAGTTTCAGAGTTGATTTGTTCCTTATTAGTCAATTTATTACCATTTTGTTTCTTAAGAAGATTTAAAAACTCATCTATATAATCGACATTTTTTGTATGATTTGTTCCTTATTAGTCAATTTATTGCATTATTTTTTCATTATCAATCTCTCTGTTTGTTCACTTTTACATGTGGACATTATCTGTTGATTTACTTCTGATGTATTTTGAGTTTCATCACCATTTTTGGAAGTGGAAGCTGATACTTCACTAACATTCTTAGTTTCAGAGTTGATTTGTTCCTTATTAGTCAATTTATTGCCATCCTGTTTTTTAAGAAGATTTAAGAACTCATCTACAGAATCGACATTGTATCTGGTGTATGATTATTCTCAACAAGTAGTTTAGATACGCTCAGCAATGCTTTATTCTTAATAAAAACTTTCTCTTTGGCACACTTATTTGGTTCTAGACCTTCAGGTTGTTTTGGACTGTGGTTTTTAAGTTGTGTATTAGATTCCAATTGAGTACAATCGACCTTATCAGTTGCTATCAATTCAAGTGACACTTTGGTATTCATTAGTTCTTGTTTTGGGGTGTGATTTTGTGCAGAATTAACATCCTCCTCTTCGATGGACTCTATTTACGTTTCTGTATTTACAACGAGAAATCCGTCATCATCTTCATCGTTTTCACCACTTTTACCTTCTTCTACGTTGTCCTTTTTAACTACATTATTTTCTTTGGTAACATTAATTTGTTTAGAATTATTCTTTTGCTTAGAAGCATTATTTTTTCCTTTTTTATTTGACTCCTTATTCTCCTTCGGTTTTTTATTTTTACCATGGTTCTTTTTAATTTCAAACACTTCTTTTTTGCATTCAGTTCACTTATAGTTCCATTTATAAACGGCAAAATGGTATGGTCTATGGGTGAATAAATTCGTATTCGCTTCTTTAATGACTGGCAGGAGTGGAACTGATAAATTCGTGCCACCAATTGTATCTATAATATTTTTCAGTAGATCCATTTCTTTGCCTTCAAATACCATAGTAATGCGCACTCCAGAAGTTCCATATCGACCAGCTCTGCCCATTCTGTGTAAAATATTTGCGGCGTCTGTCGGAACATCGTAGTTTATAATCAAGACAACGTTGGCAATATCAATTACTAAAACAAAATAATAGAAATAATACCTATTACCTTCAGTAATAAATATTTTAGTAACTATATTTTATTTGGAACCCCAAATTTTGATAGAATACTTATGATTTAATCCTAAGGTTATTTATGGTCAAATAAATTTCATTTATTTATTGATAATATTGTTAAAGTGAACTAACATATACTGAAATTTAACTTTAGACAAAGTACTTCCTTGCAGACAGCACTGAGTACTGCTACTGCTTTTGAAGGCACAGCGAGAGCTTATTCAAGGTCCTAATATTATGTTTTGGTATGTCAATAGATTTAATAGAAATCTACGTTTTCTTTAACGATTATGATAAATTGTGAATAAACATGGTACAGCATTTTATTTCAAATATGGACGAACAAGGGAGACAGTAACAAGGATCTCGAAGGGGAATTTAATAATTACTCTGCGGGTATACTGATCTTATTTCTTAAATACATTTTATTCGGATGAAAATAAAACCGCCGAAAAGGAAGGAAAGTTCAGAGATCCCCTTCACAAACATCCACTTAAGAATTTTAATATGCTGCTCTAGAATAAGCATAAAAATTGCCCCTAATTTGAATGAAAATCGATAATTTTATTATTGTCGTTAAAACTTCCCCTGCTTTAAAAGCTCCTTATTAAGTTTTAAACAGCTGATACTCGACGAATAATCAGTTAAAGAAATTTTCAAGATAAATCATTTGCAAATACTTCAAGATAGATATCTTAAAAAAATATCAGTTCAATAAAAATTAGGAATATGAGACTCAATGAAACGTAACCTGCGCATTGTTTAAATAACAAGGAACGTTTACATTCCTGAATAAAACCGTTTCTATATAACTAATAGGCACTGGTAAATATTCAGTAAATTATTACTCGACACAAAAATTTATGGTATTTGACACATAACACAAAAGGTTTATTTTATGGCCCCAGAACAATGCGGTAAACTAATATTTTTCTGTAAAAATAATAAAACAAACGATAAAACCTAAAAGTGGGACAGCAAGAGAACCACTTGTCCGCACAATATACCTATATAATGAATGCGCATTCCATAGTTGTACATTCATTTTTCTAAATAAACAAAGTTCGCATTGCGTTTAAGCTATCGTTGCCTCACTGATAAATTTCGCAGCAAAATAACATGCCATACCATTAGTAGATTAAATTCCATTTGTCGAGCTCAATAAATTTTATAAATTCCCACAGCAATAGAGACACGAATTACTGATAATTAATTACGGCGCAAACAAAAAAAGAGTACATTATGTTAAAAATAGACTTAATCTAAGTCGGTTTAAATCTACAAATAAATGTGAAGGAGGAATTTTAGATTTTGAATGAATTTATTTCTATAATATTTTAAGGGTACAATAGAATTTCGTTTCATGTTTGAAATTAAATTTAATAAAAAAATATATAAACTGCATACAATAGTGTTTTAACTTTAAGTATTTCATGGACAAGTTACTGTAAATGTAATTAAAATATTGTAAATAGATAATTTAATAATGATTAGGGACCTACCCAACTAAGAGAACTTAACTGTAGGTTAAAGTAAGTAACAATTGGTATGTTATGTTGAGAATATATTTAATTAAGTTGTTACAGAACCGTTTACTTTATGTTCTTGTTATAAACTTGATTGATGGTAAACTATTAAATGAAATTAATAAAGCGAAATCAATTAATCAAATTTATGTTTTATCTAAATCATTATTAAATAAACTGAATTAATTTTATTTGAGATTATGTAAAAGTAAAATTTGAAAAAAGAGAAATAATTTTAATTAATTTATTTTATTTCCTTTATATTCCAATTAAATGAATTGAGTGGTTTGAAAGACTATTTTAAAAAAATTTCTTAATCTCGTTACAATTATTGAAAGGAAAAGCATTTTTTTGAAAAAAAATATAATAAATTAGAAATATTATTTCACTATTTCATTCTCTCAGGTATTAAAATAGGTTTGTTACATTCATAAATAATCACATTATTATTATTATTCACGTTTGCAATTATTGAAAAAAAAATTATTCTTTTGAAAAATTATAATAAATTAGAAATATTAATTCATAATTTTATTACTTCAGCATTTGGAGATTTATTTTAACTGATCACTAGAGACGTATACCTTAATGGTACAGGTATATGTTAATGGTACTGCTTTCTTTCAGTCAGATACTGAATTAATTTATTTTTAGGATTCGTGAATTTATTTAAAGGAAAAATATAAAGAAAACAGAATTAAATTCAAAAGCAACAGTAATTAAATTAATTTATTTTACTTCCTTTATTTTCTTGTTATATTATAATGAATTAGAAATATTAATTCACTATTTCTTTATTTCTGTACCTTTTTAACTTCATAAGAGATGTATAACTTCATGAGATGTATAATTATACATATATATGCCGATGGTATCACTTTCTTTCAGTCTGAAGCTGAATTAATTTATTTTTAGAATTCGTGAATTTATTTAAAGGAAAAATATAAAGAAAACAGAATTAAATTCAATGTCAACAGTAATTAAATTAATTTATTTTATTTCCTTTATATATTTCGTTATTTCTGTACTTAGAGCAGTTTTTTTAATTTCATAAGAGACCTATAACTTCATGAGATGTATAATTATACATATATATGCCGATGGTACCACTTTCTTTCAGTCTGATGCTGAATTAATTTATTTTAAAGAAAAGGGAATTAAACTCAAAGGCAACATTCATTAAATTAATTTATTTTATTTTCTTCATTTTTCTGTTGAATTATAATGAATTAGAAATATTAATCACTATTTCGTTATTTCTGTACGTGGAGCAGTTTTTTTTAACTTCATAAGAGACGTATAACTTCATGAGATGTACAATTATAGATATATATGCCGATGGTACCACTTTCTTTCAGTATGATGCTGAATTAATTTATTTTTAGGATTCGTGAATTTATTTTAAAGAAAAGAGAATTAAATTCAAAGGCAACAGTCATAAAATTAATTTATTTTATTTCCTTTATTTTCCTGATAAATTGTAATGAATAAGAAATATTAATTTACTATTTCGTTATTTCTGTACTTGGAGCAATTTCTTTTAACTTGATAAGAGAGGTATAACTTCATGAGATGTTTATTTATACATATATAATAAACTTTCTTTCAGTCTGATGCTGAATTAATCTATTTTTAGAATTCGTGCAGTTATTTAAAGACAAAATATGAAAAAAAAAGAAAAATAAATTAAAAAGCAACAGTTATTAAATTAATTTATTTTATTTCCTTAATATTCTCATTAATATAATTGAGTGGTTTGAAGACCTGTTTTAAATTAATTTCCGAACCTCATTCTTATTATTCACGTTGCAATTATTAAAAGAAAAAATATTGTTTACAAAAATTAAAATGAATTAGAAATATTATTTTACAATTTTATTACTTCAGCACTTGCAGCAGTTTTTTAAACTTAATAAATGATTCGTGCATTCATTTTAAGGCAACATATGGAAAAAAAGAGAAATAAATTCAGAGACAACAGTTATTAAATTAATTTACATTATTTCCTTTATATTCCTATTAATTTAATTGAGTGGTTTGAAGACCTGTTTTAAAATAATTTCTTAACCTCGTTATTATTATTTACGTTTGCAATTATTGGAAGAAAAATTATTATTTTGAAAAATTACAATGAATTAGAAATATCATTACATTATTTCAGCACTCGGAGCAGTTTTTATTTTAATTTCATAAATGATCACTTAAGGCGTATAACTCTGATACTGAACGAAAAGTATCATTTTGAAAAATTATAATGAATTAGAAATATTATTTCATTATTTCAGCGCTTTGAGCATTTTTTTTTTCATTTATGAATGGTCACTTAAGACGTATAACTATACCTTTATATGCCGATGATACTGCTTTCTTTCAGTCTTAGGCTGATTTTGCAACAGAATATCATTTAAGATATTAAATTAATATAATTTGACAACATTAAATTTATTAACAAGGACTAAATATCATCGCAATTTTGTGGTTCTTAGAGAAATTATAATTATTTACATATACCATATCTCATCATCTTGTTATTAATGTTTATTTTATGAAAATTAAATATAAATAAAATAAATATATAGATGTGTATAATTAATATTCAAAAAGTGTGTTTGCGCAGGTCTCATTAATCAGAACAGGAGCCTTGCACTCCAGGTTTTGATTCCAAGCTTAAACCCGTAGGAGAAAAACTTTTCAATTAATTATATGGCATTCGTCATAAAAGGGCGCTTTTTCTCGAAACCCCATTACATCTTTGAATGTAAATAAATAATACACAAACACGTCGAGTTTATTTGTAGCAGGCTTGGGTGAAATTTTCAGCCAAAGTAAATTGAAATCCATCAGAGAAACCCCGCGGACCTCCACGACATCCTTAGACAGCTATTGTTATCCTCTGCCTTGCTTCATTTTCATATTTCCACGCGCATTCCCCTAATATTCGCTTACACGTTGGTTCGCCCTCTTTTTTACCATTTCCCTCGCGTATATTATTGATCTTAATGACATATCTTCCATCGTTCATTCGCTACTAAGCACCCGTATAAATATATAACCCCTTATCTTTGGAATAAGGACGGTTTCCTTTCGCTCGATGTGAACGACTTTGTTAGATTTTTGCGCAGACCTAATAAGAAATCAATGCAGCCGAATTGGCAACGAAATACATGTTCATGGAGATATTTATACAGATGAATATTAAATTTTATTTTACTTTTTCTTAAAATACAACCAACTAAATTATTAATTGTAAAATTTTAAGTGCTTCATTTTTATTTATTTAATTCTTGTCATTTGGTTTATTCTGTTAACTGCCTTCGATTAATTCAAGGACCACTTCATATTTAAACGTAGTTGCAATTTTTAATAAGAACACAAGGTGAGTGGTTTATGTCTGGATATCAAGATGAAATCAACCTTTACATGGTATATCTGTGATCTGAACTGGAGGGTTACGTTACCAGCAGGATATCTAAGTCCAGCTGTTCGGTTGAGATATTGATTGGACCTTTCTTCAGTAACGATTACTTATACATATTAAGTTTCAATGAAAATGGCAAAAGCAATTTGTTATCGTGGTATAAAATTCCGTAATTGTTTAAAATAAGTAATAGAAAGCGGATTGTGATAAATTTGCACGCTGTTAATATCATCAGTAAAAAGTTAATACGAAATATGATATATGAGACCAGAATTTATCTAATTTTAATTATAATTTATGTATTTTTTTATAGTTTCCTAATTATTTTTTAGTTCCAAAAATATAGTATAAAAACAATTGGAACACAAGATAATGATACAATTTTAGTAACAATTTTTTGTTGATATTTGCAGCAAAATTATAAAAATATTCCCTTAACATATATTTAGGGTAATTCAGGTATTACAAACATGGAAACCAGATACTGCAAATTTTGGGTCCTTTTCTGTTTTTAATTTTACTTTAAGCTGCCTCTAGAATGAACTTCTATCTTCTTCTAAGATAAAGAAATGCTATTTAATTTTGTGTCCAACAGTACTTATGAAGAAAAATAAATCGACTGACAATAGCTTAAATTTCAAAAAATTTTTTTTTTTTCCAGCAACAAATAGTTCCAGTATTTTAAATTTTATATTTCTAGGTAATTGAAGTTATCGATGATCAGGATTTGGTTTAAATTAATAATATTATGACATAAAGAAAAAAATAAATACTTAAATTTACTGAAGATTTCAATATTTGACTTTTCGTTTTTTATCAGACGTTGATTACCAAAGTTTGAAATATTTCTAATTGATTTTTTGATTAAAAATAAAACATTAAATGCCAAAAGTGATTAAAATGATGAAAATGCATGAAATTTGAACTTTTTCAGCTGTAATTCAGCTTTCTGGGTTTCGGACTAAATTTACCATTTTCTAGGTGAAGAGTTCAATTGAGTAAAACATTGTTAGAGATAAAATTTTAATGTATTATCATTAATAAAAATAAATTTTAATTAAAAACAGAGGAATTTAATTCAAACACCTTAATTATTCATATTCTTGAAGAAGGACATATTCTAAAAGAATAACATAGTGTTTAACTATTACTAATACAAATAAATTAGGCTAATACTTAAAAAAAATCTGACTTTTACATTTTTTTTTAAATACTTAGATTTACTGAAGATTTCAATATTTGGCTTTTCGTTTTTTAACAGACGTTGATTATCAAAGTTTGAAATATTTCTAATTGATTTCTTGATTAAAAATAAAACATTAAATGGCAAAAGTGACTAAAAACACTTTAATTATTCATATTCTTGAAGAAGTATAAAAAATTTCAACTAAAAAATGTCACCATACTAAAAATAAGTGAATAAATAATACTTTCTTGATTAATTAATAAAATTCTAATCTTAATTAAACGTGTGCATCTAAAACTAGGAATTATTAATTCCAATCTAAATCCAATCAAAAAAAAAATGACATAATATGAGGCTAATGCTTAAAATTAAACTGGCTTTTAACATTTTTTTTAAAAATGTAGTGTAAAATAGGTAAATACTAATTTGTCCATTTGAAGGGAGGAGAATTAAAACTAATAAAATATTTGTCATTATTTTTACAACTTAATCAGTCAAATTTATTCTATTTAAATCTTAGAACCAAAATATTTAAAAAATATCTTTTAAAACGTTTTCAGGTTGAATTTATAAGAGAATTTCTGAATAGAAGTCTCATTCAGTGCAAAATTTCATGGGAAATATTTTAAAATGCAAATTAGGACAAGTATCAATAACATGTAGGTATAAACCCTTACTCCTATGGTATTGAACGATTTTATTCAGATCGTGTAACCGGTCTTAATTAAAATCTTTTCAAATTTAAATATTTTTGTATATGTAAATGTGTCTAGGATTTTTAACCCCTGATTTTAGCAACTAAATTTTTCCCATTAAATTAGGTTGGTTTGATCAGGTAAAGCCCCCTTTTTAACTAAGTATTTCTTTAAAAAGAATGGATAAATATTAAATGTAAATTAACATAGTTACTTATTTGTATTTTTTTGTATTGCATAATAAAACATTGTTAATAATAAATTAATCTTAATGTATGTGGGAAAAATACTTATTTACTAGTTGCTTATTGCCAATTTTATCTGATAAATTTATTTTAAATTTGATAAAAATCAACCCGATTCTGTAATTACAATGAACACTACAAAAGTTTATTTTGTATACGTGTTCAATCAACCCTTCCTTTTCTCCTCATGCATTCGTATAAACTGACTTTTATAAAATTATTCAACCCTCAATATTTCTAATTCGATCCATGGTTGGAGTATTAGACGCTTGATCAGGTAAAACCCCCCTTTGTAGTCAAGTGCTTTGTTGAAACCTATTTAGATATGTCAATACCTATTGACGTTTCTATTTACATGCGGTATTTTTACAGAATTTATGACCATGTTTCTGTTTGCTCCCTTGAACCTCATAAATATTCGATCCATTTTATTTTAATCTTAACACATTAATATTTATAATATTATAAAGGTATTGTAACCTATAAATCACCCTATAACTGCACCGATTTTACATGCTTGAATTGTATCTAGGTAAACAGCTTGCAGCAAGCGGGATTCCACTTTCCCACAAGTCATAAATAGAAAGGGTTGAAATAAAGTTGTTACTTAAAAATTAGTAATTTTCATATACATTTTTTTTATTATTATTTTGCTTTTCACAGACTAATTTTTATTGTCAAGTATTCATTAAATATGAAAATAGGACAACAAAATATTGGTGAATATTTTTGTTTTTCCCAATCCAGTTTATATATGGTTTATAATAATAAATACATTCCCATATAAAATTCAAAATTGGAGGAGCAATTTATTCTTTTCTTTAAAGTAAGATTTTTTAAATATACTTATTATCAAATTTATATTATAAATTATTCATAATTTACTGTAATAATTAATAGTTATAATATTTTTATATATTATAATTAAACAAAATTATTAAATTATGAAATATATTAATGTTAAAAATTGTCATAAGTTGTTTACATTTTCAGTTGTTTCTGATCATATATTAAATATTATTATATAATTATTAAATTATGAAATATATTAATGTTAAAAATTGTCATAAGTTGTTTACATTTTCAGTTGTTTCTGATCATATATCTCAGAAAACCATGATTTAAATTTCTAAATTAAAGTTCCAATTGTTAGAATATTTAGAATAATTCTCAGATATTTGGTATATTACAAACCTCAAAAAATATCTTCGTGGGAAACCATAAAGAGATATTTTGTGGACCTTCAAGGAGACCATTTCGTTGAAATAAAACTGTTGAAGTAGAGGCATTGTATTAAAAAAGAAAGTCAATTTTACAACTATAAACTTGTTTCTTGTGGTCAACATATCTAAGAGTAATCTTACGTATTATATAGAAAATTATATACATAACTACACAGACCAGATAAAACGCAATTAAATAGCAAAAAATGATTTAACAAGCAGTTAAAAAATAGTCTGTAATAATAGTGTCATATATTTGTATGGTTAAAGGAATTTGTAACCAAAAGTATATATGTATATTTGCTGAATATATTGCAAAATTGGTAAATTTTTTTGCAACCCTTTATTATTTAAGAGGTTTTGTATCAATTTTTCTTTTATTATTTGAAAAATTTTGAGATTTTTAGTCACATTCTCGGTTTCCTAAAAATTGAATATTTTGATTTATACAATTCCTGTATCTTGAAATTGCTTTTAAATTGTGAAATTAATAGCAGAGTATATGGAGGCTTCAAGTAAGTTCCTCATATGGGTAAAATACGTTTAGCAGATAAAAGCATATTATAAGGCAATCTCTCTTTAAAAAACAATTTTTATTAATTGATTCACCGTCGTTTTATAGTTTAAGCCATGTAATTAAGCCCACGCGCTAAACAGGTGAAATGTATTATCATAAAAAATTTTAATATCGACGAAGCTTTTACCATGTATGTTGTGACGTTGGAAAACAACAGTATTTTTTTTTTTTGCACTTGAAACCATATTAAATTTAAAAACTTTTCCTGAACAAATTTAGAAGTAGTGCTTAACAACTATGTTCTATACGTAACACATGCCGTGTACATAAATAGTAGTTTTAAAATATAATAAAATATTATTAATAAAGGTGGACGGAAAATATTGGAGAATATTTCTGTGAGTATCAAATTTTGTTTCTAATTTGACAGATAAAGATGTTAGGGTATAGAAACTTTATATATTATGTTATGTATATTATTTTGAGTATATTGGTGATCATACTTCTTTGATAAATCACACAAATATATCATTTTTTAATAATCGCAGATTTAGGCATATATTAATATAATTAATGAATAATATAATTTAAGTATATTCATTCAAATTAACATATTATTACGACAATAAAGGCAGTTAATGTTCGATTTGGTAGATGATAGATATTTGACATATTGTACTATATTATTATAAGTTGGTGAAGATATAATAATACAAATAAACAATATAATTATATTAATAAATAGTATAATATTAGTATATTAAATAAAAATTAATATATTATTAAAACAATAGAGGTAGTTAATATTTCACTTATTAGGAGAAGTTTCATATATTATCTTGACTATATTGGTGAATATGTAATAATGCAAATAAATAAAATAAAATATATGAAATATTCAATATTTTAATACTTTGATAAATGATGCACATAGTATTTTTAATTATTACAGGGGCATATATTAATATTAATAATGAATAATATAATTTTATGATATTAATTAGAATTATCATATTTTTTAAATAATTGATGTGGCTAACATTCCACTTAAGTAGTATATAGAAGTTTTATATATTATCTTGAATTTATTGGTCAAGATATAATAATACAAATACATAATATAAAATAATATGAAATGTTTAATATCTTACTTCTTTGATAAGTTACAAAAACATATTATTTTTGGTAACCACAGATTTAAGCATATATTAATATAATTGATGAGCAATGTAATTTTAGTATATTAATTACAATTAAAATATTGTTAAAACAATAAAGGTGGTTAATGTTCCACTTGTTAGGGGATAGAAGTTTATCTTGAATATATTGGTGAAGATATAATAATAAAAATAAATAAAATAAAATAATATAAAATATTCAATATCTTATTTTTTTGATAAATTACACGAACATAATATTTTTATTAACCACAGATTTAGGCATATATTTAAATAATTAATGAATAATATAATTTTAGTATATTAATGAAAATTAACATATTATAAAACAATCGAAGTGACTAACGTTCCACTGACATAATATTTTGAATATTCTGGTGAAGATATAATACAAATAGATAATATAAAATGTTGAATATCTTACTTCTTTGATAAATCACAAAAAAAAAATTATTATTAATCACAAATTTAAGCATATATTAATAAAAATATTAAATAATAAAATTTTACTGTATTAATTAAAATTAACCTATCATTAAAACATTATATTCCATTTGTTAGAGTATAGAAGTTTCAAATATTATCTATAATATATTGGTGAAGATGTAATAATAAAACTTAATAATATAGAAGTATATATATACTTCTTCAATAAATCACAAAAATATATTATTTTATTAATCACAGATTTAGGCATATATTTAATATTAATAATAAACTATATAATTTTATTATATTAATTAAAATTGATATATCATTAAATATAGAGGTGGGATAGAACTGAAGATGTAATCATACAAATAAATAATATAAAATATTCAATATTTTACTTCTTTGATAAATCACAAAAACATATTATTAACCACATATTTAGGTATATATTAATATAAATAATAATTAATATAATTTTAGTATATTAATTAAAATCATCCATGATATATTGGTAAAGAAAATAATAAAAATAAATAATATAAAGAAATATTATACATCTTTAATAAACCACAAAAATATATTATTAATAATCACAGATTTAGGCATATATTAATATAAGTAATAAATAATATAATTTTATTATATTAATTAAAATTAATATATTATTAAATATAGAGGTGATTAATGTTCCACTTATTAAGGGATGGAAGTTTTATATATTATTTTGAATATATTGTGAGGATATAATCATACAAATAAATAATATTTATCATTCTTACTTCATAGATAAATCACAAAAACATATTATTAACCACATATTTAGGCATGTATTAATATAAGTAATAATTAATATAATTTTAGTATATTATTTAAAATTCACTTATTATTAAAACAATAGAGTTGGCTTACATTCCACTTGTTAGAGTAAGGAAGTTTTATATATTATCTATAATATATTGGTGAAGATATAATTTTAAAAATAAATAATATAAAGTAATATGAAATATTCAATATCATATTTCTTTGATAAATCACAAACACATATTATTTTAATAACCACAAATTTAGGCATATATTAGTATAAATAATAAATAATATAATTTTATTATATTAATTAAAATTAATATATTATTAAAACAATAGAGGTGGCTAATGTTCCACTTCTTAGGCATATATTAATATAAATAATATAATTTTAGTGTATTAATTAAAATTATATTAGTATTAAAACAAAAGAGGTGATTAATGATTGAATATATTGGTGAAGATATAATCATACTAATAAATAATATAAAATATTGAAAATCTTACTTCTTTGATAAATTACAAAAACATTATTATTAACCATAGATTTAGGCATATATTAATATAAATAATATAATTTAAGTAATATAAATATTCAATATTATACTTCTTTAATAAAGCACAAAAATATATTATTTTTTATAACCACAGATTTACGCATACTTTAATATAATTAGTGAATAATATAATTTTAATGTAATAATTAAATTAATATATTGTTAAACAATAGAGGTAGCTAACTTTCCTCTTGTTAGAGAATAGAAGTTTTATATAATATCTTGAATATGTTGTAAATTATATAAAATAATGTGAAATATTCAAAATCCTACTTTTTTGATAAATCACATTATCATATTATTAAAAAAAAACACCGACTTAGGCATACATTAATACAATTAATGAATAATATAATTTTAGTATATTAATTATAATTAATATATTAAAACAATATAAGTTTGACATATTATTTTGAATATAAAATAATATCTTACTTCTTTAGCAAATCACATAAACATATTATTTTTAATAACCACATATTTAGGCATATATTAATATAATTAATGAATAATATAATTTTAGTATATTCATTAAAATTCACATATTAATAAAACAATAGGAACGACTAAAATGAACTCATATTAAAGTCTCCAGGTAAGGGTAAACTGTACACAGTATTTAAAACTTTTTTTATATTAATATTGTAACATGAAATATTAACATCAACAGTAATCTACAGAATTTCGGGACTGAACAAATTTTCGTAGGTGTTAACTTTATTAACAAGATATATCAATTTTAGATGTACACAAATATGGTAGTTAGGTTAGATTTTATGAAATATGAACTCATATTAAACAAAGTAAAGATCAGGTTTAAAATCTTCAAAAAAGGCTAAACCGTATAGTATTTTAAGTTATTTTTTATTAAAATGAAAATACGTTATTAAAATAAAAAAAATTAGAATATAATCTAAGTTTTCATCCATTATTAAAAAATATTAACAAATTGTTTCCAATACTCTTAAATATTTTCAAATTTGCATTTGATTCTAAAACAACAATTCGCAAATGTGGGATATATATGAAAAAGGACGTCAAAAAGGTCAAATAATTTATATATACTTTAATAAAATATTGTTTAAAAGCTAGAAGACTAAAAAATAAATAATATTACAATTACGTTATACTAAAAATTTTTGAAAATGCATCAAATCTGTTTGTTATTAATATAAGTAATAAATAATATAATTTTATTATATTAATTAAAATTAATATATTATTAAATATAGAGGTGATTAATGTTCCACTTATTAAGGGATGGAAGTTTTATATATTATTTTGATTATATTGTGAAGATATAATCATACAAATAAATAATATTTATCATTCTTACTTCATAGATAAATCACAAAAACATATTATTAACCACATATTTAGGCATGTATTAATATAAGTAATAATTAATATAATTTTAGTATATTATTTAAAATTCACTTATTATTAAAACAATAAAGTTGGCTTACATTCCACTTGTTAGAGTAGGGAAGTTTTATATATTATCTATAATATATTGGTGAAGATATAATTTTAAAAATAAATAATATAAAGTAATATGAAATATTCAATATCATATTTCTTTGATAAATCACAAACACATATTATTTTAATAACCACATATTTAGGCATATATTAGTATAAATAATAAATAATATAAGTTTATTATATTAATTAAAATTAATATATTATTAAAACAATAGAGGTGGCTAATGTTCCACTTCTTAGGCATATATTAATATAAATAATATAATTTTAGTGTATTAATTAAAATTATATTAGTATTAAAACAAAAGAGGTGATTAATGATTGAATATATTGGTGAAGATATAATCATACTAATAAATAATATAAAATATTGAAAATCTTACTTCTTTGATAAATTACAAAAACATTATTATTAACCATAGATTTAGGCATATATTAATATAAATAATATAATTTAAGTAATATAAATATTCAATATTATGCTTCTTTAATAAAGCACAAAAATATATTATTTTTTATAACCACAGATTTACGCATACTTTAATATAATTAGTGAATAATATAATTTTAATGTAATAATTAAATTAATATATTGTTAAACAATAGAGGTAGCTAACTTTCCTCTTGTTAGAGAATAGAAGTTTTATATAATATCTTGAATATGTTGTAAATTATATAAAATAATGTGAAATATTCAAAATCCTACTTTTTTGATAAATCACATTATCATATTATTAAAAAAAAAACACCGACTTAGGCATACATTAATACAATTAATGAATAATATAATTTTAGTATATTAATTATAATTAATATATTAAAACAATATAAGTTTGACATATTATTTTGAATATAAAATAATATCTTACTTCTTTAGCAAATCACATAAACATATTATTTTTAATAACCACATATTTAGGCATATATTAATATAATTAATGAATAATATAATTTTAGTATATTCATTAAAATTCACATATTAATAAAACAATAGGAACGACTAACATTGTTAGGTTGTTGTTAGTGTATAGTATAGTTATATATTGGATTGAATTTATTAGTGAAGATATAATAATACAAATAAATAATATAAAATATATGAAATATTCAATATCTTAGTTCTTTGATAAGTCACACAAATATATTATTGATAATAATCACAGATTTAGACATATATTAATATAATTAATGAATAACATCATTTCAATACATTCATTAAAATTAACATAGGTTTTTAATATATTAAATCTTGAATATGGAGATGATATAATAATAAATAAAAATTAATATAAAAAAAATATTTAATATCATACAAGCATATTATTTTTAATAACCACAGATTAAGGCATAGCATGGGTACTACACATTTAAATGGGGACCTTTTATATTACCTACATAGATTAATTTCAGAAGTCGCAAATAAATCTCCGCAAAGTCATAATACACATATTAACATGGATTTTGTCGGGGATCAGTGGTTTGTCGAGTACATGGCGGGGCCTCTTTTATTGTTCGAAAAGAGATGTTGTGACGTGTAACAAAGGGCTGCTAGTATTGTTATAGCAGTGCAAAGCCGATCACTATTGATATATCGATAGGTATTAATAATCTTTAAACCGCATTTAGTCAATGTTAAACTTAAATGCGGCTTTAAATGCATTGTTGTGTAATTGCCATCTTAATGCTCAGTCACACAATGTTTCTTTTCATATAGGAGAGTTTGAATTATTAGTGGCATTTCTCTTCTGATTTATATGTTACGTTAAAAGCTTTTTATGTGATGTCTGTTGGAAAGGAGGGACACATTTAAAATATGTATGAAGTTCATATCATAATATATATTTTTAAATTATATAATAATTAATTTAATTTATTTAAGTGTACTATTTATTTTTGTTTTCAGTTACAAGAACAGATATACGAGTAAAAGAGTTGTTTTGCCTTTGTGATGTCCAAAATCAACAAACCTTATTTCTCACATAATTAGAATTTATTAATTAATTTCAGTGGATCAAAGGGTTTGTTAATAAAATATCTATTGAGAAGTTTGCTTTGATCTACAGAAGAGAACAAAAGCTTTAATATTTGTAGATATGAAGGCAACAATATGAAATTTATTTAGTGAATCATAAAGATTTTTGGTTAAAATATCTATCAACAAAAGACATTTTTAACTAGAAAATATTCTTAAATTCAATAAATATATCAGTTGTAATTAATAACATTATTATATTGTATACAATCAAACTAATTAGAATTATTGAAATATAAAACATTTCTTTGCTTCTGAACAAGTAATTTCTTGAGACTTGTGTTATTTTTTAATTATCTCAGTTAATGAAATTCTCCCCTGTAGTTTGTGAACTTATTAAATAGTGCTTTAACAATAATATAAATTTTAATATCCTTGATGAGGATGTTGATTACAATTCTATATTTAAAGGTTTAATTAATATTTATATCATAGAACAATTTCTTTATAAGTGTGAAGTTTATAAACAGGAAGGCACCTGCTAACAGTCGCATGTAGATAATTTAGTGAAACAATACTTTGATAGATAATAATCAAATTAATGAACAAAGTACAGACGAGTTAGACATGTCATAACCACATTTCACAATACTGCCGTCAATCTTATCAAGTTCTCTTTAGAGTGTATGTGTGGAGATGATGGTATACATTGAATTTAATATCATGTTTTGTTGGCATATCCATTACGAATATTAAAAAATCCTTAGAATTTCCATCTCACGTGAATAATGATTAGCATTGACATCGTCTGAATGCCGCAGTGGCAAACAAAAGACGCAATCATCTGGCGTGGCTGTGTTTTAGAGGAAAACAAATAGTATATATGTCCGCAAACAAGAAATCCCAGCATGCTCATAGAACAAGGAGCATGGAACAATCGCTACCCACAGACTGATTATGAGCACAATACGACCCCAAGAGCTGTTGAGATCCTTTACGCGGCACCGGAACTTCTATGTTCAATTCACGATACACCACCCTTCTGCATCTCGTAAACACCCCGATATTCATGTACAATTAATGATGTTGTCGTATTTACCGCGTGTTAAACTAAAACTAAGAGAGTGATTTAACGACTACGTTTTATCTAACGGTGGTTCCTTCAGATTTTTATTATTATTATACAGTAAATAATTTATTCTGTGAACATGAAATATTTTAACTTTTAAATCCCATATATAATGCATCGTCAGTAACCTACTGAATTTCAGGACTTGACAAATTTTCATTGGAGTTACCTTCATTAACAAGCTAAATTCATTTTAGATATTCGTAAATAGTTAGATTTGATGAAAAATGAAGTAATAATGGGCCTGAATGAAGCAGAAAATTCGTTTTGAGAAATAGTGCAGCGTTTCAACAGAAATGTGAGTATTGTAATACAGTGTTGGGAGTCATGGAGTGAAGAGAAAAGAGGTAGAGCAAGAGGTTCCGGAATTACCACAGAGTCACTGACGTTTTGGAGCCTTATTTTTATCCCTACATAAGAAGAGATCTTGAATTAATTTTTCAGCAAGATAATGCCCGTTCACATATTGTCAGGACCACATTAAATTTCCTAGAAACCTACCATGTGAATTTACTGTCTTGACCATCCATATCTCACAAAATCTCCTGAGAAGGATAAACTGCATAGTATTTTAAATTACTTTAAATTATTATAAAGTCAGAAAATACATTGCTAAAATAAATAAAAACTAGAGAACATTGTAACATGAAATATAAATATCATATGTGAGTAACCAACTGAATTTCAGAACTGAACAAATTTTCGTCGGTGTTATCTTTATTAACAAGATAAATCAATTTTAGATATTCACAGATACTTAGGTTAGATTTGATGAAAAATGAACTCATATTAAAGTCTCCAGGTAAGGGTAAACTGTACACAGTATTTAAAACTTTTTTTATATTAATATTGTAACATGAAATATTAACATCAACAGTAATCTACAGAATTTCGGGACTGAACAAATTTTCGTAGGTGTTAACTTTATTAACAAGATATATCAATTTTAGATGTACACAAATATGGTAGTTAGGTTAGATTTTATGAAATATGAACTCATATTAAACAAAGTAAAGATCAGGTTTAAAATCTTCAAAAAAGGCTAAACCGTATAGTATTTTAAGTTATTTTTTATTAAAATGAAAATACGTTATTAAAATAAAAAAAATTAGAATATAATCTAAGTTTTCATCCATTATTAAAAAATATTAACAAATTGTTTCCAATACTCTTAAATATTTTCAAATTTGCATTTGATTCTAAAACAACAATTCGCAAATGTGGGATATATATGAAAAAGGACGTCAAAAAGGTCAAATAATGTATATATACTTTAATAAAATATTGTTTAAAAGCTAGAAGACTAAAAAATAAATAATATTACAATTACGTTATACTAAAAATTTTTGAAAATGCATCAAATCTGTTTTTCAGAAAATGACGGAAACAAAATGATTTTGTTAAATATTTTCGAAAAATTTAGCACATCACAAATGGCGTGTAAAGGTTAGTACCAAGTACCAGTAATGATCAAGCTTTCCATGGAGTAATAAATAAAATACAATTTCCTTAGAAAGAACCTACGTTGGGCTTAGTTATTTAATTCCTGCGAACAATAATTTTGATATTACTAAAAATATACTTTTAATGAGTTTAAGATTAGTGATCAATTTATGAACCACCACCATCCCTGAAGTCAAATTTATTCCAACTGAAATTAAAAAACAATGAAGGGGACATTTAATTATTGTATTAATTATTAATTTTTTACTAGTTTTATGTTTAATATAATTTTATTAAACTTTTATATCTTTTATTGAATAGTATTTTATTTTTTTAATTATTTCATAGCATTTAACAGAATGTATATTCTACTATAGGGGTATGTACCCTCCTTAACAGCTTCCAATAATTATTTTTTTAGAGTTTTGGTAGTTCTTGTGTTTTTAGATATTTTCATATAAGTTATACCTATATAATATTTAAGTGAATTACTTATGAGTATGTTAGTAACATATTGAATTTCAGGACTGAACAAATTTTCGTAGGTTTTATCTTTATTAATAAGATAAATACATTTTAAATGCTCATAAACAGTTACGTTAGATTTTATGAAAAAAGAATTCATATTAAATAAACAGTTAAGTCAAACAATTATAAAATTTCCAAATAAGGGCATCCTCATTGTATTATAAATTATTCTTTAGTAAAAAGAAAATACATTATTAAAATAAAAAAAAATAGTGTATAATAACATTATTTAACATTATTTAATAACATACATACAAAATTTTCATACATTATAATACTTAAATTGGATATTGAAAAATATTTATAAATTTATTCCACTACTCTTGAATGTTAATGACTTAAAATATATTTTCAAATTTGTAAGAGATACTGTAATAAAATATTGTTTAAAATATAGAAGACTAAAAAATAAATAATATTATAATTAAGTCATACTAAAAATTTTTTTCAAAATGCATCAAATTGTTGATCAGAAAATGGTGGAAACAAAATGATTTTGTTAAATATAACTTAAACACAAATGGGGTGTAAAGGCTAGAACCAAGTATCAGTAATGACCAGAAACCTTTTCATTGGGGTAATAAATTCACTACAATTTAATTTCCTCAGAAAAAGCCTAAATTGGTCTTTGTTATTTAATTCCTGCGAACGATAATTCTGATATTACAAAAAAAAATCCCTTCCTGAAACCAAATTTATTGCAATTAAAATTAAAAGATGAGAAAAGGACACTTTTAATATAATAATTGTTAATTTTTAGCTAGTTTTAGTTTTATTTGTATTTTTTAATAAATACTATTTTATTTTTTTAATTAATTATTCTATACTATTTAACAAAATGTGAATACTATACCATATACCCTTCTTAACAACTTTTAACAATTATCTTTTAGAGTTTTGGTACCATAGTTCTTGTCTTTTGATAATCCTTACGACATATACCTTATTTAATTTATATATTTATATAATATTATTTACAACTCAAGACATATATTTAATTGAAGTACCGTGACATAAATATATTAACTAAACCATCGAAAATACGATTTTAATTGAACGTAACTGTTTTAGTAAATGTTTATATTCCTGAGTTGATGTGGAAAAATTACCGTTTAGGGTTAACAATCCCATTAGTGATTAAACGGATTTGTAATGGTGAAATCATCATTGAGTTTACATATTACATAAATTTTGTAATTACTGCTATTAAAATATAATCAAGAGTCCAAATTGTGTCCCCGTTTTAAACTGGATTATAAATTTAAATAGTTTTCGGAATATTGCTATATAAAATTAGAATGTATTGTTTATATAGAACAATTTAATTATTTCAGTTGTTGTAATAAAATGAATTCTTTTTGAATCTTTAAAATCTTTAATAATATTTATAAAATTTATTTACAGAAACTAATTGTTGACATTGAATGTAAGTTATTCGTTAAATAATAATAAATAAGTGTCCAATTAATTCTTTAGTTATTGTTGATTATTTTATGTCAAGTGTCACTCACGTGTCCTGTTCCTGGAGACATTTGAATCCAGTTTTAAAAATAATATTTCATATTTAATTATTTAAATGCCACACGTTAATAATTGCTTGGCACTTACATTTAAATTATAATTGATGAGAAAATCATAATTCTGGAATATGTGTTATATGTGTTAGAAGATTAGAAGGCTATAAAATTTAAAAGAAAATGCCATTTAGATTAAACAACCTATAAAATCAAATCTAAATATATTATTCATAAAATTTATGTTTAATATATTCAAGTAAAATGTGTTTTAATAAAGATAATTATTCGTTCAAAGCGTATTCCGACCACTGCACTAATGGGAGTGCTGGTTTATATGCTCCTAGTTATCTTTACACTACTTTTTCAGTCTTGAGATGTCTTAAAGACGAGTTTATTCAGATGGGATAGGGGCCAGAGCGATCACTTCTTCCGTGATTCAGCTAAGCAGGAGTGAAGATTGTCGATATATTGGATTAATAAAGCTGGTATTGGCAAGCTAATGTGGCAGTCTAATGCCGTTAAGCAGTGGAGAATATTTAGATTTCTCTGATGCCCGCAGCATATAAGTTCTGGGACAACTGCTCCAGATGGAGAGAACACGACCGACACTAAGAGTTATATATTTATTAGATGGTGATCTCTGTCAAACACCTTCTTGAGACATATGAAGCAAGCGTTAATTTGTGTGTCTATTATCGTAGCTTTTATGTCTTTCTTTAACTTAGTTTACTCTGCTGTGCCATCCTCTTTCTTGAGACCAGACTGTAGGAATCTGATGCACCAGTAACATCACCTGAACCCTTATTAATAATTGGAAAAATAACTAATTTACAAAGATTGGGAGATCCGAAGCAATTTAACAGTAGTGAAATAAAATATATACTTAGGTCCTGATAAATTCGAAGGCAAATGAAAAGATACATGTGTTTTTTGAAATTTCTAAAAAACGAGACCTGTTTTTGTAAATTCCATTTCATTTCTGATTAAGCTTGGCTTAATCATCATTGATAGGAAACGTTTTGTATCAAAAGAAGCAAGGAAAGTTAATTAATGCCAATTAAAGGCATGTTTTGACGTCATTGGCATGGGATTTCTAAATTCCGTCCTTCCTTCACCAAACTTGGCAGATCTTCAGCTTAGTAGAGTTGTCTTGAAATGAAGTACCTTAGGATGAAATTGACTACCCCATTATATCAATACCGTAGATCAATAAGTGTCCGAATCAACGTGAAGATTCAACTTAATTTTGAACTGTTTTCAAAAAATCATTCAAATCTGACCACTGAGTATATTAATTAATTACAATGACAAGAAATAAAAGTTGGGGATTAGAACAGGGTGTTAACAAAAAATAATCAGTGCCAAATTTTGGATGCAAATGAAAAGATACATGTGTTTTTTGAAATTTCTAAAAAACGAGACCTGATTCTGTAAATTCCATTTCATTTCTGATTAAGCTTGGCTTTGGTGGCAATTTTTCATCATTGATAGGAAACGTTTTGTATCAAAAGAAACAAGGAAAGTTAATTAATGCCAATTAAAGGCATGTTTTGACGTCATTGACATGGGATTTCTAAATTCCGTCCTTCCTTCACCAAACTTGGCAGATCTTCAGCTTAGTAGAGTTGTCTTGAAATGAAGTACCTTAGGATGAAATTGACTACCCCATTATATCAATACCATAGATCAATAAGTGTCCGAATCAACGTGAAGATTCAACTTAATTTTGAACTGTTTTCCAAAAATCAATCAAATCTGACCACTGAGTATATTAATTAATTACGATGACAAGAAATAAAAGTTGGGGTTTAGAACAGGGTGTTAACAAAATATAATCAGTGCCAAATTTTGGATGCAAATGAAAAGATACATGTGTTTTTTGAAATTTCTAAAAAACGAGACCTGATTCTGTAAATTCCATTTCATTTCTGATTAAGCTTGGCTTTGGTGGCAATTTTTCATCATTGATAGGAAACGTTTTGTATCAAAAGAAGCAAGGAAAGTTAATTAATGCCAATTAAAGGCATGTTTTGACGTCATTGACATGGGATTTCTAAATTCCGTCCTTCCTTCACCAAACTTGGCAGATCTTCAGCTTAGTAGAGTTGTCTTGAAATGAAGTACCTTAGGATGAAATTGACTACCCCATTATATCAATACCATAGATCAATAAGTGTCCGAATCAACGTGAAGATTCAACTTAATTTTGAACTGTTTTCCAAAAATCAATCAAATCTGACCACTGAGTATATTAATTAATTACGATGACAAGAAATAAAAGTTGGGGTTTAGAACAGGGTGTTAACAAAATATAATCAGTGCCAAATTTTGGATGCAAATGAAAAGATACATGTGTTTTTTGAAATTTCTAAAAAACGAGACCTGTTTCTGTAAATTCCATTTCATTTCTGATTAAGCTTGGCTTAGGTGGCAATTTTTCATCATTGATAGGAAACGTTTTGTATCAAAAGGAGCAAGGAAAGTTAATTAATGTCAATTAAAGGCATGTTTTGACGTCATTGGCATGGGATTTCTAAATTCCGTCCTCCCTTTACAAAACTTGGCAGATCTTCAGCTTAGTAGAGATGTCTTGAAATGAAGTACCTTAGGATGAAATTGACTACCCCATTATATCAATAACATAGATCAATAAATGTCCGAATCAACGTGAAGATTCAACTTAATTTTGAACTGTTTTCAAAAAATCATTCAATTCTGACCACTGAGTATATTAATTAATTACAAGAACAAGAAATAAAAGTTGGAGTTTAGAACAGGGTGTTAACAAAAAATAATCAGTGCCAAATTTTGGATGCAAATGAAAAGATACATGTGTTTTTTGAAATTTCTAAAAAGACGAGACCTGTTTCTGTAAATTCCATTTCATTTCTGATTAAGCTTGGCTTAATCATCATTGATAGGAAACGTTTTGTATCAAAAGAAGCAAGGAAAGTTAATTAATGCCAATTAAAGGCATGTTTTGACGTAATTGGCATGGGATTTCTAAATTCCGTCCTTCCTTCACCAAATTTGGCAGATCTTCAGTTTAGTAGAGTTGTCTTGAAATGAAGTACCTTAGGATGAAATTGACTACCCCATTATATCAATACCGTAGATCAATAAGTGTCCGAATCAACGTGAAGATTCAACTTAATTTTGAACTGTTTTCAAAAAATCATTCAAATCTGACCACTGAGTATATTAATTAATTACAATGACAAGAAATAAAAGTTGGGGTTTAGAACAGGGTGTTAACAAAATATAATCAGTGCCAAATTTTGGATGCAAATGAAAAGATACATGTGTTTTTTGAAATTTCTAAAAAGACGAGACCTGTTTCTGTAAATTCCATTTCATTTCTGATTAAGCTTGGCTTAATCATCATTGATAGGAAACGTTTTGTATCAAAAGAAGCAAGGAAAGTTAATTAATGCCAATTAAAGGCATGTTTTGACGTAATTGGCATGGGATTTCTAAATTCCGTCCTTCCTTCACCAAATTTGGCAGATCTTCAGTTTAGTAGAGTTGTCTTGAAATGAAGTACCTTAGGATGAAATTGACTACCCCATTATATCAATACCGTAGATCAATAAGTGTCCGAATCAACGTGAAGATTCAACTTAATTTTGAACTGTTTTCAAAAAATCATTCAAATCTGACCACTGAGTATATTAATTAATTACAATGACAAGAAATAAAAGTTGGGGTTTAGAACAGGGTGTTAACAAAATATAATCAGTGCCAAATTTTGGATGCAAATGAAAAGATACATGTGTTTTTTGAAATTTCTAAAAAAAGAGACCTGTTTCTGTAAATTCCATTTCATTTCTGATTAAGCTTGGCTTAGGTGGCAATTTTTCATCATTGATAGGAAACGTTTTGTATCAAAAGGAGCAAGGAAAGTTTATTAATGTCAATTAAAGGCATGTTTTGACATCATTGGCATGGGATTTCTAAATTCCGTCCTCCCTTTACAAAACTTGGCCGATCTTCAGCTTAATAGAGGTGTCTTGAAATTAAGTACCTTAGGATGAAATTGACTACCTCATTATATCAATACCATAGATCAATAAGTGTCCGAATCAACGTGAAGATTCAACTTAATTTTGAACTGTTTTCAAAAAATCATTCAATTCTGACCACTGAGTATATTAATTAATTACAAGAACAAGAAATAAAAGTTGGAGTTTAGAACAGGGTGTTAACAAAAAATAATCAGTGCCAAATTTTGGATGCAAATGAAAAGATACATGTGTTTTTTGAAATTTCTAAAAAGACGAGACCTGTTTCTGTAAATTCCATTTCATTTCTGATTAAGCTTGGCTTAATCATCATTGATAGGAAACGTTTTGTATCAAAAGAAGCAAGGAAAGTTAATTAATGCCAATTAAAGGCATGTTTTGACGTAATTGGCATGGGATTTCTAAATTCCGTCCTTCCTTCACCAAATTTGGCAGATCTTCAGTTTAGTAGAGTTGTCTTGAAATGAAGTACCTTAGGATGAAATTGACTACCCCATTATATCAATACCGTAGATCAATAAGTGTCCGAATCAACGTGAAGATTCAACTTAATTTTGAACTGTTTTCAAAAAATCATTCAAATCTGACCACTGAGTATATTAATTAATTACAATGACAAGAAATAAAAGTTGGGGTTTAGAACAGGGTGTTAACAAAATATAATCAGTGCCAAATTTTGGATGCAAATGAAAAGATACATGTGTTTTTTGAAATTTCTAAAAAGACGAGACCTGTTTCTGTAAATTCCATTTCATTTCTGATTAAGCTTGGCTTAATCATCATTGATAGGAAACGTTTTGTATCAAAAGAAGCAAGGAAAGTTAATTAATGCCAATTAAAGGCATGTTTTGACGTAATTGGCATGGGATTTCTAAATTCCGTCCTTCCTTCACCAAATTTGGCAGATCTTCAGTTTAGTAGAGTTGTCTTGAAATGAAGTACCTTAGGATGAAATTGACTACCCCATTATATCAATACCGTAGATCAATAAGTGTCCGAATCAACGTGAAGATTCAACTTAATTTTGAACTGTTTTCAAAAAATCATTCAAATCTGACCACTGAGTATATTAATTAATTACAATGACAAGAAATAAAAGTTGGGGTTTAGAACAGGGTGTTAACAAAATATAATCAGTGCCAAATTTTGGATGCAAATGAAAAGATACATGTGTTTTTTGAAATTTCTAAAAAAAGAGACCTGTTTCTGTAAATTCCATTTCATTTCTGATTAAGCTTGGCTTAGGTGGCAATTTTTCATCATTGATAGGAAACGTTTTGTATCAAAAGGAGCAAGGAAAGTTAATTAATGTCAATTAAAGGCATGTTTTGACATCATTGGCATGGGATTTCTAAATTCCGTCCTCCCTTTACAAAACTTGGCCGATCTTCAGCTTAATAGAGGTGTCTTGAAATTAAGTACCTTAGGATGAAATTGACTACCTCATTATATCAATACCATAGATCAATAAGTGTCCGAATCAACGTGAAGATTCAACTTAATTTTGAACTGTTTTCAAAAAATCATTCAATTCTGACCACTGAGTATATTAATTAATTACAAGAACAAGAAATAAAAGTTGGAGTTTAGAACAGGGTGTTAACAAAAAATAATCAGTGCCAAATTTTGGATGCAAATGAAAAGATACATGTGTTTTTTGAAATTTCTAAAAAGACGAGACCTGTTTCTGTAAATTCCATTTCATTTCTGATTAAGCTTGGCTTAATCATCATTGATAGGAAACGTTTTGTATCAAAAGAAGCAAGGAAAGTTAATTAATGCCAATTAAAGGCATGTTTTGACGTAATTGGCATGGGATTTCTAAATTCCGTCCTTCCTTCACCAAATTTGGCAGATCTTCAGTTTAGTAGAGTTGTCTTGAAATGAAGTACCTTAGGATGAAATTGACTACCCCATTATATCAATACCGTAGATCAATAAGTGTCCGAATCAACGTGAAGATTCAACTTAATTTTGAACTGTTTTCAAAAAATCATTCAAATCTGACCACTGAGTATATTAATTAATTACAATGACAAGAAATAAAAGTTGGGGTTTAGAACAGGGTGTTAACAAAATATAATCAGTGCCAAATTTTGGATGCAAATGAAAAGATACATGTGTTTTTTGAAATTTCTAAAAAAAGAGACCTGTTTCTGTAAATTCCATTTCATTTCTGATTAAGCTTGGCTTAGGTGGCAATTTTTCATCATTGATAGGAAACGTTTTGTATCAAAAGGAGCAAGGAAAGTTAATTAATGTCAATTAAAGGCATGTTTTGACATCATTGGCATGGGATTTCTAAATTCCGTCCTCCCTTTACAAAACTTGGCCGATCTTCAGCTTAATAGAGGTGTCTTGAAATTAAGTACCTTAGGATGAAATTGACTACCTCATTATATCAATACCATAGATCAATAAGTGTCCGAATCAACGTGAAGATTCAACTTAATTTTGAACTGTTTTCAAAAAATCATTCAATTCTGACCACTGAGTATATTAATTAATTACAAGAACAAGAAATAAAAGTTGGAGTTTAGAACAGGGTGTTAACAAAAAATAATCAGTGCCAAATTTTGGATGCAAATGAAAAGATACATGTGTTTTTTGAAATTTCTAAAAAGACGAGACCTGTTTCTGTAAATTCCATTTCATTTCTGATTAAGCTTGGCTTAATCATCATTGATAGGAAACGTTTTGTATCAAAAGAAGCAAGGAAAGTTAATTAATGCCAATTAAAGGCATGTTTTGACGTAATTGGCATGGGATTTCTAAATTCCGTCCTTCCTTCACCAAATTTGGCAGATCTTCAGTTTAGTAGAGTTGTCTTGAAATGAAGTACCTTAGGATGAAATTGACTACCCCATTATATCAATACCGTAGATCAATAAGTGTCCGAATCAACGTGAAGATTCAACTTAATTTTGAACTGTTTTCAAAAAATCATTCAAATCTGACCACTGAGTATATTAATTAATTACAATGACAAGAAATAAAAGTTGGGGTTTAGAACAGGGTGTTAACAAAATATAATCAGTGCCAAATTTTGGATGCAAATGAAAAGATACATGTGTTTTTTGAAATTTCTAAAAAGACGAGACCTGTTTCTGTAAATTCCATTTCATTTCTGATTAAGCTTGGCTTAATCATCATTGATAGGAAACGTTTTGTATCAAAAGAAGCAAGGAAAGTTAATTAATGCCAATTAAAGGCATGTTTTGACGTAATTGGCATGGGATTTCTAAATTCCGTCCTTCCTTCACCAAATTTGGCAGATCTTCAGTTTAGTAGAGTTGTCTTGAAATGAAGTACCTTAGGATGAAATTGACTACCCCATTATATCAATACCGTAGATCAATAAGTGTCCGAATCAACGTGAAGATTCAACTTAATTTTGAACTGTTTTCAAAAAATCATTCAAATCTGACCACTGAGTATATTAATTAATTACAATGACAAGAAATAAAAGTTGGGGTTTAGAACAGGGTGTTAACAAAATATAATCAGTGCCAAATTTTGGATGCAAATGAAAAGATACATGTGTTTTTTGAAATTTCTAAAAAGACGAGACCTGTTTCTGTAAATTCCATTTCATTTCTGATTAAGCTTGGCTTAATCATCATTGATAGGAAACGTTTTGTATCAAAAGAAGCAAGGAAAGTTAATTAATGCCAATTAAAGGCATGTTTTGACGTAATTGGCATGGGATTTCTAAATTCCGTCCTTCCTTCACCAAATTTGGCAGATCTTCAGTTTAGTAGAGTTGTCTTGAAATGAAGTACCTTAGGATGAAATTGACTACCCCATTATATCAATACCGTAGATCAATAAGTGTCCGAATCAACGTGAAGATTCAACTTAATTTTGAACTGTTTTCAAAAAATCATTCAAATCTGACCACTGAGTATATTAATTAATTACAATGACAAGAAATAAAAGTTGGGGTTTAGAACAGGGTGTTAACAAAATATAATCAGTGCCAAATTTTGGATGCAAATGAAAAGATACATGTGTTTTTTGAAATTTCTAAAAAAAGAGACCTGTTTCTGTAAATTCCATTTCATTTCTGATTAAGCTTGGCTTAGGTGACAATTTTTCATCATTGATAGGAAACGTTTTGTATCAAAAGGAGCAAGGAAAGTTAATTAATGTCAATTAAAGGCATGTTTTGACATCATTGGCATGGGATTTCTAAATTCCGTCCTCCCTTTACAAAACTTGGCCGATCTTCAGCTTAATAGAGGTGTCTTGAAATTAAGTACCTTAGGATGAAATTGACTACCTCATTATATCAATACCATAGATCAATAAGTGTCCGAATCAATGTGAAGATTCAACTTAATTTTGAACTGTTTTCAAAAAATCATTCAATTCTGACCACTGAGTATATTAATTAATTACAAGAACAAGAAATAAAAGTTGGAGTTTAGAACAGGGTGTTAACAAAAAATAATCAGTGCCAAATTTTGGATGCAAATGAAAAGATACATGTGTTTTTTGAAATTTCTAAAAAGACGAGACCTGTTTCTGTAAATTCCATTTCATTTCTGATTAAGCTTGGCTTAATCATCATTGATAGGAAACGTTTTGTATCAAAAGAAGCAAGGAAAGTTAATTAATGCCAATTAAAGGCATGTTTTGACGTAATTGGCATGGGATTTCTAAATTCCGTCCTTCCTTCACCAAATTTGGCAGATCTTCAGTTTAGTAGAGTTGTCTTGAAATGAAGTACCTTAGGATGAAATTGACTACCCCATTATATCAATACCGTAGATCAATAAGTGTCCGAATCAACGTGAAGATTCAACTTAATTTTGAACTGTTTTCAAAAAATCATTCAAATCTGACCACTGAGTATATTAATTAATTACAATGACAAGAAATAAAAGTTGGGGTTTAGAACAGGGTGTTAACAAAATATAATCAGTGCCAAATTTTGGATGCAAATGAAAAGATACATGTGTTTTTTGAAATTTCTAAAAAGACGAGACCTGTTTCTGTAAATTCCATTTCATTTCTGATTAAGCTTGGCTTAATCATCATTGATAGGAAACGTTTTGTATCAAAAGAAGCAAGGAAAGTTAATTAATGCCAATTAAAGGCATGTTTTGACGTAATTGGCATGGGATTTCTAAATTCCGTCCTTCCTTCACCAAATTTGGCAGATCTTCAGTTTAGTAGAGTTGTCTTGAAATGAAGTACCTTAGGATGAAATTGACTACCCCATTATATCAATACCGTAGATCAATAAGTGTCCGAATCAACGTGAAGATTCAACTTAATTTTGAACTGTTTTCAAAAAATCATTCAAATCTGACCACTGAGTATATTAATTAATTACAATGACAAGAAATAAAAGTTGGGGTTTAGAACAGGGTGTTAACAAAATATAATCAGTGCCAAATTTTGGATGCAAATGAAAAGATACATGTGTTTTTTGAAATTTCTAAAAAAAGAGACCTGTTTCTGTAAATTCCATTTCATTTCTGATTAAGCTTGGCTTAGGTGGCAATTTTTCATCATTGATAGGAAACGTTTTGTATCAAAAGGAGCAAGGAAAGTTAATTAATGTCAATTAAAGGCATGTTTTGACATCATTGGCATGGGATTTCTAAATTCCGTCCTCCCTTTACAAAACTTGGCCGATCTTCAGCTTAATAGAGGTGTCTTGAAATTAAGTACCTTAGGATGAAATTGACTACCTCATTATATCAATACCATAGATCAATAAGTGTCCGAATCAACGTGAAGATTCAACTTAATTTTGAACTGTTTTCCAAAAATCAATCAAATCTGACCACTGAGTATATTAATTAATTACGATGAGAAGAAATAAAAGTTGGGGTTTAGAACAGGGTGTTAACAAAATATAATCAGTGTCAAATTTTGGAAGCATTTGGGTAATAAAGATATTATAGGTAAGTGATGGTACTATTTTAACCAAATTAAAAGTAATTCACAGTTAAAAATTAAATCCGTAACATAAATTTCAAAAAGTTAATGCCTAAGATTTGTCAAGCAGCATGTAGTTATTTTGTCCAGTCTATTTCAATACATATAACAGTGAAGCTTATATATTCGTAATGTACTTATTACTTTAGACTTAAATTGGAGCAGATAAAGAAAGACAAATAGTAGAATCTGTACAGAATGCCAAAACGTTAAAATTCTTAAAATAGCTCACACTGACAGGGAAGGGCAGGCATGGCACGTTACGTTGCCTCTTTTATAAATTGTCGTCGGTCGTTTGACGCTACACAAAGGAGGACTTCAAAGACTTTCTCGTTACCACCAATTACCATGCTACATATCAGGCACCATATTTGCTGATAAAAGTTATTGTCGAATTCCGTTTATTTTAATAAAAATTCTTAAACTTAACTGAATTGTTTTTCGAATTTTATTGTTCAATTATTTTAAATAACACAAAGGTTACGTATAATGTTCTAAATTAATTGATCTATAATTTCCATTCCCATCAAAACTGAGTTAAAATAATTTAAATTAAACCTACAAACGTGAATAAAAACATGTTTAGTATTTAATTAAACTGGTACATACGTACAAATATATGAAAATAAGTTAGGAATGTTTGTTTTTTGAATAACTTATTGATAGAAATCAATTATTTTTCGTTAAAAATAGCTTTCCAGTACCATTTGTATTTCTTACGTCCGCTAATTATAGTATATCATCAGTTATTTTATAAATGTTTTATGTAGTTATCGATCTCACAATTAGTCTGAAGTTGGTCATTTATTATATACCAGCATACTTGAATGGTATACTGATTTAATGAGATAAGTTCATAAACTGTATCATAGTTATGTGACAATCATATATTTATTTATTAATATTTACTGTAAAGTTATATAAGTTTGAGGAATCTATTAAATTTTGAGGCATTTTACTTTTTATTATCCAAAAAATAGTCTGAATTATATCAGTCTGATAAAATCAAAAAGTCATAAAATATAACTAAGCAATTTCCTAATTATCGCAACACCTTTAACAGCGAATAACATACCCATTTGCCAGGTTCACGAACGCACACCCGCCATTGTGTGTATACCCACACGAAAACAGCAGTGTATCGTTCTTTGCAGCTTGCTATCTTATAATATGGACTCTAAATAAGGATCGATTTAATTGGAGGCGGTGTTATCTTAACAGCTCAGCTATTTTGGAATGCTTGAACTTCTGGAGAGAAACGTGCTAAAATACCGTAATAGGCCTTTGTGGCGAATTTTTGCCGGACTACTTCAAAGTGCGGCACAATATCAGCTATCGATGGCAATTAAATTTACTTTATTTCATATTTATTAACAGATATTTTTACTGAGAACTTAATTATTTTGCAATACAATAAATTATGATTTACAGTTATTAGATTAATTTAGATAAAGTATACGTTTCTACATAGAGATTCCAGTCTTCATTTGTTAAATGTACAAATATACCTTACATCATTATTATTCTTTGTCAGATTTATTAAAAATTAAGCATTTGTGAACTCGAATTTAGATAAATGTATATAGTATATACAGTCTTCATTTAATAGGTGTTCAAATATATCCTACGTGTATCTTATATTATGTCAGTTTTATTAAAAATTAGTTGTGTTACAAATAGAAGACTACTTGAGATTCTATCCCAAATCAACCATTTCTGGATCAATACTTAGTGTATGTTTCTGTATACAGATTCCAGTCTTCATTTCCTAAGAAATCAAGTACATCCTACGTGTTTCTTATGTTATGTAAGTTTTGTTAAAAATTAATTCTGTTACAAGGAGAAGAATATTGGAGATTATATGCCAAAGCAACCACTTCTGAACCAGTATTTAGAAAAATGTGTTTTTCTATATACAGATTCCAGTCTTCATTTATTAAGAGTTCAAATACATCCTACGAGTTTCTTATGGTATGTAAGCTTTGCTAAAAATTGGTTGTGTTACAAACAGAAGAATATTGGATGTTATATGCCAAATAAACTACTTCTGAACCAGTATTTAGATAAATCTATGTTTCTGTATTCTAGACTTTATTTAATAAGAGTTCAAGTAGTTTCTAGGTGTTTCTTATTTTGTGCCACATTTGTTAACGATTAGTTAAGTGTTACAAACAAAAAACATTGTACAATTCCATGATAAATTAACTAGACCTAAAACTGAATTTATGAAATATAAATGTGTGTTTTTACAATATATACAGATTTTATATATCATTTACTAAAAGTACAAATATACCATATGTTTTTCTTATTTTATGCAAAATTGGTTAGTGTTACAGACAGAAAAATAATCTAAAAAATAATACAGATTCCAGTCTTCATGTGATGTTTCTTGTTTAATATTACATTAGTTACAAATTGATTGAGTGAAAGAAATCCATCAATATGGGTTCCATGAAAAAAACACTTCAGAACCCAATTCCTTTAGTTTTCAATTAAATTTTTAGGAGTGTTTCAAAATTACTTCAAATACTGAAAGAGTTTCCACATTTTCTTTGAAAATTATTATTACGAAAGTAAAAAGAATGAAAAGGTCCTTAAATAATTTGTGAAAATAAATAAAAGAAAAAAACAGTGAATTTTATTTGCTTTTAATAATTTCTTTTGAAAAATTTCATTATGTTTCTTTAGAATACGAATTTGAAGTTGATATTTAGTAAATTTGATACATATATTTCAGCCAAATTCAAAAGATATATATATATATATATATATATATATATATATATATATATATATATATTTAAACGTGACCTATTTGGCGTAGAATACCACAATAGAATAGTAATATTTTTATATTATACATTTTATATTGAATGAACATAAACTCCACTCCATTAATCGATATAAAAAAAAATAAATGCCACAAGACAATGGCCAAATTAGGACGTACTAATTCCCATAATTAGCTATATGTCTTGTCGTATAATTTTGATTGCTGTAATAAGAATTTTACCATTCATAAATAAATAAACTTTCCTAATTGAAAATTTCCGGGTATAAATTTTACACGATATTATGGGACACTTTAGTACCTACAATAAAATTTATACCCTGCTATTTTATGGCAATATACCTTAACGTAAAATTAAAATTATTTATTCATTATTACATGGGTATTAGGAAGTTGAAAATCTATTTTATAGTCATTACGTGATAAAAACAGTTGATTAAAAGAAAAATATTATTACATTATTTTAAGTAAAGTAAACGAGAATATTGCTGTGTGACACCTACTCGTAATCTACATTCAAGATTAAATGATTTAAATAAAACAATTAATTGAATTATAAAATATATTAATTATAAATAAATGAAATAATAAATGTAAATTACGGGATTAAACATTTTCTACATTCAATTTAAACCATAAAAAATGTATTGAATTGACCTAGAAATATTTTAGTTTGTTAATATTTGTTTAATTTACTTTTAAATCTTTGATAAAAATCTACATTAAAAACTTGGTTGTAGGTTATAAGAATATAAAAAACTGTCATATGGAATTGTAGAGTTGAAGTATTCCATTTTCAGTGTCAAGAAATATGTGGTGTTAATTGTATTATGAACATTTATATTAGAAAAGACATCAAAAATTTATCATATTGACGACTAAAGTAACATGAACTATAAACTGTTTCTTAATGTAGTACTTGATTACGAGTTGCCAAACTTCATTACACTAATAGCCATATAGGAATGGAATATATATAGCTTGAATTATTATAATGTATAATAAATGTTCACTTGTAATAATAATAATTGGTATGTAATTTACCATAACCCGTTTTGTTACTTAATTTAAGCAAAAATAAGAGATCCAACAAATGTTTCTCCTGCAGCGTTTTATTAATACACACCCATCCAAAGTATAGTTTCGCACGCAAAATCTTGTATCAAGAAAATGTACATTATCACTGCACAATTGACAAAAAACTGCCAAAACGTTAAAGGAGGAATTGGTTTCAAGATGGCGAATTGTGGAGACCAATGATGCAGTTAAGAAACACAGGATATTGTTTCACTTAGATTAGTTTATATATTCCGATGAAGTTAGAGTTAGAGTTCCAAAAGATTTCCTTAGTTATTTTTTTCGCCACATAATGGTTCAGAAGTTGAATACAACAATGCAGTGGAGTCTCAGATGTATGGCTATTCTGTGGAGTTGATGGTTCCCACTGTTCATTGTATCGAAGCTATTAGACGTTGGTGGAACAAGTGAAGAGGAACATTGATGTATCTGTACCTAAATTTATTATTTTTAAAAGAATAAATATAAAAAGGTATATAATTTATATATGTTGAACTTCAAATGGTTAAGATTGATATCTTTGACTAAAGTATCGTTGGCATCCCTAGTTTTAAAACTGGACTCCAGGTGAAAGATGATGAATTATAAGCAGTGACTTAACTTCAATTAAAACTACGCAGTATAATATTTATCAAAATTTTCTTCATCAATAATGAGAATACAAATAACAAAACTGTAAGACAGGAAGAAAAGATCATATTTATAGTGTGTCCCATTTAAAAAAGTCAGATGATTTAAATATTATGTATGAGATAATTTAACTTGCATGATCAATTATAATACCACATGTGAACTAGATTACATATTACCTACCGATTGTGGAAAATATATCATATATGTTGATTAATTTCAAACTTACACCTTGAACACCGCCCCTTGTATTCTAATTTATGATAAAAATATGGAACAGCTGAAGCAATTATTTATATACCAGCGTACAATGTAAAATTACGATTACACAATGTTATTTAATGCGACTCACTTTTACAGTGCACACAATTAGTTATCTTTGCCACATGAATGAGCTTGAGATGTTATCAGATCGCAGCGTAAGACCAAAGACAGTTTGTATTTAAAATTTGCCAAGTTGAAACATTTACAGAATCTTAAATATCATTCGACTTAGTATTAAAGAGTTAAAATATTTACCAAATAAAATTTTTAAAAAATATAAAAATATCCACACCATTTTTATAAATTATAACTGTAGGGCCCAGGCCCCACGGAAATTTCTCGAATTGTGTTTTGCTGGGTTCTTTAGCGTTGTTACATTTTATGATGTTTTGAACTCTGTATTCCGGGAAGCTTCGCCAGATGTGGAGTACCGAGAGGACTTGCCAGATGTAGAAAGTGCTGTCCTTTGAGGCACACATGTGTGGCGTTAGAAAGTGCGTGTTCCACGAAGGCCCACCAGATGTGGAAGTGCCTGGACACCCTTTAAATAGCCTTAGCGCCCTGACTCGATCTCTCAGTCTGTCATCCGTCTCAATCACGGCCCAGTCACTCTCAGTCAACTCTCGTCCGTACTCCTCCGTCTGGATCAGCTTCCATGTGTATCACAGTGATTAATAAACCTATCAAACTCAAGTGCATTTCTGTAGTGTACCACCCGTGTTCGTACACCCATCCTTTACTCCAGCAGACAGTATAAATAGGCGTTCAATCCACAAGCGAACGCCAAATTGGTGACCCCGACGTGATCTGTTGTGAGTAAAAATTTTGTGAAAAATGCCAGCCAATGCCGATCAACATGCCACTAACAGCGCCGAAACCACCGGTGACGCCCGTACGACCCGAACCATCACCTTACCACCATTTATGGAAAGTGAACCCGAATTTTGGTTCGACATGTTGGAAATGAGGTTTGATGCTGCCCACCTAGACGATCCTGTAGAGCGTTTTATACAGACTTTCGCCGCACTAAGCCCTAGCGTGTCTCTATTGGCAAAAGACCTTATAAAGCCGCCAATAAACAGTGAATCGTATTCACGTTTGAAGGAGAGAGTGGTAAGTCGCCTTACTTTATCACACGAACATCGGATACGGCAACTTCTGGAAACAGAAACTATAGGTGACGACAAACCGTCAGTATTCCTATGGCGTCTACAAAGTCTGGCAGGCCCTGATGTACCCGAGCCGCTTCTGCAAACGATTTGGGAGAGCCGTTTGCCTTCTGATGTTCGTATGCATGTTAGCATGGATCCCAATGTGCCACTTTCTAAGGCAGCGGAAACCGGTGATCGCGCCTTTGACATCATCAAAGCCTCGAATTCGAGGGCAGTGAGCGCCAGCTTACCAAATAGTATGGACATGATGGGTCGTATTCTTGAAAGGCTAATCCGGGTCGAAGAGAAGTTGGCATCACAGCAAATTAACCAGCTGGACGTTAGAAATGATCTATCGAGGAGACGCGATAATCGACGTGGGAGATCCCGTTCGCGAACAAGAAGTCCCAGTAGACCGAGAGATGCTAACGGGGTGTGTTGGTATCATTGGAAGTTTGCCGAAAATGCAAGAAAGTGCAAGCAGCCGTGCACGTACCACAGCGCGGGAAACGCCTCGGGCACTCGTTAATGGCGCCGAACGAGATCAGCCCTACAACTTCGCGCCGTTTATTCGTTACGGATCGGACTACCCAAAAACGGTTCCTCGTCGATACAGGGGCGGATTTATGTGTGTATCCACGTACATATCTGCCAGAGCCGCGTACTAGATCCACGTACGAACTGACAGCCGCGAACGGAACAGTAATCCACACTTACGGTACAGTGGATTTGACTCTTAATTTGGGCCTGAGGAGAGTTTTCACCTGGAGTTTTGTGGTAGCTGATATTTCCAAGCCTATCATCGGTGCTGATTTTTTAGCGCATTTTGGACTGCTAGTGGATATAGGACGTCGAAGGCTTCTAGACCAAGTGACCCAGCTTACTTCAACCGGAGAGGTAACTGAGTACAACGGACCGAGCATCAAAACTATTGCAGGTTCAACACCGTACCACGACCTATTGCAGCAGTATCCAGAAATCACACGCCCCAGAGGAGCACCGAGCGAGGTATTGCATTCCACACGACATCACATCGTAACCACACCAGGGCCTCCCGTCGCGCAACGGCCAAGAAGACTTGCCCCGGACAAACTGCGGGCTGCTCGGAAAGAGTTCCAGACGATGGTAAATCTTGGAATCGCTCGACCTTCTAAAAGTCCGTGGTCTTCGCCTCTTCATATGGTCCCAAAAACTGGAGACGAATGGCGACCATGTGGCGATTACCGTGCTCTCAACGCGAAAACCTGCCCTGACAGGTATCCGGTGAGACACATCCAAGATTACGCTCAAACACTCAGTGGCAAGACTATTTTTTCGACCATCGATCTTGTGCGAGCGTTCAACCAATACCAGTCGCGGAAGAAGATATTCCGAAAACTGCCATCACCACACCGTTTGGACTTTTTGAATTCAATTTTATGACGTTCGGACTACGTAATGCAGCTCAGACTTTTCAGCGTTTCATCGACGAAGTACTCCAAGGTCTCGAGTTTTGTTTCGCCTATATTGATGACATTCTTGTAGCGTCATCATCTCACGATGAGCACCTACGACACTTGGAGATCTTATTCAAACGCCTGAAGAGTTACGGAGTGGTTATAAATCCGGGAAAATGTGTATTCGGTAAATCCGAGGTGAGATTTCTCGGCTACCTAGTATCAGACACGGGCACTCGTCCATTACCCGAGAAGGTTAGCGCAATTCGTAGCTTCCCGCAGCCACACACCGTGAAGCAACTTCGGCAGTTTCTCGGCATGATAAACTTTTACAGAAGGTTTCTGCCGAAAGCGGCACATATTCAAGCACCGCTAAATCAACTTCTGCAAGGTAACGAGAAGGGAAAGACGCCTGTTAAGTGGACACCAGAGGCTATCAAGGCTTTTGAAGATACAAAGGAGTGCCTAGCGCAAGCTACACTCCTTGCTCATCCTGCATTGGGTGCACCATTGACAATATTCACTGATGCATCGGATTTTGCGATTGGTGCGTCCTTGCAACAAAAAATCGGTGATGACTGGCAACCACTAGAATTTTTCTCGAAGAAGTTGAGCCCTGCTGAAATGAAATACGGCGCTTACGATCGAGAATTGCTCGCAATCTACCAAGCCGTAAGGCATTTTCGGCACATGGTCGAAGGAAGAGAATTCTCAATCCATACTGACCACAAACCGATCACCTTCGCGTTCAGAAAAAAGGATCACCAGTGCTCGCCACGTCAATTTCGTCACCTAGACTACATAAGTCAGTTTACCACCGATATTCGACATATCTCGGGAGAAGACAATGTTGTCGCAGATACGCTCTCGCGAGTGGAGGAAGTTCACTGTATCTTAGATTATGAAACTCTTGCCTCGGAACAACGGGATGATACGGAACTCCGTCGTTACCTCGAAGATAAAGAATCAGGACTCGATCTTAAATTGGTAAACATTCCTAATTCATCGGCCACACTATATTGCGATGTGTCGACACGGACAGCAAGGCCCTTCATCACGAAGAACTTCCGTCGAACTGCTTTTGACACAGTTCACCGATTGTCGCATCCCGGAATCAAGGCCACGGTTAAATTGGTAACTCAACGATTCGTATGGCCATCCATCAAAGCTGACTGCCGAGAATGGGCTCGTACGTGTGAGCAATGTCAACGTTCGAAGGTTACCCGGCACGTGTCAGGACCAGTTGGTAATTTCGTACCACCGGCAGAAAGATTCGAACACGTACATCTGGATATTGTGATCATGCCCTATTCCGAGGGGAACAGGTATTGCTTAACTATGGTGGATCGCTACACTCGTTGGCCGGAAGCTGTGCCCATGCCTAATCAGGAAGCCTCAACGGTGGCTCGTGTGTTCTATGACACATGGATCGCGCGGTTTGGTACACCATTGCGTATAACAACGGATCAAGGCAGACAATTTGAATCCTATCTATTTAAACACCTTAATAGTTTACTAGGTACGACTCATCTACGGACAACTGCCTACCATCCAGCAGCAAATGGCATGGTAGAACGCCTGCATCGACAGTTAAAGGCAGCGATCATGTGTCATCGGCATAGCACATGGACCCAAGCACTATCAACGGTACTACTAGGGATCCGCACTGCATGGAGGAACGATCTTGAAGGTACTGCAGCCGACCTAGTCTATGGACAGTCGTTACGCCTACCAGGAGAGTTCCTAGGAGACTTCCAGAAGCGAAACACCGAAAACGCCTCCGACTATATTAAGGAGTTGCGCCAACATATGCGTAACCTTAAACCAACGAGTGGAAGCCGTCATGGTAACACGAAGATTTTCGTCTTCAAGGACCTTCACACGGCAGACCAAGTGTTCCTACGCAATGATGGTCCTAAAGCACCATTACAACCGCCATATGAGGGACCGTACAAGGTGGTTAAGCGGAATGAACAGACATTCACCTTGGACATCCGCGGACGTCATGTCACGGTGAATGTAGATCGTCTTAAACCAGCACATACTCTCTCAGAGAATATCCCAGAGGAATATGTGCATACCGATGTGGGGAATACGTATATTTTTGTACCAGATAGACCAGCAACACTGGACAATACGGCCCAACCAGGCCCGTCCAGTGACAATTCCAAGAAGAACAAGGATACAGCGCAGCCCGGTTCCAATCAGGACACACCACAGGAACCAAACCAACAACATGCGTTACCAGTACCTACAGGAACAAGTCTACGCAGATCGAACAGAAGAGTTCGATTCGTAGATAGGTACCAAGCCGGATTTTCGTGAACTTCATCACTGGTAGGGGGGTGATGTAGGGCCCAGGCCCCACGGAAATTTCTCGAATTGTGTTTTGCTGGGTTCTTTAGCGTTGTTACATTTTATGATGTTTTGAACTCTGTATTCCGGGAAGCTTCGCCAGATGTGGAGTACCGAGAGGACTTGCCAGATGTAGAAAGTGCTGTCCTTTGAGGCACACATGTGTGGCGTTAGAAAGTGCGTGTTCCACGAAGGCCCACCAGATGTGGAAGTGCCTGGACACCCTTTAAATAGCCTTAGCGCCCTGACTCGATCTCTCAGTCTGTCATCCGTCTCAATCACGGCCCAGTCACTCTCAGTCAACTCTCGTCCGTACTCCTCCGTCTGGATCAGCTTCCATGTGTATCACAGTGATTAATAAACCTATCAAACTCAAGTGCATTTCTGTAGTGTACCACCCGTGTTCGTACACCCATCCTTTACTCCAGCAGACAGTATAAATAGGCGTTCAATCCACAAGCGAACGCCAAATAACAATTTAATTGAATACCTCGTATTTCTACTCTTGCTTTGTAATAAAGCATTTACACGTATGTGTTAGACTATCAATAAATTCCATCCAGATAAATAATTCCATACGTTCTCAGATGGGTTCATATCCGGAGAAGGTGGTTGCTACTTCTATTCTTTCAATTTCAGCCTCTCTAAGAATATCTCAAACAGCTTCGGTTCGACGTTGGCCTACATTGTTGTAAATAAAATATGTATGAATAAGAAATTGTAATATTGAATTGAAATTGAATTATCGTTGACAAAAGTGGCTGGGCACCACTTTCTTTCTAAACTCGAACTGGATGGTCATCACTCACCAATAATTTTGTCGAAAAAAGAATATTTAATCCTTGAGGTAATAACCAATTCTGATGAACATACGCCAATGCCAATATGTCTAAATAATAACCCAGTCACTCTTAAATGTCTTCTGGATCGTAATCGACTAGCAACTAATCTTCTGATGGGGGGGTATGTGGCCATATAATGTCTCCAGAAGCTGCTTGATGTTTGGTTGTCTAAGTAATACCCTAAACAATATTAAAGTAGTAATCAACCAGCTACAATATATCTTGTGGTGGCTGATGGTATTTGCATATGTGACCAACCTTCCTCCTTCAGAAAGATTATTTCTCAACAAATTTCATTAGTTATTGGACATTTTTGAACTTTATTAAAAGTTTAGTGATACACAACAAATTTCCTTCGTGATTTGTCTTGATGTTTGAGGGAGAGTCTTTTTATAATCAGTGTAAATTAAATTTAAACAACTAAATTCATAATTTACAGGGTGCTGCAAGATTTTTGAAACTTAATTTATTATAGGATATTTTAATAGGTAATCACCAAAGTTGTATTAGAATATGCGGAGCTTATTTATCACAATTAACAATTATATTAATAACTAAAATCGTCAATTTGGTGAACTAATAATAAATAAGGTCTAAATGACATTTGTATAATTATGTAAAAAGGGTGTAACGCAGCCGCGTCTTAACATGTGCATTCGTCGCAAGTACTATCTTAAACAGTAGCTGCAATTTTAATAAGCAGCACATTCTATCATGCATGCAGACGACATGCTGCGTTTCCAGCAGCAATTTATCAGTTGAACAATTTTAGAAACGGAAAAAATAAAATAACCATAAGAAGTACATCATGGCTGTCCGGACATGTCCGTTGTAACTGTCTCAAATGTCATGCTGATCTTGATATATCATGTATTGTTTAGTATTGCCGATCGTAAATTCGGCATTTAAAGGTACAGGCAACGATTCTTCTCATATTTATACTACTATATTGTGAAGTAATTCTGGGACAATCGATCAGTGACATAATCGTCACCAATTTTTTAATGTAAAACCAATCCTATGCGTTTAATGTTTTAAATTGTTGGTATTATATATACATAAATATGTAGCCATTTACATTTTACTGATACATTTGCATCTTACGCTATTAAAATTATCTGTATTGTATTGTATTGATTTGTATATACATTATTAAAAGACAAAGTATAAGTAACAAAATAAAACATGCTCCTGAACACACATTTAACTACTTTAGAAACGTGTTGTCGAATGTCTAAGTAGACGATCTATTTCGATTAACAATAAACAACAAACAAAGATATATCTTTAAATCGGTTTACTTTAGGTTTGATTGAACTTTTTTCATTTCATTATGTCCCATTTGATCGCTGCGATCAAAATAACAATCTGAATTACAGTAACCATTTATCAGCCAGATTGATTTATGCCCATTTGTAACTTCTTGTATTGACCGGTTGAAACATAATTATATAATCGTTTTTGTTCATCCCTTTAGGCTACTGGGCCTGGATTAACGGTACATGCGTCTCTCGATACAATACCATAAATTAAGGTACAGTATAAAACGATTTTTAAATAGAGATTCTAAGTAACCACTTAAAACTCTTTATTGTGATTCGAAGTATCTGTTTTAATGACTCCGTTAGTAAATAAATAAAGCAAATTATTATAAATAAACATTTATTAGTTGTAAACGTATTCACAATAGTTTTTATCCGTAATTGAAAGCATTTTGTATACAAACAAATTTTTTATGACTACATTAAATTGATGTATTTATACATGGGTGCTCAAAATTTAGGGGCAGTTAGAACACTTCCAATAATAAAGAAAATCAAAATAATTTTTTTTCTCCTCAGCACCTCAAATTTAAAATTCAAAAATTGTTTATTTGTCATATTTCTGAAACTTTTGCTTCAATCAGTGACGACTACATAGATGAGGCAGTACCTCACCTATGAAAATGATTTTGTACACCTAACAATGGGCGTTGTGGTATGGGGTCCTATTGTCACCTTTAGTGTTTATTAGAGGCAACATGAGAGCACAATGAGCCTTATTTAGCATTGATTATTTTTTAAGATTTTTTATATTATTTACACAATTTGGAATAAAAAAAAACTTGATTATTTTTGATTATCACGACCGTTTTTGAAATAGATCAGATTTAATGATCACTTTAATTGTCTTCAAACAGTAAACTCCTAACTACATATATGAATATTTATTTATCAATAAATAATCGATTCAATCATAATTAAAGTGGCTCACAATCAGACAGACAAGTCACGATTATTAAAACCTCGATAAAACACCGATCCGCAAAGAATGTAATTTATAATAAATAATGATATAAATTCAATTACAGGGATTGCCAACTATTTATGAGCCATTTAAAATGGTTTTAAGTGTCGGAAAATCGTGGACGTCATTCTTCAATATGAAATTGAATATTCGATACGTTGAATGTTTAACGCTCCGGTGGATATGATAATATCAAACGTTATTTACTTCTAATATGGGATCATACACCATGAATAAAATTCGTACTATAATACAAAGCAAAATTTATTTTGTATATAAAAACTGTGAGCATTCAAATAAAGTGATATCCCTTATTATAAACAATAATTTTAAACTTTTTTTAATTAATTAAAGACCACAAAAAGAAATAAATGGCATTTTCAATTGGCAAATCTACTTTATTAATTCCGTTCCTTTAATTTACTACAAAATTTATTATGAAATAAATAAAATAAATATTATAAAACATTATATATCGTCCACATTTAATTGTAACAGGGTCATTAATTTTGTTCTCCTTTTTACGTTCTTTTCCTTCCTAGCCAGATTTGTTGTTTTTGAATCTCGTTTTTAATTGCGGGATTTGTATAATACACATTAACATGAATGGATGATTATAATCATCATTTGAACATATATGATAACATAATATATTAATATACTCCAAATAATTATGTATGTAATTTGTTTAATAGAATTTAAATACATTGTTTAAGTATTTTCTTTAGACAGATAAATTTTATATCAAAATTTTTTGAAGTGAAAGCTTCTTTAGTCGCGTTAGGCACTTCTTGGTTGGTTCGCGTCACCGACATGCTCATGACAGGCGCACGCGCAGTGTGCTGTGCGCCTTAGACACTTTTTGGATGGGTGAAATCTCGTGCGTTCGCGTCACCGACATACTTATAGCACTACATCTGTAGCTGTACAGTTGACGTATAGTGCTGTGTATTTCTTATAAGAGAAATTGAATGGATTTAGTGAAAAGTTCAATGTTTATATACTGTGCATCAGGTACATTGAAATTTAAATAAATACAAATACTATCCGATTGTATATTAATTGTTATTACAATTGAATTGTATTTATATTTTGTCATGATCTTGTATAGCCCGTAATATATTTGAATAATAAAAAAACACATAAACATGCATATAATTGTTGCTCGGAGTGTCAATAAATGTGAAAACCAGATCGAGTTGATAATTTTAATTCAAACATTATTAATTTTTACAACAATGAACAATAAAAGAGGCAATTGAATGAACATTTCAAAACTGTAACAACTGACATAATTCTTTTGTTAGAATTGGAACAAAAATATTCAGAAAAAACATTGGCTAAGTGTCTTGTTATTACATTTACCGATGTACTCGTATAAACTATTATTATTATACAATTATCATAAAGAAAATAAATTGATTTCAAAATTCCTCCAAAGTATTTTCACATTGCGAAACATTACTTCGGAATTTAATCGGTTTACTATAATGTTATGTGATTTACATTGCTTTAAAAATATATTGAATGCCGTTTAAATCATATCGAGTTTCTTTTTTTTAACTGTACATTTTAATTATAGCAAGAACCCAGGAGAACTCGTTAATTCACCTAATAAACATTCCACTGAGATAGTTTACGTTATTTATTAATGGGCCTTTATTGTATCTATAATATTTAATTATCTGCATAAGCAAGACTTTCTCAACCATTTGTCTTATAAATTATTGTCGTTTATTAAAAACTAGTTAAAGGGTATATAATTCAGAGCATTTCGACTACTGATACAGAAGCCAGATGTTTATTATTTATTGGTGGGCGCAGTTCTACATTGTTTAATGTGATTTCCTATTAGATTAATTATATAATCTTTAATGATTAAATTAAAGTGCATGATTTAATCACTTCATAATAACATACCAAAAATATGTTTTTAGAATATTAAACTGATAAACTGTTTTGTTGTAGCAAAACTTTCAAGAAACTCTATAAAATGTCATCCCTCAAATTTGGAAGTGGTAATATTAGAAGTACCAAGTATGCAGTTCCTAACCTCATAATGTACTGCCCACATAATGTACTTACTGGGGTGGGGCAAAAAATCGAATATATTTTTTTAACATCCGAAATTGGTACCTAGAAACCTTTAAAAAATGCTCTCTAAAAATGAACTCTAAATAGGAAGATCTTCCTCTCAGTTTTTCATTTTTTCTTAAGTCCCATATGGTAAAATCCATATCTCACTATTACTTAATCGTACAGAAAATTTCTATTGTCACTTTTTATAGGAAACTGAAAGGTTTACAACTCTTAACGTTTAAAATATTTTGGAGGTCAAAGTTTGAAGAATTGATCAAAAATTTCTTTTTTATTCCAAAATTTTATAACTCGTGGATAAGCAAATATTATAAAATTTCCAACATTTATATTTAAACGTCTTCTGTGGTTAATAGATTTCTCCAACTATTTAGAAGATATTAGCATTCGAATCTTAATTAAAATATTTATAAAAAATTGAGTTTATTTTGATAGAATTACAGTTATGTCTTACAATTTGCTCTTATAACAATTTAGTAGTGTGATTTAATATTTTTCAACGGGTTTATTTAAATTGTAACTCATTTTTTTTTCACAAAATTTATAACTGAATATTTTTTTTTTTTTCAGTTTCAAAATATAAAATTTTGTATAGTGATTTATTTAATGATATTTTTTAAATAAATAACTTTATTTTTTCTGAAATATATAACATTTATTTCAAAATGGATGGATAAATTTAAGATATTTATTAAAAAAGTATTAAAATCAGTACACATTGGAACTCAAACGCGAATATCTTTTGAAAGGTTAGAGTAATCGATTAACAACTAGAGCCCTCTTTTATAGATCATTTAATTTTACACAAAGATATTTGTTGCGCATTTTATAACATTTATTTATCTGCATGTTATAAAATTTAGAAGTAAAAAAGGAATTTTTGTTAAATTCTACAAATTTTGAACTCCGATATCTTTTAAACGGTAAGAGTTATAAAAAAAAATTTAAGATACTTTTTTTGTAGAGCATTAAGTTTTCTATAAGAAACTTGAATTGAAATTTTCGATCAAATAATGGCGAGATATGGATTTCGCCATATGGAACTGAAGAAAAAATTTAAAATTGAGATTAGGGGAATCTTCCAATTAAAATTAAGAGTTCATCTTCGAAAAGTATTTTTTAAATGTGCCTAGGTAACAATTTTTCAGTGTCGGAAATATTATTATTATTATTTTGGCCAACCCTAGTACTTACTCTTCTAAAAATTTAGCTTATTTCGAAGATTAATAGAATAATGACAGTTTTACACTACTTCTGAAAAGAGTGTAAAAATGTAGAGAGAGTACATTCTTTAATTTTCTTGTATACACAGTACTTTTGTAGGTTCTTAGACCGAATGTAATATACCATTCTCCCACTTCTCCTCCTTCGAGTTCAGATGATCCAAAAATCAATTTACTTGTTCAGGTCACATTTGTAATACCAACTAACTTTTTCAAATTTCACTTCCTTAAACAGAGGAAATGATTATCTACTGAAAAGGTGATAACATCGATTCGATTTAGCTAATATCGAGTTATGTGTAACAAGGTCATTATTCACAAATTGTTTTTTAGTTTCAAAATATTCTTCAGGATCTCCATTAAAATTTGTTGTTATGTTTTTTACATTTAATAAATATAGGATATTATAAATTTTAATATTAACAATAGTTTTGCATTAACATATTAATAACCCAAGTTGTGTACTAAAATCTAAAATTATTATAATCTTAATCACTCCTATTAATGATTTTATTAACTTGCTAATTATTATCTTCGTATTTAATAAAAGCCGACAGATACTGAAAAATGTAGATTACCTTGCATAACCATAAACATTTTTATTTGTTAATATTCCACATCTAAAAATTCATGTTCATTCTAAATCCTGTAATATATTATAATTGCAGATACACATTAACATTTGATTAAAATGAAATTGGAAATTTATCATCTAACTTATTTAAAAAATAGAATATAACAATTTTTTTCCATAAAATAACTCCAAAATTTCATTTTTTTGTTGATTTGTTAGTTAATTTGGACTATCCACTGTTGTTTTTATATTATTTGTTGCTATTATTTAGATTTACAAGTTACAAGAAAAGAAGATGTTTTAGAAACTTCTGTTTAAAGAAGGTTTAGGTAATAAAAATCAATTTAATAAGAAAACCTAATAAATTGTGCCAAAAGTTAATGCAACAATCAAAACGAATAACGACCTAATCAAGGATAGCTACGCTAAAACTTATGAGAAAGACTTGTTGTTGTTGTTGTTACAATGTTGTAGTCTGAGGTCTAGCTCAAAATTAATTAATAACAATAATACATATTTCTCTTAAACTAAAATATGTCTATAATAAACAGCAATATTTTTCAATATTTCGTATTATTATTTATTTTTAGAGTGATATTAAGGTAGACTTGTTTACTTCAAACAACAAAGGCACAAAGCGAAAGAAATGTAATAGCTGAGCAGGAAGCTCTGAAGAAGATCAAAGCTAGGCACAATCGTGTCGTCAGCACCGGCAGTATACTCTTTACTTCAAATCGTAAAATTTCTGCTATATCAAACGTTTGATGTAAAGAACGAAACGAACTGCAGTCTTAAAAACTGAAAATCAATTTATTGTTGTGAGCTGCACTGCACTGAATGAACAACATTTTTACTGGGAGTGCTTTAAAATTATTGTAATAAGTTTGTTTTGAAATTTCATTAATAAAATACCATATTATGTGTCGAATGACATATTTCTTTTTTCCTAATGTACACCCAATTGCCCCACTGAAAATTAGTAGTCATGTAATTAATTTATTTGAATATCAGTGTTAATAAATAATTACAGATCATTTTATACATGGTATTATTTAAGTTACACTCCTTGGTACCTCATAAATCATAATATCTAATTACTTGCAATAAGTAAATGTACAGTGTGTCCAATTAATCCTTGAATTAACTTAGCGATAGATATTGTATTGTTTATTATCAGATAAAAAGAGTCGTGAATTCCAAATGAGGTTTTTATATCAGCAGTAATAGCTGTACCGGTACAATACACTTTGTATACAACTTATAATTAGTATTAAAATCAGTTTTTGTTCTAATCAAACATGCACGAATAAGATCATTGTCAACAAGTTCTCGTTTTAAGAAGTAGATTAATGAGGTATGATGGAAGAGTTGAGAGAGGATTTACTCACACATTAATGGATGCAATTATATCAGATTATAAATTCCTTTTTATCCTTGTTTTAACATATTATGTATGTTCTTAGGATTACATAATTATAATTATATTTAATTTTATAATCACATTTAATCTAACTAATTTTTGATTATTTTGGATTTAAAATAATGATAAATATATTTTGTAATTCTTTATTTATTCTTAGTACATACTATCCGTATTTAATACCTATATTTTGTTGAATAATCCTTCGGGCTTACGACCAAACCGCGGCCCTTCCTCGCCCCCCTATACACCGTTTCCACAATGTCAATCATCTCCTGCTTGTCCTCAAACGCCCAGTTAATTTTATTGTTGTTTCCTGTCCCCAAATCTATCATTATATGCTTATTCCTGAAAAAGAACATCACTGTGCATGGATCATACAACTCGTACATCTTGTTGAAGTCCGGCACTTGCGTAGTATCCACAAGATATATAACGGCGAAGTTCTTAACTTTCTCGGCAATGCCGTAGAGCACCTCATCCATTTTCATGCAAGTAGGATCCCAATCGTGACCGAAACGAATCACCACAACTTTGTCTTCCTCCGAAAGGATGGCCTGGTCGACTTGCCAGCCGTTCTGGAGGTGAGCTAACATGTACGACATCTTGGCTACTCTTTTCTAGTCTTTTACCTGAAATAAAGAGACGAGACTAATAGAAGGTTTCAAGAAAATATATTTATATATACTTGAGAGTATTACCTAGACAGGTACTGAACAAATTCATAATGGAAATAATGGTTTTCTTAGAAGAACTAATCTTGGTACAAGTAACCTTTTACTCTTTTCGATATCACGACCTAAAAAAATGAGTTGTTATTACTTAAATTGAAATGTTAACCCGCAACTAACAATTGGCTGATACATTAGCAACCGCCAAGAGGTATATTGTTTATATATCAAATTTGCATAAACAGAACGCACCTTGCTTGTATTTTTGTGATATCATTACGTATAACACATCATGTAATTCTAAACACTATAACGTTACATAATCCCCAGGATGTATCAGCGATATGTTGTTGTATGGCTTAGAGCCATTACATTTTTCTGAAAAGCCTCTTTTGAAATTCAAAGCAAATGGATAGGTCGATATAGACGGGTTTCCATATGATCAATGAGTGGAAATTTAAATAAATTAATCACAATTTGTAAAACTAAAATATACTAAAGTTCTTTTTTTCCTCTGTTAAATTAGTATGAAAAATGTGTATTATAACAACATTTATAATAAACACCATTAGTAATTGATGTTACTATACAGGACGATCAAAAGTGATTTCCCAAAATAGGTGTTCAAGATTCGTACTCCATTTTCTATCATCTTTAAAAATCATGATATGAATTGATAATCATCAGGGGCATCTTCCCAAGTCTATCGCATTTTTGTGTTGTTAAATAAATCTCGATAGAATTGTTGTAAACAGTCATTTATTTGAATAGTTATTTGAGACACTTTTTTTGAAGACACGTTAAATTTCTAGGACAAAAAAAATATCAGCTCCTGTAATGAAGTACGAAACTACAACATATTCCATCCACATCAAAATTTACCGGGATTTTAAAGGACAGAAAATGGAATACAGAAATTTTTGAGATTAATCTTTTTTGATCAAATGTTAAATATGTATTACGGTACTACTTTTATTCTCATTAATTTTTCCAAATTAATGATAAGGTGTACGCTACTCCTCATTATATTTACCAGGATTTTAAAGAAGGACAGAAAATGAAATACAAAAACTTTTGAGGTTAATCTCTTTTGATCAAATATTAAAAATGTATTACAGTATTACTTTTATTCTCACTAATCTTTTGAAATTAATGGTAAGGTGTACGCTACTCTTCAGTATATTTACCAGCATTTTAAAGGACGACAGAAAATGGAATACAGAAACTTTTGAGATTAATCCTTTTTGATCAAATGTTAAATATGTATTACGGTACTACTTTTATTCTCATTAATTTTTCCAAATTAACGCTACTCTTCAGTATATTTACCAGCATTTTAAAGGAGGACAGAAAATGGAATACAGAAACTTTTGAGAGTAATTCTTTTTGATCAAATGTTAAATATGTATTACGGTACTATTTTTATTTTCATTAATTTTTCCAAATTAATGATAAGGTGTACGCTACTCCTTATATTTACCAGGATTTTAAAAAAGGACAGAAAATGAAATACAAAAACTTTTGAGATTAATCTTTTTTGATCAAATATTAAATATGTATTACAGTACTACTTTTATTCTCATTAATTTTCCAAATTAATGATAAGGTGTACGCTATTCTTCATCATATTTACCAGATTTTTAAAGGACAGAAAATGGGATACAAAAACTTTTGAGGTTAATCTTTTTTGATCAAATATTAAATATATACTACAGTACTATTTTTATTTAATTAATGATAAGGTGTACGCTATTCCTCATTATATTTACCACGATTTTAGAGGAGGACATTATTATATTTTAAACCTGACCACGTACACATTGGTGAATATGTGTTTAGTTTGAAATGGATTACTTTATCAGAAAGTTATAAAATTTTCTCAGTATATACAAGGTGTAAATAGGTGGTTGCGTCAGAACACCTTCAATAATGAAAATATGTAAATAATTTTTTTCTAAAGTTTCGCAAAAAAAATACAGCCCTGAATCAAATTTGGTCAAACCGTGTTAAAATTATGTATTGTATTTATTTTCCTAAAATTTATACCTACAATTCAATGTAATAAACTATGTCAATAATGATATAAAAGCATAATTTCTCCTCTTTTTCTACGCCACTGTTTTAAAAATATTAAGTTTTTATCAAAACAAAAATATCTCAAAAACGGCTGTGTTAATCAAAATTAATCAAAGTACCTTTTTTTCTAAATTGTGTAAAGAATATGAAAAATTAATAGATTTACCCTACAGATGTAGGTTACTGTATCAGTATTTGTTAATAAATAAGAAAAGTAAGTAAAATAAATAAGGAAAATGAAGTCTGATGAAACCGAATGTATAGTGTTGATTTAAAAAATGAAGAGAAGTCTTTTCAGTCACTACAATGGTGTCAAAAAAAATTGGCTACAAAACTCAGACAAAATCAGTCTACCAGCATTACAAAAAATATTTTCAATAAAATATATCTATGACAGATTTATCGAAAAACATTTTACATTTAAGGGTTAAAAATACCTTTTTTATCTCAAGGAAGTTAAATGTATTTGTTACTCTACAATTCCAATTACAACAATTGAAAATGGATTTTTTGATAATTCGTTTATATACAACTGTTCAAAGAAAGTATAACTAACTGTTGAGTTATCAGTGAAGCTATGATATAAATTACCTGTATTTCTTTATAATTATTATTAAGTTATTAGACATATTTAATTGACTTTTGAATAAATGAATGATTTGGCTATAAAACTACATCAGTACCAGCATTATAAAAATAAATAGTATCATTAAAATATATTTATTTACATTAATAAACTCCATAGTCACTTTGACAGATTTTTTGAAAAACATGGGGGATTTGTATAAGTACAAGTTGCTACTGTTGTCATTGAAAGAATCTTGAATTAATCCAGTACATTATGTGAATCCAAAAACTATTGCAATAAATTGTATACAACAAATAGTGTGAAAAACTTTACATTAAGTGTCAAAAATAACATTTTTTCTTCAATGAAGTTAAATATATTTGTTACTCCACAATTCGTTTTTATCTGCTTATAACTCTTCAAAGAAAATATAACTAACTGCTGAGTTATCAGTGAAGCTATGATATAAATTACCGGAATTTCTTTACAATTATTTTAGACGTTATTTTAGAGTTTTACTATGAAGCTTCAAGTTGTACCCATTGTTACCTTATATATTCTTATTTATTTCTTAAATGTAATGGATAAATAAAATAAGTAATAGTGTATCTAATACTTGAAGGACGATGCCCATCATGGGTTCTTTTTTCCGTAAAATAATTAAAACATACAAATAATGTGTGGAAAATGAGGACCAAAAGTAAGTCAATTTCGAAATTATAGAATAATCAATTAATTCCTGCCAATAAGTTTACAAATAAAAGGGAAAACATATATTTTGACCATAGGTAATATTTTCTTTATTATTTAAAAAAAAATCCTATCGAAATAAATAACAAAGAAGAAGATTGATGTTATTGCAAGTTACCAGAAAGATTTGGTGGGTCTCATACATCCATACTAGAAAACCATGACAGGGCAAACATGGTGTTACAACACCTGTTCAAGATCGTTTTTTGAGTCTTCCAACTTTAAGGTAACATATGGTACTCAAAGACATTTTGTACACTCTGAAAGAATATGTCGTGTTATATGCTCTTTATATTAACCCAATTTTACAGATGTAGGATAATGTTCGACTACAGTCTGCTTATGTGATCGTAAAATATCTTATAATCGTTGAAATTAAAACTATGACCTGGCCAATCCACAGCCCAGACTTTAACCCCATTGAACACATTTGATACATAGTTGGCAGACTGTTAAAGAACCATCAAAAACGGTCCTAAGAATATGAAGGAAGTAGAGCACCTCTTTGTCGATAATTGGGACAATTACAACGCTGATTTTGAGTAAGAACAGATATTGTAAGGTAGTAATTCAAAAAAGAAATGGAAATATATGGAATGGGTGACCATTCGAATAAATATTGTATTAAAACCAATGAATATTGTTATTAGGTATATTTAAATATGTATTATTTTATTAAGTATATGATTGATATTGTTATTTGTTGTTTAGGGATTCGAGTTAATTAATGTAATATTATTTATGATTGTCATTGTTTCAACCATTTTTGTTCAAGACAAGTGTGTAAAAAAAGTTTAGACTTTCGTTCTCGTCCGTTCGAGTGTTCAAGCAGTTAGGACGTGCGATTACATAATCAAAATCTTGGTAGGAATTTTTACATATTTCTTGTTAATAATGCCTTATTTTGTACTAATAATTGCGTTTCTTCGATTTGTTTAAATATTTTGAATCGTTGTCGGTGTAATGTGTAAAACTTGTACGTGGTTTCAATTCACTGTCAGATTCCGTTTCCAGCATTTCTATATTTGCAATCATTTTAATGTTATTCTTGTTTATTTAGAAACAATATGATCTCGTAAAATAGTTTTTCTCATGTATAGATTTTTGAATCAAGTGCTTAATATATATATTTGAACAAACATGGATATTGATAAATACCAAAGATGTCAATAAATTTTATTTGTAAATTTATTTATGATTAATTGTGGTTTTAATTAACCTTTGGTTGTGTTTTTAAATCAACATCACATTGTACAACTTCGAAAAACATTTGTTAAATGTTTCATATTCAGAGAAAGGAACGTTTGTCTATAGATTCGAAGAATAACAACTAATGATTGGAATCAGTAAGTGAATTATGCATCTACATATTTATGTATGTACACCTAGTTTAGATAAAATAAGAATGTACAAATTATATAATGAAACATTATTATAGTCCACCAGGTGTAACTAACATTGTGTTGTGTTAATTATTTTTGATCAGTACGGCACGTACTTAACGCCTCATTGTAAGGTCTTAAGGTGATCATGTAACGATCGGAATGCTGCAGTTGCCGCATAAAAATAACCATAATACAATAATTTACGAACAATGCAGTTATGTAACAACACTTATTGTTGGTTAAAACATAAATACATACATACATGTTCTTACACGGCAAACAGACTTATTGCAAAAAGGTGGTTTGCATATTGTCAGATACATAAAAAATTCTATGATATGTTATTAATCTAAATGAAAACCCTACGTGAACCAGTCAGTTTAGAACTATGTAGGTCGATTTTATAATCGAGGTCTTGGAATTTCAATAAGAGACTTTTAAAGTTCGAATCAATTGGATTGGATTTCAGGCTCTTTAAAAATTGTTCCGTGTGCTTTTTTTAATTATTTATTAATAATATTTACATAATTATTACATGCAGATTAAAAATTTACTATTAATGGCACTGAAATTTTAAAATAAATGTATTAAAATAAAATACAAAACCAAATCTTGTTTTTAATACTTTATATTCATTATATCGACAACCAATAAAAATGTTCCTGAAGAAATTATAGTAAAAAGCAAAAACAAGATCATTAAAAAAATCATCCAATTATACTGAAACATATTTAATACTAAATTATAATTTCCTGTACCATGAGAAGCTAATTTATTGATACTGGAGCTAAGTAGTTAATTTCAATTTTAAAACATATTTCGTTAAATATTAAATGACCCATTAACTCTACACTTTTATTACGGCAATTATGTCATTATTAAAATTAGGTATTAAGAATTTTAAACGTTTGTAAATGTTAATATTTTGTTCAGATCTTGTTATGGTCATTTTCATCGTATCGGGTATTTCATATCTATGTTATCAGGTTAAATAGTTTTGAAGTCACTTGAATAATTTTTAATTTCTTGTATGACGTAAAATGTCATTAATTCGACTATTTAATTGTTATAAAAAATACATATAATAATTTTGAATAAAATGAATTTTATATATTATTATCAATAAGAGTCAGATGCTCAAGAAAATATTTATTAACGTAATTTTGTTCACATGTAGTTTATTATTAGATCTTATATTAAATTCAAACGAATAAATTTTTAATCAGTCTTTTTTAATCAATAATACAATGCAAATTTTCAAACCCGGACCGTTAAAAAACAATTGGTTTTTGAGTAAAATATCTCGAGATGATATTATAGACAAACTTAAGTGGGGACTTAATTGACTTGACAAATTGTCTCACAAATAATAACTGTTTGAGCCAAGTATTGCTCTTCAGAATAAGCTGGATTGGATTGATTTCTTCATAATTCCATATTCATTCGGTCATGACACTATTCCAACCTTTGACAATAATATACTGTGATCAGTGAGACCTAAAGACCTGATATTGACGAAATAGCAATTGACCCATTCACTATATTATGTTAAACAGGTTTCACATGATGTGTTGGCATATGACTGTCTCTAAAAGTCATAAATGGTACGTTTCAGTCTTGCCTTTCTATGGCACCTCTTGATCGTCCAGAGCCAAGAATGATCTTTTCGCATTAACTCAACTAAGCAGGCACAGGTCGATTAATTCTTCTAACAGCTTCTAGCTTTTCTTTTTCTCTGATGAAAAGACCCCCTTTCCTAAACTTCATAATTTGTTCCCATTCAAAACATCGTCTTATTCGAGACATTAATAGATTATCAATGTGACTGCAGGAAAGAAACTAAACTGGATTAAACCAAACATTAAACTGAAATAAATAATAGGCCTCCGGATTTTACTGACAAATGTATATTAAATAAAACATATTTAAAATATTCTCTTAAATTTTATATTTATTCATAAAAAAGTATTAATATTTACTTAATTGACGTATGGCGGTCTCTAAAAGTCATAAATGGTACGTTTCAGTTTTGCTTTGTTGAGACACCGCTTGCTCATCCAAGGCAAGAATGATCTTTTTGTATTAACTCAACCAAGCAGACACAGGCCGATTAATTCTTCTAACAGCTTCTAGCTTTTCTATTTCTCTGATGAAAGGACACCCTTTCCTAAACCTCATAATTTGTTCCCATTGAAAACGAAACCATCGAAGGCTTTTTACTCGAGACATTAATAGATTATCAAAGTGATTACAAGAAAGTAACTGAATCGAATTAAACCAAACAATGATTTGAAATAAATAAAGTATGATGATAAGTAGGCCTCCGGATTTTATTGGTAAATGTATATTAAATAAAACATTGTAAAAATATTCTCTTAAATTTTATGTTTATTCATAGAAAAATTCTTAATATTCACTTAATTGTCATATGGCGGTCTCTAAAAGTCATAAATGGTACGTTTCGGTTTTGTTTTGTTGTGGCACCGCATGATCATCCAAAGGTAAGAATGATCTTTTCGCATTAACTCAACTAAGTAGACACAAACCGATTAATCCTTCTAACAGCTTCTAGCGTTTCTGTTTCTCTGATGAAAGGACCGTCTTTCTTAAACCTCATAATTTGTTCCCGTTCAAAACGAAATCATCGAAGGCTTCTTACTCGAGACATTAATAGATTATTAAAGTGACTGCAGGAAAGGAACTAAACTAAACAATAAATTAAAAGAAATAAAGTATGTTGATAAGTAAGCCTCCAGATTTTATTGATAAATGTATATTAAATAAAACATTCTTGAAATATTCTCTTAAATTCTATGTTTATTCATAAATTCTTAATAGCTAACTTACAACTAAACGTGTATAATAGGATTGATTAAATAAAACCCTCAATTCCTCTTCGCAGAAAAATTCAGCGAGTAGAATGTAAAAGCTCACTTGCGTGTTAAATGATACAATCTCTCGCAAACCAGTATGAATATGTAAAATATGACAGAGAGACCATGAAATCATGCATATGTTAAAATTAAGCAGAAAGGCTTCTTGTGTTAAGCGTCATATGAACCCCCTAGGCGCATTAATTTATATTAGTATGGTTACACACACGTTTATTTATTTCATATTTCTTCATGTTTCTTGAATGTTTCCAGGCTCAGTGACACTCTAAAAATCAATATACTATTATTGCTGTAACTGTAACTTGTCCTTTTATACGTTGATTTGTTTAAACATGTTTATATCAGGTTAACACTGTTTAATTTAGTACATGATTAAAGCTACTTAACAGACCTAAAATAAAAAAATGTTTACAATTTGTCTTATTTTACGATTATCTTAAAAATTCTATAATAATTAAGAAATAGTGACTTATACGGATTATTTCAAGAAATAATTTAATGTGGGCTTTTTCAATTTCAGGGATTACTAAATATGTAATTATCTTTATAATAAAATAGTTGAACCTTAATGTTGGTATTTCGTTTAATAACATCGTGCTATGTTTTATACCAATCAATTTCTACATTTACATCCCACTCGACACCTGTTTATCTGTATATTTTTCGTAATGATTAGACATACCCATAAAAAAACTTGTCCTATAAATATTACTTATTGAATAAATCATAATTTACGCTTGGTAGGTGAAGATAAAACACTGGAGATAGAAGCTAATACAAATATAAATCTTAGATTTCAATACGGATAATTAATCACTGGTCGCCTCAGTGTCTGTAGATTGTTTAACTGTATTTAACTAACATTGTTATTATGTAGAAACATTTAATAAATGTGCAATAAATCAGGGAATTATTTAGAATGATCACGATTAATACTTAATAGTTACTCAACAAATACATACCTACACACGATTGAACCACTCAATGCGTGGAGTGAGGGTCACAGGTTAATAGTATTTAGAATATCGGTTACAAAATAGATAGATAAAGAAAACATTAAACATTTTATTAATCCATTATTTATTTCTTAATAATTTGTTTAAAAACTTTTCTATTAATTAAGTAATAAACAAAAATTATAATTCCTTTTTGGTGTGATACATTTGATAAAATCTACGTTTATTTACATTGTTAAATATCTAATGCCCAATAAAAGAATAAATTTCGTTTAATTTAAAAAAAAAATACCTAATTAAATTAAAGTATTTGTAAGTTGATTGCTTTTTAATTATTCGTTAGAACCAGAAATTAACTTTAAGAGGCACACTTAGTGTGATGGCCTAAAAAGGGTGATTTTTGATATTTTTTTTAAAGGAAACTACTACATCAAATATTATTATATATCATATAAATCAAATCAAACATATTATTATTATTATTACATAATATATAAATATTAAAATTAAATTTAAACATTTGTGTATAAATACAGTATATACAGTAAAATTTTCAAATGAAAAAAATTAATTTTAAACTAATGTGTTGAATTTTGCCTGAAAATTTCATGATTAGAATGCTAAAATTGCATTTTTTAAGCAATTGAAAAACTGAAGAGATATTGTACAGAAAAACAACATACACTAATAAACAGAAAAAAAAATTGATTGAAATGAATTGATGATTTGTCTTCAAGTTATAATTGCGGCAAATTTGAAAAATACAATTTTTAACGCATTTAAACATAAAACACATACTTAGACCTAATCTACTATTCTAGGTCCATATAATTCACCTCCCTCTTCAAAAAAAAGTCTGCTGGGTGGTACCTCTTCTTTGAGATGATCGATCTTCAAAATTTCACACTAGGTGTGCCCCATGAAAGCCTGCAGGATTAAAATTATTTAGAATGATCACGATTAATCCTTAATAGTTACTTAACAAATACAATACATTCGTGGAGTGAGGGTCACAGGTTAATAGTACTTAGAATATCGGTTACAAAATGGCTAGATAAAGAAAACACTAAAAATTTTATTAATTCATTATTTATTTTTTAATAATTTGTTTAAGAAATAAACAAAAATTATTAATCCTTTTTGGTGTGAAACATTTGATAAAATCTGTGTGTATTTACACTTTTAAATACCCAATGTACAATAAAAGAATAAATTTCGTTTAATTTAAAAAAATATCTAATTAAATTAAAGTATTTGTAAGTTGATTGCTTTTTAATTATTCGTTATAACCAGAAATTAACTTTAAGAGGCTCACCTAGTGTGATGGCCTAAAAAGGGTGATTTTTGATATTTTTTTTAAAGGAAACTACTACGTCAAATATTATTATACATCATATATATCAAATCAAACATACATCAAATATTATTACATAATATATAAATATTAAAATGGAGGATATATTTGTGTATAAATACAGTATATACAGTAAAATTTTCAAATGAAAAAAATTAATTTTAAGCTAATGTGTCGAATTTTGACTGAAAATGTGATGATTAGATTGCTAAAATTGCATTTTTAAGCAACTGAAAAACTGAAGAGATATTGTACAGAAAAACAACATACACAAATAAACAGAAAAAAAATTAAGTGAATTGATGATTTGTCTTCAAGTTATAATTGCAGCAAATTTGAAAAATACAATTTTAAGAAAAGCTCATTTAAACATAAAACACATACTTAGACCTAATCTATTATTCCAGGTCCATATAATTCACCTCCAACTTCTTCAAAAAAAGTTTGCTGGGTAGTACCTCTTCTTCGAAATGATCGATCTTCTTTCAATTATTCAAAATTTGACACTAGATGTGCCCCTTAAAAGTCTACAGGATTAAAATTATTTAGAATGATCACGATTAATCCTTAATAGTTACTTAACAAATACAATACATTTGTGGAGTGAGGATCACAGGTTAATAGTACTTAGAATATCGGTTACAAAATGGCTAGATAAAGAAAACACTAAAAATTTTATTAATCCATTATTTATTTTTTAACAATTTGTTTAAGAAATAAACAAAAATTATTAATCCTTTTTGGTGTGAAACATTTGATAAAATCTGTGTGTATTTACACTCTTAAATACCCAATGCCCAATAAAAGGATAAATTTCGGCCATAATACTATTTTTTAAAATCATATAATATCCTTAATATTTATTTAATTTATATGAATAAAATTATTTTAATTTAGAAAATACCTAATAGAATTTTTAATGAAGGTTAACACTGTTTAATATAGTACATTATTAAATATACTTGAAAGATCTAAAATAAAAAGATATTTATAATTTGTCTTTTTTATGATTATCCCTATAAATAGATACATTTCATCCATAATATTATTTTTTTAAAATCAGATAATATCTTTAAGATATTAATTAGTTAATATTTATTTAGATTATATTAATAAAATTATTTTAATTTAAAAAAACACCTAATGGAATGTTTAACGAAAAGGTGAAAAATTAAAATACTTCTAATATTCTAATTCTAGGACTCTAAATATTGCGCAAATAAGTTGATTGCTTTTTAATTATTACTTAGAATTCCTTCCTGTTTGACAAGCAGAATTTTAACTTCAAGTAGCACACCTAGTGTGGCTTAAAAAAGAGGATTTTTGGATTTTTTTTTGGATAAATAATGAATGTACAGCAAAATTTTCAAATGAAAAATGTTTTAAGTGCTTCCTCACTGCTGCAGTGATTGTGGCCTTTACCCTAGAAGGTATTATCAATACCCTTACCTAAAGTTGTAAAAAAATTGAAATTTAATAAAATGGTAGAGTTTTAAAAAACAGTGTGTAATTTTATCTGAAAATTTGACAATTGACCTGCCAAAATTAAGCAAGCAATTGAAAAACTAAAAACTCATTGTACTGAAAAAAAATTAAGAGATCAAATGATTTGTCTTCGAGTTACAACAACAGCAAATTTAAAAAATGTAGTTTATAAATAGATCATATTTAAACTTAATCTATTATTCTAGGTCCATAAAATTCATTGTCCTCTTCTTCAAAAAGAGCCTGCTGGGTTGTTGTGGCTCTTCTTCGAGGCAGTTCGTAAACTTAACTCCCTTTATTCCAATATCCAAAAGGCGTATCATATACACTAAAGGTTTATTTGTTTCAAATGCACTTTCAATCGTAGGCCCATGAACTTGCTTGATTAAAGTCACATTGTTTAAAAGTTTTATACATCACTAAATGGGTTCAATCAAAATATTTGCGTCAACAATAACATTTGTAGACCTCTTAGTAAATCCAATTGTTGAGTGGCTACTTTTTAGAAGACTGTTACTCAAAAATTATTATATTCATTTGAAATTTTAGTATGTTATTTTGGAAGGAATGCAAAAACAAAACTGCAGAACAAGATATGGCGATTCACCCTTTGAAATGTAACTATGGGCAGATAGTGTCCAACTTTAGCATACAAGTAGTACCACAACAGTTTCACAGCTAATGATATCCTCGCCATTTTTTGTGATTCCTCACTACAACAATGTATTAACGTCAGCTGGCAACGGTTGGCTTTTTTCTCGAAGAAACTAAATACCACGGAAAGGAAGTACGCAGCTTATGATCGAGAACTGCACCGTGTACATTAATCTAGGTCTATTTCCCAACGAAGTGTCGATAAAATCAATAAAAAACCATTCTGTGTTTTAGTACGATCTCGCGGCCACTCTATAAAATTCTAGAAAGTGATGCACTTTAAGGAAACGTCAAACTGCAATCAATATGTTTAATTGTTTCTGGCTGTTGATTGACAAATTATCGACAGTATGCCCAGTTTTTAATTATTAAAACTTTTTATATTAAAAATAAAAATATTTAAAGAGATCACTTCGCACTGAAATTAACTAAATTCATTCATAAAAATATTGTGGTCACAACTTACTTTCAGTGGATCCTGATGAAACATTCAGAAACATATACTGATGTCATCTGTTTGACTGAATATATGATTTTATGGATTTAGTTGTACACGAGATTTTTATTTCAATTATTTTTGAAACTGTTTTGTTTTTGTCAAATCCTGATTTATTAAACATAAAACTAACTTCAATTTTCCCTTCTCAAAACAACTCTAAACGTAGACTGATACATTTAGCAACTAATAAAAACAAAGCCAAGATTTTTGTGGCACAACTAATAAACACAGCAAAAATGCCTTAAATATCTTATACCTGATTATTTCTACAAATTAAGTCAAGATTTTTGTGGCACAACCTCTTTTTTATGAAAATTAAAAAAACACATTTTCTCATACAATTCTTTTGCCGCATTCATCTTTCTTTGGATACACCTAACAAGTATGGAATATTTTTTTACTTGCTACAAATATTATTTATTATTTTCCATAAACTGTTGAAAATGTGAATAAATCTAATTTACTACAATATCAGATCATTAACCACAATAATCATTGTTTTCATAGGTTTTTTACTTTTTTTATAAAAAAATCAATTTGGCCTGGAAAAAAATATGGAATATTTTATTAATATTCATAAAGAATTAACATTAACTCCAATATTTCAATATTCTGAGCCTGTATCACAGCTTGGTATCTTTTAGGCATATAAGCTGCCTGTCTCTGCACTGTGTCAACAGGAATTTGTTGCTACTGCTCCTGAATGTTTTGATGAAGTTCTTGATTGCTTTTGATGGTTTTTGTTCTGATATTACGGTCTAATACTTCCCAAAGGTACACAATAGTATTTATTTATCGGGAGACTGAGACTACTATTCAAGCACAGTTAAGTTTTTCATTAGAAACCACTTTTTAATAAATTTTTTGAGATCGTTGAATTGTTGAAATATTTAACGAAGTGGCATCTCTTCCTTGGGAAATATAAACATGGTGTTTTCCAATATGAGAGGAGCATCCTCAAACCATAATGCTTCTGCCACCATGTTTAATCGTAAGAATTTGGTATTTAAAATGGTATCGTTGCCCCATTGATCGTCTCACAAATATTCATGACAATTAGGACTTTGCAAATGCCAACTCGGCCATTTAGGCCCGCATCAATAAAGCGATTCTCACTGCTACTAACATCTAATTTACATTGTGTAGGTATTTCCTCCGTGATTTATCTTGATGTTTTGCGATTATCTTTGAGGAAAAACCTTTTAATAATTTTGTCTTTTAATAATCTTGGGTGTGGTTTTTCATCGTTTTTGCAACACCACTTTGAGTGTAGAATTTACATAAAATTTTCGAAACAGCTCACACTAATTTTATTGTTCTCTTTTTTAAAATTGAAGTAAAGGTAAACGTTTTTAGGCAGTACTACGTTGAAACGGACCGAAAATGTTAATAATTTAAGTACACCGCAAATAAAATATGGTAATATTCCAAGTCAAAAAAAGTTAAAGAAAAACAAGCTAATTTTTTTGACACGATTACAATGGTTATAAAAACTCCAAAGGATAAAACTCTAATTTTTTTAAATATGACTTCTAAATGAATTAAATTAAACTGTGTGATATTTACGGTTTTGTGTAATATGTAGATTGTAAATCAGATAAAGAATTTAAAAGGATTACATTACCTTGTTAATTGTTTTGTAGTTGCCTGATGAAGCGAATCCAAACTGCTTAGTAAATCCAACGTGCATTTCATCTGTGAGGTTTCTTTCCCAATAAACGTTCGGTTAATTACCAAGGCGTTAAGTTTGCAATGTTTCTGAGAATTTTTTATTTATTGTAATTGTAATGCTTCCAGTGACGAACTTCTCCTTTTAGGTTCCTGTTTTTCAGTAACATAATACATAATTACAAATATTTGTTACGACATGTAATCCTATAAAGATTAAAGCTCGTATATTTCGGGTATTGGTTTCATAGACCGGAGGCGGTTTTTTACATTACCAAGAAGAGAGGACATGTGTCACTGGTTTAGAACCCGCTTACACACAAAGGTTACACGCTCCGAGGCGTATTACGGTTTCAGGTTACGCGTGTGATTGGCGTGTTCTCGGATACAATTTTACAGGTGATCATCGATATGAATTGGGTTTATTTGTTTTGATTGTCTGGGAACCTTCTTTTTATTACGGCAAATGGGTAACAATTTTATAATTTAACCAAAGGTTGTTACAAACTTAGTCATTATTAGTTAGTCAAGTTAAAAAAATTGAAAAATTGTTTATTCCATACCAAACCGCCGTTCTCCTTAGATTTCGCCTTATTTAATATATCTCCATGATTTTTTTCAAACTCTTACTGAATCGTTAAAAAATAATAATAATTTTTCAAAAATATGATTCCATTTGAATTATTTAAAAATAAACTTTCCTTTAATTTCATTTTTTCTAATTAGAAGCGTCTTATCCATTTTTTTTAAAACATTAGTTTACAGCGAAAAGATAAGTAAAAGTTGTAACAAAAAAATAACTCCTTTTATAAACAGAAAATCCTTTTTTATCTTAGCGAAATAAAATATTAATTAAATGTGTCATACAATACAGAATTTTAATGAAGAATACTTTGGAGAAATGAATCCAAATAAATGTTTGAACTTTGGTTATACTTCAATTTGTAAGACAATGGAATAAACATTATGGTTTTGATTGTCTGAGAACCTTTTTTACAGTAAGTTTAACTAATGGGTAACGATTTTATAATTTAACCAAAAGTTGTCTCGAACTTAGTTATTATCAGCTATTCTTTGAGTGCGTCAAGGTAAAGAAATGGAATATTGTTTATGCCATACCAAATCGACAACTTTGAAGCTTTGAATTTCTCCCTATTTAATATATCTCCGTGACATTTTTTAACTATCTTACAAAATCGTTAAAAAATATGAATTTTTCAAAAATATAGTTCCATAATATCATGTATAATATAAATTTTTCAGTTTTTAATGAAATTTTTGAATTATTTTATTATTTTTCCTAATTAGAAGAGTCTTATCCATTTTTTTATAATATTAGTTTGCAGCGAAAAGATAAGATAACATTCTAACAAAAAATAACTCTTTTTATAAATATGCAAATTGGAAGGATCAGTGAAGGATATACTTTCTTATCTTGCAGTCAAATTAAATATAAATTAATTGTGTGATACTATACAGAATTTTAATAAAGATGAATCTAGATAAATGTGTGGATCCTGGTTATACTACCAAAACTTTGTAACACAATGGAATAAACATTATGGTTTTGATTATCTGGGAACCTTGTTTTTTAATACAGTAAATGGTTAACTATTTTATAATTTAACCAAAGGTTATCACAAACTTGGTTATTCTCAGTTGTTCTTTGAGTTAATCAAGTTAAGAAATGGAATATTAAACAACATAAGGTATAAACATACCTTACTAAATCGTTAACTTTTGAAGCCAGCCTCTTTGAATTTCGCCCTATTTAATACGCCTCCGTGACATTTTTCAAACTATCTTCCTAAACCGTTAAAACAATATAAATTTTTCAAAAATATAATTTCATAATATCATGTATGATATAAATTATTCAGTTTTTAATTATTTAAAAAATAAATTTTCCTCTTATCCATTTTTTTTAAAGAGACATAGGGGATATTACGCCATGAATATGAAATTTAACGCCCTTTTTGATTTGCGTATTAGATACTGTATTTAACACAAGTCCAAATACAAATAAAAAGAGGTTTAACTGGCTTCCTATCAAGTGGTTTCGTTTCCAGTAGGAAAAGTCTTATATTATACAATACAAGTATAACCTTTCACAAGCAAAATTCTTTGAATTTGATACCACAAACAAACACAAACTGGAAAGAAAAAGAAGTTTGAATCCGTTACTTTAAATAGAAAATACACGTCGCATCTACCAGTTTCCCAAAAAAGAAAAAGGACCTGTTGTTTCTTTTAGAAAAGAAGGTTATTTCAGACAAAAAAAACAGACGTTTCTAATGATTGTGATACTGATATTGACAATGAAAGTGGTAATTAAAGAACCAGATTACTTTTCAAAGTTGTTTTTTGTTTAAATTATTGTTACCGACATTAAAAGTTTCAAATTAATATTGGCAGTTTTTTTTTAATGAATTACTTTAAGCCTACATATTAATCTAATTTGGTTGGTAAAAAGTAAATATATTTGAATGTTTGTATATTTACGTTACGTGGCACTATTCTTCTATTTCTAATTTTTGATTTATTTACAAATAAAATTTTCATTTATCCTTCGTTTAATACTTGCCTTAATGGCCTTACTTCTCCTTTTATTTTATTTTTCGTAATTAGAACGAATGTTTCATCCATCTACATTCATTTAAACATTTGTGGGTAAATTGGATGCCCTGAATACAAAAAACATAATAATTTATTTTCTAATTAGGCTCATTCACCTAGTTAAAAGTTGTACAGTAAAGAATTAGAACAAAATTTAAAATTAAACATTTTGTAAGTCAGAAGATTTAATTCAAAATTTCTTCAGTAAAATATTTCAATATTCTATCCTTTTTTGTTGTTATTTTTTGTCACCCATCTTGGAATCGACAGAGATGTCACTTATATCCACATGTTAGTCTGATTTAGTTGACCAAAGAAATATATTTACGTTTTGTGGTACTATTTAACGAATACTCTTAATACTGAGAATTTATTCTTAGTTTATTGATAACTCAAATTCATTGGGGAGAAAGAGAACAGTCTTGTCTAGAGAAGAGGAAAATAACAATTAATATTAATGTTCCAGAAAACTGGTTTACAATGAAATAAACAAATATGAAAGATAACGTTCTAACCACAAATATAATTCCTTTTATAAACAGGCTAATTGGAAGAATCATTGAAGGAAATCCTTTTTTATATTGTAGCCAAATAAAATATAATTTAATTGTGTCATACAATACAAAATTTTAATAAAGAATAATTTGGAGAGATGAATCTAAATAAATGTTTGTATCCTGGTTATACTACAAAAACTGTGGAATAAATATTATGGTTTGGAGGACCTTTTCTTGGCATTTTATAGTTCCTTTACAGAAAATTATTAGTAAAATGAATTGTTTCGTTGGCAGTTTTTTAAATGAATTACTTTAAACCTACATATTAGTCGAATTTGATTGGTAAAAAGTAAATATATTTGAATGT